>NC_143517.1:43289986-43662486 GCF_031878675.1 Megascapheus bottae
ACTTCTAGATGTTAAGAAAGACATGGAAATAGATTTTCTCTAGATACTATAGAAAGGAATCCAGTTCTGCTGACAGACTGATTGAAACGTTTCCATAGTCTACCAGTAGAATATATAAATATGTAAATTTTATTGTTTTAAGCTCCATAAGTATGTGGTAATTTGTCAGGCCAGCAGTTGGAAACAAATACCGGTAGAGGGAATGAATATTTACATGCTAAATGCCTAGGTTCCTGTTATTCTTGGTTAACATGGTTTCCAGACATGTTCTCTACAGGGAAAGCCCTGAAGGAGTCTTCTCTGGGGAACCTGACAAATCCAGATGGATCACTCAAGATGCCGAAATCTGACTTTGGCCAATAAAATAATTCAGTCATATTACTGTCTAGCAAAAGCAAAGCCCATCATTGACAGGTAGCACCATGTACTCAAGTGTATAGAACTTTGGTTTTCAGAGGGCTGGGAGTTTGGCCTAGTGGTGGAGTGCTTGGTTAGCATGCACGAAGACCCAGGTTCAATTCCTTAGTATTACATTCATAGAAAAAAATCAGAAGTGGTGCTGTGGCTCAAGTGATAGAGCAGTAGCCTTGAGAAAATCCAACGACAGTGTTCAGACCCTGAGCCCAAACCTAGGATTGGAAAAAAGAAAAACCCAAAACCTTTGGGTTTCATCCTAAAATGTTAACAGGCAATGGAGGAAAATATATATACAGAAGATTTACATCCTAAGATAAATAGAAAAAAATCAACCACGAAGAAACAAAACCAGTTCAGACAGACAGTGACTTTTTGAAAGTATTATTTGATATCCTTGGGAAGATACTGGATCAATAAAACAAGAACACAGTACTACAAAAAGAAATCGAAAAGAAATAGCTTCAATCCTAGAGAGTTCTTAGAACTTAGAAAAAGTATAACAAAAATAAGTTTAATAGAAAGCTTGGAAATAGAAATTTAAAAATATTTCAGGAAGCATATAATAAAAGATGAGGAATTGGAAAATTGGAGGAAAAGACCTAACTGAAAAAGAAGAAAGGAAGACTAAAAGCAGTCAAAGGCCTAAAACCGGGGCTTCTAGCCCTCTGAGATCTAATCTGAGGGAGAAATAATCTGATTCTATATAATACACAGTCTCCTAACTTCAAATTGGTATTAGATTTTATATTTTTCTGATGAAAAAATAGAAGATAATTATTTCTTATATTTGAAAAAGAGTAAGGAAAAAAGGCTATGGGAATTGTTGGCTTTCTTGTACATAAGGAGACTATGAGAGATCCAGCCATTTGGGGACGTAATGACATTATTTAAGAGAGCTATGCTTAGGTTCATTGCTGTGTTCACAGAACTCCAGGCCCCAGGTCTGGGAGTGGCGAGACGTGGTCACTTAACTGGTGAATATTATCTCCTCTCCCAATAGCGTGTCCCGTGTTGTGACCATTTATTCCCAGGATGACTAAGAAGCAAAAGCTCACTCTCTTGGCATTTTTTGGAGCTGGATAACTTATGAAGTTTAGACTTATTTGGAGTGACTTTGTTATTCCAACTATCTCTCAGGGGAAAAGGAACATGACATTTTTTTTTTTCACTGTAAGAAGCATCATAATGGAAGAGAATGGAAAAGTCTTTGTCTTTGGCAGTTCACATAGTACTGATGTTAAAGCTAAAGAAAAACTTGCTTTTTGCCAAGTGAACAAAAAGTGAACTCTCAAAAAGGGAATAAAGCAAGGGCAAAGATACCCCAACCAAACCCAAACTAGACAATGCTATTGTTTACATGTCCAGTTAAATACAGCAGTTACATGGTCTGCAACTGCTCCCGAACAATCTAGTTAACTCAGGGTAATGTCTCCAATTTAATTGTGATGTGGAACAACTCTCCCTGCCTTTCTCTAGAGAACATGATGGTGAAGGAGGGGGAAAAAAAAAAAAACAACCTTTATGAGTCATTGTGCTTGATCTTAAAACAGCAACAGCAAAATGCTGGGTTTAGCTTGTTGGGTTTTGGAAGTAAGAGTTGTTGAAGAGTTTGCAGCTCTGTAGCCAGCTTGAAACTGTCAGCTTCGTCCCCCACATCTTGTCAGCAAACAATGGTTCGACTTTACTTGCCTACTTTTTATTTCTGTAGCAGTCTAACTTGGTGTTTAGGAGCTTCTATCTTTTTGAAAGTAAGTAATAATTTTATCGAACCAACGTGAGTACCTTGCACAATGCATTGTACAGCCTTGGACACTCAATATAATACTGGAGTCAATTAACTATGATTTGAAAAAGTCACAGAAAGGTTGGCTTTGCAAAATCTTATTTATAGCCTATATTGTAAGCCTTCTTTAAATGTAGGCATAGTTATTATATCCAAGTACTTAATGATTAAGCTGATGGATTCCATTTAGCAAATATTTTTGAAGCCTTGCTAATCACATTTTACCAAGAGCTGGACAGTGGAGAAGGACAGTATTATATAAACTATGTCAAATAGATCCCTTGTTCTTATGCATTTACAACATAGTAGTTCAGATGATCATCTGCTTTAATGTTTGTACAGAGGAAATTACCACAATTCTTCTGTCAGTCATGGGACTTGAACTCTTGGCCTGGGTGCTGTCCCCGAACTCTTCAGCTCAAGGCTACCACCCTACCCCTTCAGCCACAGTACCATTTTCAGTTTTCTGATGGGTAATTGGAGATAAGAGTCTCACAAACTTAGTGCCTGGGCTGGCTTTGAACTGTGATCCTCAGATCTCAGCCTCTTGAGTAGCTAGGATCACAGGTGTGAGCCACTGGTGCCTGGCTTGTCATAATGTTTTTGAACAAAATCTTGCTTCAACAGCGCAAATGTATACTCAGTAAATGAATGAAAAACAAGGTACATAGCCTATGGTTTGAAACAGAAAAGGCCGAGAGAGGAGAAGAGGGGAGAAGAGAGGAGAGGAGGCAAGATGAGGGAAAAAAGTACAGAAGGGAGAAGAGGGGAAGAGAGGGGAAAGGAAGAAATGAGAAAGGAGAGGAGAGGAAAGGAGAGAGAACCATAACTCTGAGTAAAAGAAACCTCAGGGGAAAGGCTGGATAAGTGGGACTGCATTAAACTGCAGAGCTTTTGTATGGCAAAGGACATAGCTAGTAAATTAATTAGGAAGCCTACAGAGTGGGAGAAGATCTTCACCAATTATACAATGGACAAAGGCCTCATATTTAAAATATATCAACAGCTCAAAAAATTGAATCACTCCAAAACTAATCTCCAAAGTAACAACCATCCCATTAAAAAATGGGCCAAAGACTTAAAAGAGTCTTCTCTGAAGAAGAAACAAAAAAACCCCAGAGACACATGAAGAAATGCTCAACATCTCTGGTCATAAAAAAAAATGCAAATCAAAGCAACTCTAAGATTCCACTTCACTCCAGTTAGAATGGCCAGGATCAAGAAATCTGCTAACAACAGATGCTGGAGGGGATGTGGCCAGAAGGGATCACCAATACACTGTTGGTGGGAGTGCAAACTCATTCAACCACTATGGAAAGCAGCATGGCAGTTCCTCAAAAGACTAAACATAGAATTCCCCTATGACCAAGCAATTTCACTACTAGGCATTTACCCAATCGTCCAGAAACAAGGACATACTAAATCCACTAGCACAATGATGTTCATTGCAGCACTATTTACCATAACAAAGATATGGAACCAACCCAGATGCCCCTCAGTTGATGAGTGGATCAACAAGATGTGGTATTTGTACACAATGGAATTCTATGCCCCTGTCAGAAAGAATGGCATCGCCCCATTTGTTAGGAAATGGAAAGACTTAGAAAGAATCATATTAAGTGAAGTAAGCCAGACTCAAAGGAACATAGGCTCAATGGTTTCCCATAATCAGTAGAAACCTTGGGCTCTCCTAGCAGAGATTTATAATAGAACAAAACCTAGATACATAAGGCCATATAGTATGGCGCTAACTGAAAGGACCTCCAGGATATAAAAACAAAAGCCATATAATGAGTGATTGTTGTCCTTAATGTACTATGTTATCTCTCATCTCTTTTGCTGTCCCTTAGTTATCTCATATTGTTACAGTATCTCACTTTGTTATCTGATATATTGGATATATTTGTATTTGGTTATTTGAAATTGGATAGGGAAGGGGGGAAACAAGATGAGGGGTGGGTGTCGGGGGGAAGGAAATGGGGACTAAGACATGAGAAAGGGTATCAAAGTATGTGAATTAATGCACCTTCTATCTGGCAAATATAATGTAACCCTTCTATTGATTACAATAAAAAATATATGAAAAAAAAGAAGCCTCAGGGCCAGTACCTAGACCCTGAGTTCAAGGGGGAAGAGTGAGAAGCAGAGAAAGAGAGAGAGGGAGAGGAAGGAAGAGGGAGGGGAGAAAGAGAGGGGGGAGGGAGAGGAAAAGAGAGGTGGGGAGAGAGAATAAATTAAAAGGACTGTTCTAATGCTAAATGCTTCTTTTCATTCATTCATATGTCATTTTCTATTTCTTCTTCCCTGCTCCCCAATCTTATGTTACTTCTTCTTGCCCTACCCCTTTGAGCCTCAGTGCCACTTCTGGTTTTCTAGTGGCTAATTGGAGAGAAGGGTCTCAAGGCCTTTAGTGCCTGGACTGGCTTTGAACTGCAATGCTCAGATCTCAGCCTCCCGAGTAGCTAGGATTACAGGCATGAGCCACCGCACCCAGCCCCTCCGTCTTCTTAACTCCCTCTTTCCTGCTTTCCTCATTGCTCAGATGGCTACTGTCCTTCTTAGTTGTGCTTAATTATTGTTCATGGCATACAAATGACCACATTAGAGATGTTTTTCAATTGCATCCTGAGGGCTCCCTTGGAAATGATGCTTCAGCAGCTATTATTTGGGATGAGGCTGAAAATAAAGACTCAGAAAATAGAAATTAAATGTATGGTTTCTGTTGATTATCTCTGGGTTCTATAATTACAGATGGATTTTGTTTTTGGCTTTCCTGTATTTGGAGAAATTACTTTAATCATATATGTTTTCTTTGGCTAAAACTCATGAACATATTGTTACTCATCACCTAAGCGTGTCGCCACACACCTGTTTCTCATCTGTCTTTGTTGATAAACTCCTTAGCATTCAAGGACTTGAATGAAAAGAGGAAGTGCAGGAGCGAGAAAAAGTCATACAATTTAATGCATATCTTACAAAATTAGGAAACTTGAGGAAGCTAAGGCTGGGGGTGGGGGAGAATGATGAAAAAGGGGTACATGGATGGAAATGCATTGCATTCACAATCTGATTTATTGAATGGTGACTTGTTTTATGACTACTTAGTGAAAATAACAAATAAAGCATGTTGAAATATAAAAAAACCAAAGACTTATTTATGGGTAACCTTAGCAAAAAATTTTCCCTTGGAGAGTGAAGACTTATAAATGAATGGCTCTTAGCAAATATGGGTGGATACAGGATACGTAAGTGAGTGGAGGGATGGATGAATATGTATTTTTCCTAGACAACAAGCAGCTGCCTTAGATATCTCATGTTTGAATATGTATCCAAACAAAATGAGATCAGCATATCAAAGACATGCCTCATATGCTCACTTCTTTTTCTTCTCATACTAAGATTTAACTCAGAGCCTTATGCTTGCTAGGGAAGCATTCTCCCACCTGAGCTACTTTCCACCCTGCAAGCCCATTTCTGTTACAGCACTATTCATAGTTGCTATAATCTGGAATCAGCCTGTCCATCAGTGGATGGACGGTTAAAGGAAACTTGGTCTATTAACATCGTGGAATATTATTCATCCATATAAATAATCATTTTCAGGAAAATGGATAGAATTAGAGGACATTCATTGTTTCCAGTGAAATGATGTTGACACAGACAAGTACTATATATTCTCTCACACACATCGATGTTCAAAAAGGTAGAAATTAACCTAGAATAATGAATGTTAGAGGTGGTGAGTAGATAAAAGGGAGGCTGTTGCTGGTCACTATATGCAGCAAGCATGTGGTAAATATGACACTGAACCCCCTTCAATTAAAATACCTCAATAAAATAACATATGCCAAAGTCCAATTCGGTTTAAGGTCCTCAGATCGCTTGTCAGATTGTCCATTGTATCAGCAATAGGACTGCACACTTTGACCAAAGATGAATATTCAACAGACTCTTTGGGCTACAGCAGGAAATGGTTAATCTGACAGGTTTGGAGTACAGAAGGAAAGTTACACTCCTGGATTCATCCCGGCAAGTAAAGGAAAAGGCAGATGCTCACCACAAATATTTTAGCAAGTTACAAAGACAGCAAGGATGAAAAAGGTCAGACTGAAAATAATGCTATGTCAAATGAAACATGTACGCACAGAGAGACACAGATGAGCTACAGTGGGTCTAACGAGCACTATAACCACAATGACTTTAGCCCTAGTTGCTGCATGGATGGGAAGTCAGGGGGAAAGAAGGCAGTTAACAAGCCAACTATGAGAGTTTAAAGAGAATGATAACACCCAGGAAATGGAGGAGCTAGCACATCCTATACATAAAGTGCTCATAGACATGTATATCAGAATCACATTTGTGCATATTTATCCTGGTTTTATATCTCCAGCCTTCTAAAACATAGTAATAAACAATAAAAGTCTTCTTGAAAGAATTTAAACTAAGCGAAGTCTTTAGAGATTATACAGATGAAAGTATATATAAATGTTGATCTACATTTTTTCATTCATTTATTTTATTGTCAGGGTGATGTATAGAGGAGTTAGAGTTACGTTCATAATATACTGAGTACATTACTTCTTGAAGATTTTACTTAATATAAAAGAAATGGAAACAAGCCAAGCATGACATTACTTTCTTCACATGAAAATTATGTAGTAATAAAAATATTGATTTATGTGCATAGAATATGTTCACATATGTTCCAATATGTTCATGCATAATTTAAGCAGATTTTTTAGAATAGTGTGCATAAAGGGATATTATTTTTGTAAAAATACATTTTTTCCATTTTCCTGATATTCTTTTTTCCATATATTTTTATTATAGTTAATAGAAGGGTTACATTATATTTACCATTAGAGGGTACATTACTTCACATACATTGATACCCTTTCTCATGTCTTGGTCCACATTTCCCTCCCCTCACTCCCATCCCTCATCTTGTTTTCCCCCCTTCCCTATCCAATTTCAAATAACCAAATACAAATATATCCAATATATCAGATAACAAGGTGAAATACTGTAACAATATGAGATAACTTAGGGACAGCAAAAGAGATGAGAGATAACGTAGTACATTAAGGACAACAATCACTCATTATATGGCTTTTGTTTTTATATCCTGGAGGTCCTTTCAGTTAGCGTCATACGATATGACCTTATGTATCTAGGTTTTGTTCTATTATAAATCTCTGCTAGGAGAGCCCAAGGTTTCTACTGATTATGGGAAACCATTGAGCCTATGTTCCTTTGAGTCTGGCTTACTTCACTTAATATGATTCTTTCTAAGTCTTTCCATTTCCTAACAAATGGGACGATGCCATTCTTTCTGACAGGGGCATAGAATTCCATTGTGTACAAATACCACATCTTGTTGATCCACTCATCAACTGAGAGACATCTAGGTTAGTTCCATATCTTTGCTATGGTGAATAGTGCTGCAATGAACATCATTGTGCTAGTGGATTTAGTATGTCCTTGTTTCTGGACGATTGGGTAAATGCCTAGTAGTGGAATTGCTGGGTCATAGGGGAGCTCTATGTTTAGTCTTTTGAGGAACTGCCATACTGCTTTCCATAGTGGTTGAATGAGTTTGCACTCCTACCAACAGTGTATTGGTGATCCCTTCTGGCCACATCCCCTCCAGCATCTGTTGTTAGTAGATTTCTTGATCCTGGCTATTCTAACTGGAGTGAGGTGGAATCTTAGAGTTGTTTTGATTTGCATTTCTTTTATGACCAGAGATGTTGAGCATTTCTTCATGTGTCTCTGGGGTTTTTTTGTTTCTTCTTCAGAGAAGACTCTTTTAAGTCTTTGGCCCATCTTTTAATGGGATGGTTGTTAATTTGGAGATTAGTTTTGGAGTGATTCAATTTTTTGAGCTGTTCATATATTTTAGATATGAGGCCTTTGTCCCTTGTATGATTGAAAAATATATTTTAAGCAGATTTTTTAGAATAGTGTGCATAAAGGGATATTATTTTTGTAAAAAATATTGCTGTATCTGTAATTATGCATTAAAAGAATTCTGAGATTTTGTGCCAAAATGCACTAGTTATATTTGCGTAATCAGATGAAAGGCATTTGAAAGTGCTTGCTTATCTCGATATCTTTGTCAGTAAAGATAATGAGTGAGTTACTGGTATAATGTAAATATAATCTAAATACATTCCATTTTAAAGGAGAGATCAGAGTATTAAGGACTCAGTTACTTGCTTCCTTCTCACATTTCATTCTTCAAGACTGTTACTGAGAGTAACAGTGGCACTCAGTTCCCGAATGAAGGAGCTTACTGTATGTCACAGGACTCGGGCTGTTGGAGCCATTATCCCTGAGGATCTGGAATTGAGATACTGACTGGCAGAGCCCAATGATGAATACTGGAACTGAAAGGTTATACAGAGTAAGATCTAGATTTGGCACCTTGACATGTCAAAGCCCTGTGTGACTGTAATATGGGAAAGGGTAAAGGGCCTGAACACACTCAGAAGTCTAGCTTGCAAAGAGAGAGCACAGAGGAAGACAGGAGCAGACCTGAGATACCAAGGGGCCACCCAAGCTGGATGGACACAAACTTAGTGTTCACATGGCCCGACTCTTTTCATTTCTGATTTCCCAACACCAACACAGTTTTTCTTTTTCTTTTCTTTTTTTCAGTTGGTCATGGGGCTTGAACTCTGGGCCTGGGTACTGTCCCTTAGCTCCTCAGCTCAAGGCTATTACTCTACCACTTCAGCCACAAGGCCACTTCTGGTTTTCTGGTGGTTAATTGGAGAGAAGAGTCTTATGGACTTTAGTGTCTGGGCTGGCTTTGAACTGCGGTCTTCAGATCTCAGTCTCCTGAATAGCTAGGATTACAGGTGTGAGCCTCTGACACCTGGCTTGTGTTTAAGTTTTAAATAGAAGTTCCTTCATCCCAGTCAATTGAAGATAGTTTCTGTTTATTGAGACGACTTTCATAAGATTTTTCATCATTCTGGAGGCTGGAAAATCTGAGATCAATGTGTGGGCAGGTTTAGTAGGTTATGGGGATTGCTTTCTGCTTCCAAGAGGGTTTTGCCTTCCTAGCTATTGCTATTTTCTCAAATGGTAGAAGGGAGGAAGAAAAAAGGGGATACATTTGTTCCCTCAAGTCCTTTGTACAAGGGCACTAAGTCCATCCAAGAAGTATAGCTCCCATGGCCTAACAGCTTCCTGTGTGTGCGCATATCAATCTGGGGCTGGAGATAAAGTTTCAGTGTGAATTTGGAGGCACACAGACATTCGAACTAGAGAAAACACCAAACTGGGCTTTTACTGTTCAGTCCTTGACCACAAGGCTATGAAGCTGGTGAAGGCAATTCTCTTTTTCCAGAACTGGTTTCTCTGAGTCACACAAACCATTTCTAGCACATATCTATCCTCAAATGTGATTTTGTAGATTTCCTTCAAAGACTTTTTTTTTTGATCATTCATGGGGCTTGAACTCAGGACCTGGGTACTGTCTCTGAGCTCTTTTTGCTCAAGGCTAGCATTCTACCCACACAGCTCGAAGTTAATTGGAGATAAAAATCTCATGGACTTTCCTGACCAGGCAAACTTTGAACTACGATACTCAGTTCTCTGAGTAGCTAGGATTACAGTTGTGAGCCACCAGTGCTACTTCCTTCAAAGGCTTTTGAAGGTGAGGAATTTTACAGTGGATCTCTCCTATTGAATTTTCTGAATTCTGTTGTGCAAAACTTCGCCTAATATATTTGACAGCCTTGGCGAGAAAAAGCATTACAGAAATGCATCATCAATATAATAATATAAATTGAATTAGAATGTTTATACTGTTCTGCTGAGTATTTTTTCCCTTGAGCTGATTATGTCTGAAATGGCTCTTGTTAGATGCTTTCTCATTATGAGGAACTCTCTGTCCTGTTCTTGCCCTATGTCAAGTGCCACCTGGTTAGTACTTTCTTGTTCTCTTATTTTTTTCTAAGTTAAGTGGCCTATTATGTTGAGATTTGAAGAGTCTTGGCCTTAGAATTGCAGCATGAATCTTCCCCTGATTACATTTCTCTGATAGTTAAGTTCCGGTTGCTTGTGGAGAGTAAAGGATGACAGTTTGCCTAACTTGATTTCTGTAAACATCCAACAATAGCACAGACAAATGAGAATGCTAGCATTTCCTCAAACAGTTATCTCCTAGTTGCCTAATTTATATTTTATCACTATAAAGAAGTATGGGTTACAGTCATGTCCTAAACCACTTGCTATCTAAATAAGTGTCTGAATTATGTATTGTAAGCACTGGTCTTTTTAAAAAAAACCTAATGGACGTTATTTTTTAGGACAGTTTTGGAATTATAGAAGAATTAAGTAGGTAGTGCAGAGAGTTCCCATGTGCTTCTTGCTCAACCCTCACTCATTTCACATTTCTATATTTCATTTTCCACCACTGGTGAATAAGCAATATGATACATTATTCCTGGCTGAAGTGTCTGTTTGTGCCCAGTTTTTACCCTGGCCCCTTTCCTCTTCCAGAATCCCATCTAGAGCATCATCTTACTTTTAGCTGTCATGTCCCTTCGAGCACTTCTTGGTTGTGTAAGAATAAAATGAATGAGAACTCCAAAAGGCAAAGTCAGGGCAGAAGACAGCTTCTGAATTTCACTGAATCTGTTACAGCAGGCCTATCAAGAGTGTCACTCTTGTTTGCATTGGCCTATCTCTGAATAAAATGAGGAGTTAGAAAAATGTGATAAAGAAATAACACTGTGTCTATTATCTCTTCATATCATTAACTTTCCAGTGCTTCCTATTTGAATATGAAGTTGGTGTGAATTTCTCTCTCCAAGTGTCCTAAGTGACTTAGATACTTGTGGCCTGTGTTCCAGGATCCTTGTACTTTTTTTTGCCCAGTCAAGTGCTCAAGTCTTTCTTTTTATATATATATATTTTTTATTGTAATTAATAAAAGGGTTACATGATATTTGCCAGATAGAAGGTGCATTATTTCACATATATTGATACCCTTTCACATGTCTTGGTCCCCATTACCCACCCCTCCACCCCCCCATATTGTTACAGTATCTCACTTTGTTATCTGATATATTGGATTTATTTGTATTTGGTTATTTGAAATCAAGTCTTTCTTTTATTAAATTCAAATCTTTTCTGGACTTAAAGGTTCTGTATAATTTTCTTCCAATTCATGTCTAGCATCTAGCTTTCCATACTTGCTAGACGACATTTGAGAATTCTGGCAAAGTCTGTGTTCTCCTTTTAGAGAGCCACCCTCCTTCCTGGCTGAATGGGCCCCCAGGAGCTCTTTAAATAAATAAGTTCCGGTTGGCACAATGTCTTCTGGGAAATGACTGATTGGACCAGATGTATGCATCTGACCAAGGGCAATCTATGTATAGCCATGAGGATGGAACAAGGACTTTGTCCAACCAGAACGAGGAGGATTCAACTGGATGAATCAAGATTCTGAAGAAAAACCTGAGAATGAAGGCAGCAGGGTCCTACCCAGAAGGGCAATGAAGGATCACAAATAACAGAGAAAGCAGATGTTATTAGAAATGCCATTGGCAGTTGTGTGTAGTAGTTAGAGAAGCAGAAGGAGCGATAGAAAAGACTGGACTCATGTTAACAGTGAAAGCCTATGAGTTCTGGTGGGCAGAGGGGTGTAGATCTACTTATCTTGCATGCCGAGCCTACTCTCAGTGAACCAGCTATGTGACATCTCAGGGAAGCTCAGTATTTTCAATATTCTCGGTTTCTACAGATACTTTTACTGTCCCCATTTCCATGCTTGTGTTGTGTGGATCTCATGTCTTAAGGGAACAGGAGAGAGCTTTGTCTTGCCCAAGCTGGCAAGACTTATTCAAGTGGTGATTAAGACAATGGACGCCTTCCTCAGCTCAGCTTCTTTGCTTTATGCATCACCAAAAAGCTCTACATTATTTTATACAGATTTGACCTTCACTGTAATATTTGGAAACAGCTTTATAAAAGTTCAATTAATGCAATTAAACATTATATCATGGGTAAAACATTTATCCTATTCTCCCCTCAAATTTCTTTTTGTTAGCTCCTATTCACCTGCCTTAAGATCTTTTGCTAATTGACAATACAGTCAAGTTAGTGAATCAGTTTAATGTCAGACACTAGTCATCATGGGGTTCTACCACAGGAATCTCTTAATCAAGGCACCTCTGCTCTGGTTGGTTTACTCTCTAAGCCTAAGAGATCCATAACAGAACCGGTCATATTTTATTTTGTTGCCATTAAATGCTTCACATGTTTTCTATTACTAATTGTGAGTAGTATCAGTGAATGTTTTGTAAGTTGCAGTTTAATTTTCACACATATTATTTCATATTGTTTCTCATTATTTCATGTGGCTCATGCCTTATAATAACTCACAGTAAAGTGAGAATGATTAAGGTCGAAGTGGTCAAGGTAGAGCTCTGTGCCAGTGGCTCATACCTGTAACCCTGGGAGCCTGAGAATGAGAGGCTTGTGGGTTAATCCAGTCAGGATAGAAAAGTTTACAAAACCCCTTCTCAGTATATAGCTGGGTTCGGTGTATGCCCTAAATGAAAGTCTGTGGAATGTTCAAATTGGGAGGGTCCTAGTTCCAGGTTAGTCTGGGCAGTAAAGTCCCAAAGGCTCCATTTTAATAGAAAGAAGCTTGACATAGTGGGTGAGGTGTGACTACCATCTCCTAACAGTGGGAAGCCAAACAGGCGAATCTCAGTCTAGATATAAGATTAGGCAGGAAACAACAATGCCTTATCTCAAATAATAACCAGCAAAAATCAAAGTTGGAGGCATGGTTCAGCAGTAGGTTGCCTATCTTACAAGCTGAGGCCTTGAGTTCAAAACAGTGCCACCAAATAAAAAATAAATAGAAACAAAGTGGAAAAGATGCAAAAGGAGAATGTTCTTCCAAAGCCACAGAGAGTTCTTTGGCTGCAATAATCTGACTTCCCTTAGAAGATGCATAGCCTAAAGACTGAAGACAGAACACAAGGGATAGGTCCTCAAAATGAAAACGGTTTAAGAGGTAAGTATGCCAAACAGCAGGGCAGTCTTTCAGGGCTACAATGTCTAGAATGTCTAGAAAGGTATTAAGAATCGGTGATAACACAATGGAATTCTATGCTGCTGTCAGAAAGAATGACATCGCCCCATTTGTAAGGAAATGGAAAGACTTAGAAAAAATCATATTAAGTGAAGTAAGCCAGACCCAAAGGAACATAGGCTCAGTGGTTTCCCTCATTTGTAATAATTAGTACAAATCTCTCCTAGCAGAGGATTACAATAGCTCAGAACCTAGATACACAGGCCATATAGGATGAGGCTAAATGAAAGGACCTTCAGGGTATGGAAACAAGGCTATATGATGTATGATTGTTCTTAATGTACTATGTTATTTCTCACCTCTTTTGTTGTTCCTTGGTAATTCTCATATTGTTACAATACCTTACCTTATTATCTGCTATATTGTATACACCATTATTTGTTTATTTGAAATAGGAAAACAAAATGAGGGGAGGAGTAGAGGAAGGGAAATGGGGGCAAAAACATGAGATGGGGTATCAATGTGAGTGAAGTAATGCTCCTGGCGAATATAACTGTAACCTTTCTATTAATTATAATAAAAAATAATGGGGATAACCTACATGATCTCATGGTACACAAGGATAAATGGAGTACAAGTTACTTGGGCAAATTACTAGACTCAGTTTCCTCATCTGTAAGAGACTTTCCAACAATATCATTTCAAAACCTTGTTAACTACATGAGAACAAAGCTTGACTTATGCATAACCATCTTGTTAAACACTACTGTCTTCATGTCTAGTCTAGAGGAGTACTCAGGGGAGGGGCAGAGCAATTCCCTTTCCTCTCTTTCTCAGGAAAGTTCAGGATAATATATATGTCCTCTAGATTGCTAATCCAGTGTCAAAACATCCTCAGGGATCATCTAACTTTGCATGGAGGCACCCTGGTAGGGAAGGGAATCTTAAAATGAACATTTTCATACTCAGCTCTGTTCACTGGTTCAACAGTTCCTTTAAAGAGGATCAGCAGGATTCTTGGGTATTAAACATACTTTTCAATGTGATATTTTAATGAGGTAAGTACAATATAATAAGCTCTTGGATTAATCTTTCCTTAAACTACCCATGAGCTCAAGAGACAGTGAAAATCATCCTCAGAAAATTGTGGGAATTTTTTTTTTATTGAGCCCACATGTCAAATTGCAAGAAAATGCTGGGTATTTGATTCCTAAGGCCCAGCAGAGATGGAGTTGTCTCTCTTGAAAATTCAGTAACAAGCATGACTACCACACAGAGAAGAGAACACTATTGCTTCATGAAGCAATCATGTCTGGTTAGGTTTATCTTGAAGGGGTAGGGGGTAGAGTTCCTTGGAGGGATGGGAAAATTTGTCCATGGTAGGGGTTCTCTCTCACAGTCAGATGTTGAGAGCTTCCTTGCTGAAACCCTCCTGGTGTATCCTCAATGCAGTAATGAGAACTCAGTTTATTTTTAACCACTGGTACCAATAGCTGGTGTTGTTTGCCTGCATCAGAGTGTGGGCAGCTAGAAGCACATATGCCATTTCTGAGCCTGGGACCATTTATCTGCTATTAGTCATTAGTAAGCCACTCAGCCGCCGCCTCTGCTCCAGTGCTTTGTCACTGGGGCCATTTTAGGTTCTCTGTCCTTGTGCATCTAGCTTTACTTTTTATTTCTTCAGTTTAACTCTGACCTTTGAAGAATTACTTTAGAAACAATAGTATTTTCTGTCTTTTATCACAAAGGAAAGGAATAATGCGTATATTTATAAAAGGCAGAAAGGATGAAGAGAGAGAGAGAAAGAGAGGGAGAGAGCAACAAATAGAGAGAAAAGAAAGAGAGAAAGGAAGGAGGGAGTAAGAATGTGTTCATTGTTACCTTATCTATGTAATTGTAACCCCTCTGTACATCACCCTGACAATAACACTGCACTTTAAAAAAAAAGAAAGGAAGAAAAAGAGAAAGAATTCGCATTTTTCCCTCTAGGTTTAGACACCATGGGATAAGTACAAATTACTCTGCCTGACTTCAAAAAGCAGATGAAATGCTGATTCGGACTTAGATAGGTACATGGATTGTCTCCTTGTCCCAAAATACCTTTACTTTATGTTTTGATTTATTTTTTTGAGTTTACATTACTTTCCCCTAACAGACTCTTTTCAAAGGTGGGGCGTGGTGGTTTACATATGTAATCTCAGCTCTGGTAAGGTAGAGGTAGGAAGGAAAATTGTGATTGAATTTTACCCTAGACAAAAGTATGAGACAGCACCTGAAAAATAAACTAACAGGAAAGGGGCTGGAAACACATCCCAAATGATAGAACGCTTGTTTACTAAGCTCCCCAGTTCAAACCCCATTATCATAAAACAGTTGATTAAATTAAAAATATGAGGCAAATCAGGCGCTGGAATGACCTTTCAGAGTGGTGACAATTTCCAGAGAGGGAGTCAACAGAGGCATCGCAGCATCCAGGAGAGTCTGGCTGGGCTTCTGTGTGGGCACTGATGCTCTGCTTTCTTGGGCACATGTGGATAGCTGGCCCCGCCCCTAAGCTTCCCACTCTCAGCACAAACACCGTCTCTTTCTTTAGCTGGCCCAGTTACTGAGTTGTGTGCACAGAGCAAATCGTGTCACTTTAAGATGTCCATTCTTTGCCTGTTTCATAAGAGCTAGGTCTCAGAACAGTAACTAAGGAATATCCTTATTGATGATAAGATTTTTACTCATGAAGAGAAGGTGAAGGGTTGAGGAAGAGAAGCCAGTGGTTCCAAGCACACCACAAAGCATATAAACAGTTTACTAAAAAGAGCATTTGGGAAAAGCTTTTGACAAAACGTGCAATTCGAACTGAATCTTGAAAGTTGATAAAATGTGAGCCAGAGAGAAGATATGGACAAGCATTCCAGATGGAGGAAGCATGGCATACAGAGCCGCGGGGCTGGACTTGCTTGGGAAATGTCAATCATTTTGAAAGTCTGAGACATAGGCTCGGAGGAATATCACACCGAGTGCCAAAGATTGAGACACAAACAATGACAAAGGTTTCTAGACCTTACCATACAATTTACCTCGAAGGAAAAGGGGTATCTTGTGTGCGTGTGTGTGTGTGTGTGTGTAGCATATTTCCTTCTTAGAGAAGTAGTGTTATCAGATGTACATTTTTGAGAACACAACCTGATTGTACATATGCTAAAGGCAAATGGTAAAGTTACAATGGGCCAGGCCCTTGTCATAAAGTCTGTGCCTATACAGGAAGTGAAAGCTGAGAATGAGGGTGCTTAAAAATATGCTGACTTTGCTTCATTTTGGCTTTAAAAAAATTAAATAACTAAATGTGAAGACTCGTTTATTGCACTTAATCAATATTTTATAGTCTTTATTAAACTCAAATGAATCAATTAAACTGCTCCATGGCATTTTAGAAATCCATCTGGTCCTTTCTCTTTATTCATAAATAATCAAATAAAATCAGATATTTATAGAAATTTTTGGAGACATGTTTATCAAAGAAACACTATTCTTGCATATGTGAAAGCACTGAGCAAAAATAATTTATATATCCATTTAGTACTCATTCATCCATCTGCCTTCTCTCCCTTCTTTGTCCCCTTCCTTCCCTCTCTTTCTTCTTTCCTGTCTTTGCCCACTACAGTCATTGTATGAGATTCTAGGGGGTAAATAGGCTTACATCTCTGTTCAAAGAATTTATAGTCTACATTTCAAGACAGATGGATTAATGCATGTATGAATGGATATGGACAATATTATCTGGTGATAGAAATGCTATTATAAAATATATTTTTCTCATAAAAAGACATATAATTTGGCTTGGTCAGCATAGAAAAAGAGAGGAGAGTAACGCATTTACAATTAGAACAGCAAGATTTAAGTTCTTGAAGTAGAATTTACTATCTAGGTAGTTTTAGTCCTGAGCATGGGGAGGAGAGAGAGAGAGAGAGAGAGAGAGAGAGAGAGAGAGAGAGAGAGAGAGAGAGAGAGAGAGAGAGAGAGAGAGAGAGAGAGAGAGAGAGAGAGAGAGAGACACACAGAGAGAGACACAGAGAGAGACACAGAGAGAGACACAGAGACAGAGAGACACAGAGACAGAGAGACACAGAGAGACAGAGAGTGAGAGAGAGACAGAGAGACAGAGAGAGAGACAGAGAGAGAGGGAGGGAGGGAGAGAGAGACTAATGAGAGAGAGAATATACGGTTGCAATTTATCAAAATTATAATTTCAATAAGTTAGCTATATACAAGATAAGTGTATATAAGATAAGCATTCATGTATATTTTTATGAGAGACAATCACTATTGGCTCTAAGTGGCTACACATAGTTTTGCTGGATTTGTCAAGAATGCAAAACCCTGACCTGATTGTTCTTGATTATTATCTTTCTGACTGTGCTTGTAACACAGGTGTATCTCCACATAAATCAAGAACAGATTTGATTTTGTAATTTATGTAAGTGGTGACTAGCTCCTGTTTATGTTAGTTTATTTTTCAGACGGTGTCTCATGCTTTTGTTCAGGGTGAACTTCGGCCATCATTTTCCACCTCTACTTCATCATAGCTGAGATTACATGTGTGAATCACCAAGCTCCACCTTTGAAAAGAGTCAGACAGGGAAAGGTAATATAAACTCAAAAGAATGTAAATGTAGTCTGCTGCATGTGAAGGCATCCATAAATAGGCTCTTTGCTTCACCCACACAGGAAGAAAACATGCATATTCTACTGACACTGCTTACTGCTTTTGCTGTGAATAATGAGGTTCTTTCTCCAATCCAAAAGCCTCCCGTCTGCTTCCAGCAGCATTCATAAGACAGTTACAGGTTGGCTTATTAGCTTGTAACTAGTGAGAAATCTTAGCTCCATAAAATTTTTGACAATAACTGTACGGCTCATTTGATATCTATCTTAGTCATTTTTCTGGTGGTTATAACTGCATTTCATAGACTATGTAGATCACTTATAAAGAACAGAGGTTTGTTTAGCAGCTAGTACTGGATGCTAGCAGTCTCAACAGTGTGTCATTGGCCTCTGCTTGGTATCTGGTGAAGAGCTGTTAGGAAGATATCACATGGTGAGATACAGCAAGCTCCTATATGATTCATTAATCCATCCACCCAGGAATCCTTCAAGGTCCAGCCACATCCCCAGTGTCCCATCTACAGATCCTATGAGCATGTGACTTCGGAGATATAATTGCTGCAGGAATTCTGAGAGACTCAGTTAACCAAAGTAATATCACACACACACACACACACACACACACACACACACATCGCCCACACCCTACACATGCACACACACACGGGGGAGTCTTTTATTTTATCAGCAGCAATGAAGATGTGGACTACATGAGGATAATTTACAGAAAAGTTGGTTTATGAAAAAGAAATTTAAGTAGAGAAATCAATGTCATCTCTCACAGGGAAGATAAAACATTCATCAAATTTGATATAATATTTATCAAGTGATAAAAGGGGTGACGTTGATCAAGATGCATTGTCCTCATAAACTGACATGTTAAACTGAAATCCCTTTATAGATCTACTTAAAGATCATAAAAAAAGAAATTAAAAAATCAATTCTCAGATATTCATACAGACTAAATGCATCTCCAATCAAGATCCAGATTGGGTACTTAGATACATTTCTTCTTAATTCTAAAGTTGATATGAAGATCATTTCAAGGAGTTGCCAGTGAATTCTGGAAAACAGAAGATAGATAAAGAGGCATGGAGCTGGAATGTGTGTAGATGGCAGCAGAACAGAGCAGAAAAAATGTATGACTTGGCCATTTGGGGTGATCTGAGTTTGAGCCTTCACCATTGTGGATAGCTGCTGGATTTGACCAAGGCACTGAATTATTATTATTTTGTTTTTTTAAAAATTATCATTAAGTAGTATGCAAAGGAGTTGCCATTTAACAAAGCAGTTTATGAGTATAACACATGTTGATTCATGTCACCCTTATCAACATAAACCTCAGTTTTCTCATGTGTGTAATAGGGCTTATAATAGCAACCACTTTGTAAGATCTTTGTATGGTTTGATGCACCTAGCAACATGATTGACAATTAACACTTCTTAAGCATTGGCTATTATTAGTTTTAACTGACAGTGGAATGAATTATAAAGCTATTTGAAAAAGTCATAAGGATTCAGGTAATTGAATTAGAATCTATGTGACCCATGCCTCTACATATGCACAAACATAATTTATAACAAAAAGAAATACCACAGGTAACAAAAACCACATAAATATGGATGTGCAACATACATAGAGATACACACAGGCATTTGTAAGAAAACATTTTATTCACAAGAGAGTAAGTAGGAAAGCATAACATGTATATGTGGATAGATTTAAATCTATGTGTCTAGAATGTTTACGAACTTGCACATAAGACAACTACAGAAGGGTTAAAGTCAATGTTAGACAGCATTCAATAAGAGACTAATAATTCAGAAGAGAATCTCCTAGAGCACACTAAGCCTTATTTGCTATGTAATCCTACCCACGAGGAAATGTTTTCTGTAGAATTTCTATTCACTAAGCCTTTTTTCTTTTTTCTCTTCTGGTTTTCAGAATCAAATACAGGCTCTGGTGCAAAGGTTAATGACACCCCTTTAAGGAGAAAACTCTCAAAGATCAGATTGCAAGTG
Source organism: Megascapheus bottae (assembly GCF_031878675.1). Classification (NCBI taxonomy): domain Eukaryota; kingdom Metazoa; phylum Chordata; class Mammalia; order Rodentia; family Geomyidae; genus Megascapheus; species Megascapheus bottae. The sequence continues at coordinate 43,309,927 of NC_143517.1, forward strand.
TTAGGGGAAGGTTGTAAATATGGACTTCATTTTGAATTAAATTTAAGGTTATTTTAATTTAACAGCATTAATGACAGCAGGAAACTTAATGAAATAGTGGACCATGAAATCAGTGTTATCATTTTAATACATAACAGAATATGACAAACTCTATAAGATTTCTGTTCTCTTTCATGTCTATTACAATTTCCTTCTATTAGTTTCTACAAATAGAAAATTACATATAAAATTGAGTTTAACCAAATCTCTGTTAAAAATCAGACAATCTGATTTGGTATTATATAACCACACTGAAATTTCATTTAATTTAAAAAGAGCTTCCCCTGGTGCCTTGAATACTAACTACTTTTCTAACAACACGTGTATAGCTCTGGGTTTGACAGGGGACTAATCCTTGTGCTGAACAATGGATCAAGATTTTAACTGAAAGAATGAAAAGGAATAGAAATGGAGAGCTTGACTCAAGCTCATATAGGAGACATTTCAAAAGCATTTCTTGAAATTGTCTGAAAATATTTACTCTTGCTTATCATCTTACAAAAGAATTTCTTCTGAGAACAAGTTGAAGATTCAGATGTCAGGCCTGACTCTCTCTGAATGCTTCACGTCTGAGTCTCCTTAGGTTTCTGTGATGAATAAAACGTTTTTTAAAATAGGCCTTATGTGCTTGACTATACTCCCAGAACTGTTATTATAGGGGCCTATTGTAAATTGACAATTACTTGAGGTCTTCCTCATGTTTCATACAGATGAGAGGTACTTCCAAATAAATTATTCTAACATGTTTCTTTTTCTTTTAGAGAAATGGACCAAATCTAAAACTAGGAGAAAGATGACTCTTAGAGGAAGACTTCAAGAAAAGATGGAGGAGGGGCTCTAGAGGGCTAAAAATCAATTTTTTTGTTTTGGATGCTGGTAATGCATGTACATATATACATACATGTGTATTTACATATATAATCTCTAAATAGTTGTATGAAGGGGTTTCAGTGCAACAAGTGACTTTATAAGCAAATTCATCTTGATCAATGTCACCTCTTCCACCATTCTCCATCTTTCTCCCAATGTTTTTCCCCAATCCTGGGGTGTGAACTCAGGGTTTAAGCACTGTCCTTGAGCTGTATCTAGGCTAGTGCTCTACCACTTGAGACACATTACCACTTCCTGCTTTTTCTGTGTACATGGTACAGAGGAATCAAACCCAGGGAATCATGCGTGCTAGGCAAGCATTCTACTACTAGGCCATGTTCCCAGCCCATTTCTGGCTTTTTCTGTCTATGTGGTACCAAGAATAGACCCGAAGGCTTCATATATTCTAGGCAATCACTCTACCACTAGGTCACACTTCTGGCCCATCTCCTAAAGTTTTTGAAAGCAATCACTTTAGCACTGTGGGTTAAAAAGGCAGTTTCCTAAAATAATACAAAAGTCTCAAACAGTAAAATTTTCCAGGTTGGTATTTTAGTGGAAATATCTAGGTTTAATTTTATCTTGCACATGATATAGGTAAGATTGAAAGGATGTAATAGGATTTTTATCTCCTTTGAATTGTACTAGTCTATTGACTGTGGCTTTTGCTATCTCTTAAGTTCCACCCAATAAAAGTGCGCTGAACTATGCAATTCTAAGAATTCCTAAAATGAATGCTAAATTGAATGCCTAAAAGACTGCTGTTACTTGACTGATGATGACATTGCAATGTTCAACAAATATGGAACTTGTATCAAACACCGAACACTTCATGGATATTGAATCACGTATACATTTAGTCAAATTGTCTTTTTGAACACCCAGAAATACACATTTATACAAGTCTAGTGTGGAAAAACACAAGTAGCACAAAAGTGAGGCTCAAAATGGAAACTCATTGGCTCCAACTCAATCTTTACTCTTCAATAGTTGTATGACCTTGAACAGCTTCTTGGTAAAATAGATTTCAAACAGCTGCCTTCCTGGGTTCACTATAAGATTATGCATCTGAACATGTTTTACATGACATGTAATTCAGTGGCAAGTGTGGGTGATTTACTGTAGGTCATGGTTCTGTGTTCTTGGGAACAAGGAGTGATGATCACTTTGAACTTTTCAGCTCCTCTGTAGAGTGGTATTCATAACTGCATCCAAAGTCTAGGCGCACAAATCTGCCCTTGTTCCACTTCTGGGAACTTCATTAGACATCTTTCAGAGGCAGCATGAGTTAGCTAGGCTTGAAGGGAAGATGCCAAATTGCAGTGCCAGCCCTGTGTGTGAACTGTCATCTCTCCTTGTCTTCTAGATGACTCTCTGAAAGAATTTCAGATTTGTCCTTAATTTGCTGTGCTGGGAGTTTCCCAGATAGCCAACTAAAGTCAGACTGTGACTGCAGTATTTAGGTCATTGGAGGCATCTTGGAGCATGTTTGCACAGAAACTATCAAATGAGTTGAGAATTTGAAGCTCCAGTGATAATGGACAATGGGGCAGTGGGGCTCTGTTTAGAGCTGTGTTAGGGCAAAGTGGTTTTCTTGAAATGCTCTCATAGACTGAAACCATTCATCTAGAGGTGAATTGTGTCACAGACGAAGAAGACATTTTCTGGGGGCAGGGGAAGCAGAAACTATTGCAGAAATTTGGACAGTTTCAATGAAATCCGGGGACCCCACCTCCATTTAATTCAGACAATGTTTAAAACGATATTCCAGTTCAACTTTGCAAGAATTCTGAACCATGCCTCAAAGGCTTTGTAAGGTTACGAAGACCAGAGGGAGTTGGAAACGAAATTGAATTATTTAGCTTTACAATTTCTTTACCCAGCTGGAGCTTACACATTACATTATTTAATGCACTTTGGAGCAACATCCTCTTTCCAGTTCTGAAGTCTTAGATAAGCCATAACTAATACTTAAAGAATTACAAATGCGGAGAACAGACAGCTTACAATAAACATAAAGATGTTTGCAGTTCTTAGGGAAAATAACAACTCTGTATTCCAAAGAATATAGACCATAAATAAAGCCCACAGCCCAGAGTTCTAAATCTTTTGCAGGGGAATTTGGTGGCTAAGGAAGTTAATTATATTTCTGCCCGATGAGCTCTATGCAAGGTCATGTAACATGCCTTCCACTGCATGGTTCAGCGCTAGGCACAGTGAGACTGGCACTTTCATCATCGCAGCAATCAGTTGCCATTTTATTATAGAGCCTGGTACAACTCGAGTGACAGCAAAGGAAGTACAAATGGGAATCTGGAGGAGGAGACCTGGAAGTCAAGTTCTCTGAGAAGAGGGCCTAGGGAATTTCACAGGAGAGACGTCTTGGAGTATCACTGAGAATTCAAGAAGAGTTGCTGGCAAAGTAATTGGGGTTTGGGGACAGGTTCTACCAGGGGTAGAGGGTGGAGCAAGAGAGAAGGTAGCATTTACAGGGCTGTGGGCAAGCAGGCCAATGTCTTTGTCTCCATTCCTGGTCTAAAGATGTTGAACACCCCTTGTGTGGAACATTGATGTGATCTTGACTAGCTGACTACTTTTTTAAAAAAGTACCTGCTTTCTGAGTCTCTGCTCAGTTGTAGTGGCTTGGATCTGGCATCCCAGCTACTTGGGAGGTAGAAGCAAAAGAATCACAAGTTCAAGGACAGCTCATGCAAAAGGTACTTGGACTGTGTTTCAAAAACAAATACAAGCCATTTCTTGGACGCTGAGGAAGTGTGGCTTAGCCAGAGAAGTTGGGGGAAAGCATTCCAGGTGTGTGGGTTTGAGCCTCCTCGTTTCTACTCCAGATCTCGAAATGTATGGTGATTCCTGTCCTTTGGACTGTAAGGTTTATCTAGGCAACCTCGGAAGCAATGGCAACAAGACTGAATTGGAATGGGCTATTGGCTGTTAAGGGCTGTTAAGTGTGTGGGTTGCTAGAAACCCTCCTGGCTTTACTCTGGTTGAATTTGAGGGTCCCCGAGATGCAGCTGAGAGCTAGATGGAAGAACGCTGTGTGGCTGTCCTCTCAGAGTGAGCTGTCCAGGGGTGAGAAGAGAAGCCGAAACCGTGGCCCACCTCTCTCATGGGGTTGTGGACCTCGAGAAGATTAGCGAAAGAGGAGTTCTCTGCCTAGACGCAGGTCTCCAAGAAGGAGAAGCTTCTCTCACAGCCAGAGCAGGTCCCTTTCTAGACAGAGAAGGAGAGAGAGATCACTGTCTCTGGAGAGAAATCACAAGCCGTGGCGCTCTTTCTCGAGGCCTCCTAGCTGATCTAGGTCAAATGAAAGGAAATAGAAGAGTAGTTTGCAAGAGAAGTGATGTACAGGAAATAACTTCAGTTGACAGGAGTATGTACAGAAAATTCAAGTTTTGTTTGAGACTTCATAAGCTTGGTGCATTTTTAAGATGTTTTAGCTGTTCAAATTTGTTTGTCTTTTTGGAACAGTGACACAGCAATGTAATTCTCTATGGTTTGAGATGGATCATATGAGGCATGTAATACCAAGAATTGTTACTTTACAATGTTCCCTTAAGCAAGATTAAATTTACATTGAACTTTAGTCTTGCATAGAACTGAAATAAAAACCTAAATCTTGCCCAGCTAAAGTGTGATGTGCTAATGTTACAGAAGCAAAACTGCAGAAGTGGAACTGAGATGTACCGTTGCTTGTAGCTCGGATATAGTACCCAGCTGTAGGTGAATATGCATTCTTTAAAAGCAGCTGTGCCCACAGACAGACCAACGGGTAAAGATAAAAGCTGCACCATTAAGCCAGATGAGAAGGTTCTCCAAAATCCAGCTGGTTTTCACCCTGGGCAGAGGTTGCCTAATAACTCCTGATGAGAATGTTTACCTTGTAAGTGTCTTATGTGATTGCTGTCTATGAATACATAGCAGTTTGTAACATTCTTTATTTGGAAATTTGAGGTTTCAAAATACCAATGTACTGCCAGTTTAGGGTACATTGTAGAGCTGACCTTTTGAGTTACTGTGCAAGATTTTTTTCCTCATGATTCATTTGTAATATGTTTTGTGAGAATTCCTTGGGATTAAAGTTTTGGTTACAAATTGTTGTTTAACTTGAAAGCCTGTTTTTCGTTGCAAAGTCAAATCTGGGAGCTTGGCACCACGTCCAGGTATAACATTCCTATTGGAAGCCATACTTACATTTTCTTGTAAAGTGCTTTTGAATTAATAAAATATTAGCATAATTGTGTAATAGTTGAAAAAAATACAAGTACATGATTCAGGTAAGGAGAACACTTGCATAGCCTTTGTGAGCTGGCCATGGGTGGCCTCATTTATATCTGAGAGGCATTAAGTTCAGAACTACACAGCTTGAGTGACTTCTCCCTCTTCCCGAGACCGAGCAAGCCCTCTGTGACAAGCTGATCCTATGCCTTTGGCTGCCCTTCCTATCACATGCATACATGACGGGGAAGTGGACTGTCCCTGGATCTGAGACACAGGAGTCAGCCAGAAGTCTGGAGGAAAGGCTAAATGAAACGGCGAGATGAGTCAGCAGATGAATGCACAGATGCTTTAAAAATATTTCTGAAAACAGAAGCAGGTATGCAATGGAAATACTGTCTTTGAAATGGTTAAAATCTAAGTCCAAGCACACAATTGAGGTCCACCCCTGTCACCTTTTCCAGGTACACCCTTGGAGAACAGGTCATGTGACTGCTGTTTGCTTTTGAGGATGGCCCACAACCCGTTCTCCCATCTTATGCTAGAAGGATCATTCCCTTTGCTGACTGCCGTTCCTGCAGAGTTTTTTTTTCTTTTATTTTTCTTTTATCAGTTCTGGGGCTTGAACTCAGGACTTGAGCACTGTCCTTGAGCTAGTGTTCTTAAGGCTAGTGTTCTATTACTTGAGCCACAACAACACTTCTGGCTTTTTCTGTGTATGTGGTAACCAAGGAATCAAACCCAGGGCTTTGTGCATGCTAGGTAAGTACTCTACCACTAGGCCACACCCCTGGCTTGCTCTCTTTGTATTTTAATTGGTGCTGATGATCCTCTTGGCATTGCCCTCTCTTCTGTTTCTTCCCTCTTCTTCCCTTTCTTCTCTAATTTGCCTTCTTGTCTTTTAGCCCATCTGCATCTCTCACCTTAAGTTGACCAATTGGCTTCTCTCTCTAATGAGGGGGGGAGGGAAGAAATGACACAGTATGAATGGACTGTGTATTCTACAGTACCCAGTATTGGGAAAAATTCACCATATTATATTTTTTGTCTTCTGCATTTTCTATGAGCCTGATACATTTTGAAATATTCAAAAAGAAAATGTTTTCAGCTACCTGCCAAAACATAGTCTGTATAAAGAACAAGTCTGTCGGAAAGTGGTTTCAGCAGGAGCTGGGAAAAGCCCCAGTCAAGGGCTGGGCCATCCTGGGGCTCTCAGAGCATACCTACCCAAGACTATCTCACTAGTAGATGGCAGAGAGCAGGGCAGGGGAGACACACCCATTGACTGAGTATCCACAGCAACAATTGAACCTATTTGCTTGGCTTTACAGTTTCTGGACAACTTCTATGGTTACTTTGGACACTTCTAATGGCAGTTGAGATCTTAACCAATTTCTAGACATGAGGCTTCTTATTTCTCCTCATTATTAATATGTTAATTACACAGAAGGCCATTGATCCGAAGCTGTCTTGTACTTAGGTTGTCTACATAAATAAAACCAAAATCTCATTTGGAACACGTTGTAGCTAACAGCTGAACTTCAGCTAATTGTAGGCAGCCAACTGATCAGCCCAGTAAGTTTTGTTTGATACCCAATCACACCCTGCTCCAACATGACAAATTCCTAGCTGGAGACAGTTGGGTGTGATGTCTGTCTCTCTACTTTGCTTCTATTTTCAGCCCATTGCTTCCATTACTGGTGGTGGATGTCTCTGAGCCTCTTCTGGTCCTGAAAACTGTACAAATGTTCTTTACTCAAATGAACTCTAGTATGCTTAACTTTGGTGAAGTTTTCTTTTAACAGTGCCTTCCCAGTTTTACCTTTCCTTGTTCACCTGCTCAGTTGATTTCTTGTATTCAAGCTCTGTGGGTGATGTGTTTGTGGTAGAGAAACATTGGCATGGCAATAAGCACTTTAAAAGTGAAGAAAATAATCTCTATGTGTAGAAAAGTGACCAGTAGCGCTCACCTGCTTCTTTTGGATATAACACTCTCAGACAGTAATCATGTATTTTCCTTTGGTGATTAACTTATGAGTAGCATTTCTGTTCTGTAATTCCTTTGCATACTTGTATCTCCTTTTCTTTATCATTTACTTAATAACCACACTCCAGCCCTTTCATAGAGTATCCCCTTCCCTCCCTTTCTCCTTTTCTCCTTCCCTGTCTCTCCTTCCCTCCCTCTCTCCCTTTCTCTCTCTTTCTTTCTTTTTAGTAGTACCAAGGATTGTATTCAGAGGTTCCCGCTTGCTAGGTGAGTGCTCCAACATTTAAGCCACAATTTTCCAGCCCCTTGTTTTTGCATTGGTTACTTTTGAGATGGGGCCATGCTTTATGACCAGTTGGCCTGAGCTACAGTCCTTGTCCTGTGCTTCTGCATGTTACTAGGGATGTTGAGTGAAGGCCCCTGTGTCTCACACACGGGCTTCTCCATTAGCATAGAATAGATACTAGGTACGTGAGCCATTCATTGGTTAAGAGAGGATCTTGTGACTTTTTATGTCAGGCTGGTCTCGAACTGATCCCCAGTCTCTGTCTTTCAAGTAGCTAAAATTATAGGCTGTATCACAGTGTTGAGCTCTTTTCTCTCTCTTAAATCATTTTTTTAGTGCAGATTCTTGTTATTCCTATCTAGAAGATGCTTCTTAATAATTTATTCCCCCTCTTCATATTCCAGATAATTTGTGAAATTCTAAAATATAATTTTTATCACACTTTAAATGTTGCTCCTGGTTTCCTACTGTTTGGCATCATGTTGACTTTGACCCAAGACCAAAGATCAAACTCCAGGCTTACTTTCCATCATACATGCTTTCACGTTCCTTCTCAAAAGCCAGTCTCTGCTTTTCTCTTTCTTTCTTCCAACCCCCCTCTCTCTTTTCTTTCCTTCCTTCCTTCCTTCCTTCCTTCCTTCCTTCCTTCCTTCCTTCCTTCCTTCCTTCCTTCCTTCTTTCCTTTCATCCTTCCTTCCTTTCTCCCCCTCTTTCCCTTCCTCTCTTTGTCTCTCTCTCCCTCCTTCTCTCACCTCCCTTCCTTTCTTTCTGTATGTGTGTATGTGTACTGATCCTCCCGATCTGAGTCTTCTATGTAACTAAGATGAGAGACACCTGGCATTAAACCCAGATATTTGTTGATGGTCTCACAAAATAATGCCAAACACTTTGTGTCTCCTCTTCTCAGAAGCAGTATCGCTCTTCCCTGAGAGGAAAAGTCTGAATCCTTGCAATGGCCTTTGAGTCCTGATAAAAGCAGCTCTCTCTGTTCCTACCTTATCAGTTTTCATTGTTCTTCCAGTATCCAGACACACATCTGTCTCAGGCCCTTTGCACTAGCTTACTCTGGCTAACTTCCTTATTTCTTTCAAGTCTTTTTTTTTTTGCCAGTTATAGGCCTTGAACTCAGGACCTGAGCACTGTCCTTGGGCTTTCTCAAGGCTAGAGCTCTGTAACTTTAGCCACAGCACCATTCCCAGCATTTTTCTTTTTTCTTTTTCTTTTTATTCTTTCTTTTTTTTGCCACTCCTGGGCTTAAGCTCAGGGCCTGAGCACTGTCCTTGGATTTTTCTTAAGGCTGGAGCTCTACCACTTGAGCCTCAGCACCACTTCCAGCTTTTTTCTAATTATGTGGTACCGAGGAATCGAATCTGGGTCTTTGTGCATGCTAGGCAAGCACTCTACCACTAGGCCAAACTCCTTGGCCCCTCCCCCCCTTTTTAAAAGTGACACTTTCTTACTGAGATCCAGTGTAGCATCTTACTTAAAATGACCATCTGTAAGTGCTAGAATTCATAATTACTAACATCCTCACCTGCCTTTTCTTCCACTAGAGTAGTAACACACTGAGTATATTCAATGTATAACACTGACTGTCTTGATACTTTATAGTTCCTCATTAGTCTCTGGGGGTGAAATGTTTTGATGTGTGGTGTTCACTAATGTCCTCCAAGCAGCCACTCTGCTGATAAAATATGGGATCTACTTGCTTTCGGCAGTTGTTGTTAGCTTGATCTGGATTGCCAAAAATAAAGGATGGCCAATAAAAACACTTCCCATAATAGCCATATTGCTCCTTGGATTTGACTCCCACAAACATGTCAGCCCTTAAATTCTTCAGAATGGCCCATACACTGAAACCACCTTTCACTGTGGTTTACTAAGGTTTTCAAGAAAGGTATTGAGTACCTTTTATTGTAAGAAACAGTCTCCTTTCAAGTGTAATCTTGGAAACAGGCTTTCTGTCTCATTTTTCTCTTGCTTTGTTTTGTTTGATTTATCAATGTCTCATTGCTCTCTGTTTCCAGGTGGAGGACACAATTCATTTGTTTTTTGTTTTATGGTAACAAAGGAAAATGGATCAAGGGAGCCAATTTGGGCAAAAACAAATGAAACTAGGATAGAGGGATAAGACCATAACATGAGTTTGAATAGAGTTAGTGATAAAGTCACTCTTAATTGTCAGACTCATGGAAATGGAGGCAGAAGCTGGGCACTGATGCTTCACATCCATCACACTACTTGGGAGGCAGAGGTGGGAGGATTAGAGTTAAAAACTAGCCAGGACACAAAAGTTTGTCACCTTAGCCACATGAAAGGCTGACATGAAGAGGATCAGGATTCCAGACTAGCCCAGGCACAAAAAAGTTCTTGAGATTATGTCTCAACAAGAGAAATTGCTCAAGATGGTGCCATCTGATATCTCAGCTATAAAAAAAAGCATAAAAGGGCCAGGAATTTGGCCTAGTGGTAGAGTGCTTGCCTACTATGCATGAAGACCTGAGTTTGATTCCTCAGTACCACATACATAGAAAAAAACTGGAAGTGGTGCTGTGGCTCAAGTGGTAGAGTGCAAGTCTTGAGAAGCCCAAAGACTGTCCTCAGGCCCTGAGTTCAGTCCCCATGACTGCCAAAAAAAAAAAAAGAAACAAAAAGGAAAGAAAAAGCATAAAATAGGTAGATTGCAGTACAGAGTGTGTCTGGGCAAAAAAAAATGAGATCCTGCCTCAATATAACAAGTGCAAGAAAGGCTCAGTGGTAGAGCATCTACCTATAAAGCACATGGCCTTGGCATGAGGCACCAAGTTCAAACTCAACTATCAAGAAAAAAAAAAGTAAATACATAACAAAGAAGGAAAGAAGAACAGCTGAGGTTAATGTAACTATCATCACAGATTTCAGTATATGAACAAACCTTACAATCTCAAATAGAAAGACTACTGAGTCAAAGAGGTATGCTGGAAGTATCATGGAGCTTGAATCCAAAATTTGAGCTCCATACTGACCTAGTTTCTCTTCAGAGTACACTTGTTTATCTATAGAGTGGAAATAATGGTGCCTGCATATACAAGTCAGCTTATTTCATAGGGTTTCACAGAGCTATGGGAAAGTGGAATTAAAAAGCACTTCAAGAGCCTAGTGGTAGAGTGCTTACCTAACATGCATGAGGACCTGGGTTTGATTCCTCTGTATCACATACATAGAAAAGCCAGAAATGGTGCTGTAGCTCAAGTGGTAGAGCAATAGCCTTGAGGAAAGCCCAAGGACAGTGATCAGACCCTGAGTTCAGTCCCCAGGACTGGCAAAGAGAAAAAGAAAAAAAGAAAGAAAGAAAGAAAGAAAGAGCACTTTGAGAAAGCATTTTGTTCAGGACTCTATAAATACTGGAATAATTTATTCCAAGTTTAAAAGGAATTGTTCATAGCCCTAAGAGTAATTTAAGATTCTATGAAAATATTTCAGCATTATTCCATTTTATTACACTAAAGAAGTGAATCCTTTTATTCATAAATGTCCACTTTTTTAAGTAGGAAGTTCAATCTTTAGTCATTCTATGTACTACTAAAATTAGGAAATATAATATTGAGCAAGAAATAAGAGATAAGAATTCTAGATTTCTGAAGTATCCTCCTCTCTCGGGATTTCTAGATCAGCAGGGCTTCCTTGGTAATTGATGTTGCTTATGCAGGATTATCAATCTGAAAGCTCCTCTCTCCCTCTGAAAGTTCTGTCACTGTTGTCTAAAACAGACAGCCTATTTCTTTGCATTAAGATATGAATTTCTGCTCATATCCCCTTCAGCTATCATACAAAAGCAAGGGAGGAAATTAGTTCCAGAGCAGTAGATGTCCCTAGGGAGAAAGGGGCACTAAATATGAAAAGTAAAGAATAAAAAAAGGATATGAAAATACACCTGAGGCCAGCTTGGTGTCCTAATGAGCAGCATATTCCTTTGGCCTCCACCAGTCCTTTTCTAAGCATAATAGAAGATGTTGAGCCGTAAGGAGTAAGGCAGAGGACTTCCTTCCTTCCTTCCTTCCTTCCTTCCTTCCTTCCTTCCTTCCTTCCTTCCTTCCTCCCTCCCTCCCTCCCTCCCTCCCTTCCTCCCTCTCTTCCTTCCTCTTTTCCTCTTTCCCTCCCTATACTCCTTCCTTCTTTGGTGGTGGGGCTTGAACTCTGGGCCTGGGTGCTGTCCCTGAGCTCTTCAGCTCAAAGCTAGCGCTCTACCACTTTGAGACACAGTACACTTCCCGTTTTCTGGTCCTTAATTAGAGATGAGTCTCATGGACTTTCATGCCTCAGATCTCAGCCGCCTGAGTAGGTAAGATTACAGGCGTCAGCCACTGGCCCCCGGCTTCCTTCCTTGCAACTCTAGGTGTCATACTTGCAAATTGAAGGCCAAACACGATTTTGCAGATGGAGATCAAATTTGCCCTTAGATGTTTTAACTTCTGGTTCCAGATGGTTGCTGACCCTCACTCCTGCAACATTTTAATACTCTTTTTTGCCCCTCTTATTGTGCCCTCTAGGAATCATGGGCGCTTTAGGTTGCCTATTACCTGGTTCAGATGTGAAGCATGAAGTCACTTATGAGGGGCTAGATTGTGCCAGGTATAACCAGAGCTACTTTGGGATTCAAGTATAGTCCTCAGTCCCCTTTAGAACCTGAGCTTGTGTCACTTTTAAGACAAACGGGAGCATCCTGGAATTGATTTTGGAGATGGCAGTGCAAGCTTTTGTAGACATGGGTGTATATTTTGGACCCCAGGCTTCCATTTGTATTGCTTACATGATGTTTAACATTTCAAGATGCTGCTTTCTTTTAAATAGTACCTTATATGAATCTGAAATGGAGGATAGGCAAGCATAGGGAAAATGTGAGATGCAGTGATAATTGAGACAAAAAAAGATATATCCCTATATGAGAATTTTAGCATGAGACTAAGGTTTGTAGGTGTTTTTTTTGCTTTTTTTGAGTCCGAGTCAGTTGACTAGAAACAAAAATGATTGGTAACCTGCTGTGTGCACCTATAAATTGCTAAAGCTATTGAACAAATGTAGGAAGAAACTGTTTTAAATATCAAACGGGGGGAAATGAATGAGAATCAAGATTGCAAGAATCAAAGTAATCCTTGCCACTAAAGAAAAATCAGGCACATGAGTTATGAAGTTCTCCCATGATCCCCAGCCTTAACTGCTTTTTCTTCAAGGCAGATGCTGAAGAGCTGCAGTAACTACCCAAGAAGTCCACACTAAGAGCCAATTGATGTCCAAGATTCAAGGAGCATCAGGAGGTAAGATCAATTACTTTTGTCATCCTCCTTTGGCCCCAGACGTGAGATAAGACTCTTTTGGAAAATCTAATGAAAGTAAGGTTGAAATAGAAGTAAAAAAGTGAGTTTGGAAATCTCTCCAAACATTTAAAAGCTCGATATAATCTTTCTGTTCTGCTTTGTTAGCCAGATTCAAGTACTAAAGGGGGTTACAAAGGGAGTATTTTTTCCCTCCACATACATTTGTCTGTTTGAGTCTGTTTAGAAGCTGAACAGTATAGTATATTATATACAGCATATACAGTATAGTATAATATATAGTATAGAATGTACATATAAATATATATATTTATATAGAATTCCTTGAAAGCAAGGCATTATAGCCAGTCCATCACTGTAACAAATGACAAACATGCCTTACATCAATTCACAAAGAGAAAAGATATATTTGGGTTCCCAGTGTGGGGGATTTATATTGGAACAGACTCTTTGCATCTAGGCCTATGGCTAGGGAGGAGTTCATCATGGGAATGCATGTGGCATTACAAACCCTTCCTTTCATGATCCTGCTGTGTAAACAGGAGGAAGAGAAGGAGCTGAGGTCCTATTATTTTCCTCAAGAGTTTACCTTCAATGACTGGAACACATCATTACCCCACTTCTAAAATAGCACCAATAGGCCTTTAGTACATAGGCTTGATGGAAAACTTAGGATCCAAATGCTAGCACAAGGATTCTTGAGTCAGATGACATGTGCTCAATTTTTGCCATTGACCATATATACATATTTATATATATGTATGTATATGTGTGTGTATGTGTGTATGTGCGTGTGTGTCTACACAGATGTCTCAAACTTTAATTTCCTTATTTGAAAAAATAAAATTAAACAAAAGGAGAAAATGCCTGGCATTAAATGCTCATATAGACATAAAGACTAGAGTAGTAAATACTATATCCAGTCCATATTCCTTTTGCTAAGCTATTTCATGTGTTGATGCTAAAATATGGCAGCTAGTCTCTTCTTTGAAGACTTTTTGTCAAAAAGGAAAAGGCATCTAAATGGGTTGCCATTCACTCTGTTCTCTGTTGCTGGTAACCAGTGTCTGAACAGTAGGGAGTACAACAGACTACAGGTTCTGCCTCATTGTTCAACTTTTGCACCTCTAAAATACAGCAGGCTAAAGCTAAGATCTTATAAGAGCATTCCTTTCCTCGACTTCTTTCTCTTTTCTAATCTTCTGTTTTATTTTTAGTGGATAATTTCCCCTGGAAAGCATTTTCCCACTAAATGACATGTACTTAAATTCATCTCAAGCTTCTAACAATCTTATCGAGGACAAGAATCACATTTCTTTGATTTTGAAGCCATATGCATTTCACATTTTAACAATTTTGAAGTTGGCTACCCTGAAATCATAGTTAGACTAAATTTTGTCCTATTTTTTGTGTTTTGAGCTGAAAATTCGCAGAAATATTAATTTCAAGTCTTTGTAAAAAGCCTGGGACAAAGAGTGTGATGTCCTTATCCTCTATCAATATGCTTGGCAATACAGGGGAAAACAGTCTCATCAATGACTCTAACTTGAATAACTGAGATGTTGATGAGGCTAAAAGAGCAAAAACAAACCCAGCAGGTTAAGACTTGTTTTAGCCTATGTATTTGGCTTTTATTTCCTTTAAATATATGAGAAATAGTGATTATGTAATATTTTTATCAACATAACCCTAAAAGAACTCTTTCAAAAATATAAAAATTCTAAGCAATGATTTTAAATGAGGTAACACCAATACAGTAAAGTTCATTTTTTTGTTATTCACATTGGGAAAATTTCAACCTTCTAACTGGCCTCTTACTCAAAAATCAACCCCAGATGGATTGCAGATCTCTATGAGAAAGGTTGAACAATGAAACTGCTGCAAGGTATCATGGGCAATGAGCTTCATGAGTTTGCATGTTACCAATATTATTAAAAAAGATTTATAGATATTGGAGAATATTCAACCACAAATTATGTTTTTCATTAGAATGCATCGTTTGACTTGTTTGCTCCCTTAAAAGAGTGGCAAATACAACAATGAGAAGAGCGAGGCAGAAATCAGGAAAGCAACTCCTTTTGCAGTAGCATCAAAGAAAATAAAGTACTTCGGAATTAACTAAGAATGTAAAGGAACTTTATGATGAAAACTTTAAAACCCTGAAAAAGGAAATTAAAGCAGAACTAAGGAAATGGAAAAACCTCCCATGTTCCTGGATTGGGAGAATTAACACTGTGAAAATGGCAATCCTGCCAAGGTCCATTTACAAATTCAACGCAATACCCATCAATATCCCAATGTCATTCTTTAAAGAAATAGAAGAAACAATCCAAAATTTCATATGAAATAATAAAAGACCTCGTATAACAAAAACAATCCTTAGCAGAAAGAACAGCACTGGAGGAATATCAATACCAAACTTTAGACTTTTACAGAGCTAAAGTAAACAAAACAGCTTGGTACTGGCACAAGAACAGGCCTGAGGACCAATGGAATAGAACTGAAGACCCAGAAATCAACCCACTAACCTATGGCCACCTAATCTTTGATAAGGGAGCCCAAAAATATGATGGACATCCTCTTCAACAAGTGGTTCTGGCAGAATTGGTTCTGCAGAAAACTAAAGTTGGATCCTTCTATGTCACCAGCACCAGAATTAATTCCAAATGGATCAAAGACCTTGAGGTAAAAGCAGATACGCTGAAAACTTTACAAGAAGGAATAGGAGATACACTAGGACTCCTTAGTACAGGTCAAAACTTTTTTAATAAAGATCCAGAAACACAACAAACTAGTTTGGACAAATGGGACTGCATTAAACTGCAGAGCTTCTGTATGTCAAAGGACATAGCTAGCACATTAAGTAGAAAGCCCACAGAGTGGGAGAAGATCTTCACTGGCCATCCAATAGACAATGACCTCATATCTAAAATATAACTACAGTTCAAAAAATTGAATCTCTCCAAAACAAATCTTCAAAGAAACAACCATCCCATTAAAATATGGGCCAAAGACTTAAAGAGAGACTTCGTTGAAGAGGAAATAAGAATGTCCTATAGACACAGGAAGAAATGCTCAACATCTCTGGTCATACAAGAAATGAAAATCAAAACAACTTTGAGATTCTAACTCACTTCAGTTTGAATGGTCATTATCAAGGAATTTAATATCAACAGATGCTGGTGGGGGCTGTGACCAGGAGGATTCGATACTACACTGCTGGTAGGAGTGTGAACTCATTCAACCACTATGGGAAAGCAGTATGGCGATTCCTCAAAAGGCTAAACATAGAGCTCCCATATGACACAGTAATTCCATTCCTTGGCATTTACTCAAATGTCCAGAAACAATGTTCATTGCAGCATTATTTATCATAGCAAAGATATGGAACCAACCCAGATGCCCCTCAGTAGATGATTGGATCAAGAAGATATGGTACTTATACACAATGGAATTCTATGCTGCCATCAGAAAGAATGACATCCCCCTACCTGGTATATTGTATATATGTTTATTTGTTTATTTGAAATAGGAAAGGGAAGGGGGGAAACAAGATGACAAGAATGACATTCTCCCTATCAATGTGTGAGAAGTAATGCACTTAATACCTGATGAATGTAATTGTAACCCCTTTATACATTATCCGGACAATTTAAAAAAAGAGTGGCAAATAAGGTCAAATGAGGGAAAAAATTTATGTCTGACAAAGGGTTATGATTAAAAAAACTCCTACCTATTCACAATAAAGAGACAAATTGTCTGGCAGAATGTTGTACAAAAGCCAGGATGAACACATAACAAATAAAAATACCAAATGATCAGTAAACGTAAGAATGATACATAACCTAATTAGCTCTCAGGAAATGTAAGTTAATCTTTCAATCTTTCTATCATTGCATACCAATGAAGCTTAGAAAGATGATATCAGGTGGCTTTCTTGAGCAACTAGAATTCTTATATGCTGGTGATAGGAGTGGAACCTGGCACATGACTCTGGAAAATGTTTCCATAATGTCTGCTACATATTTGTGCATATCCAGAAATTCCTTTTTTTAGATATAGTATCCACCAGAGATGAATAAAAATATTCATCAGAACACCGTATGAGAAAGTTAAACATCTTTGTAATATTCCCCAAACTGTAAAGAGACAAATGCCTGTCAATAATAAAATGTACCATTATATTGTGCATATTCATACAATAAAATACAATTATTCCTTATTTTCTGCCATGCATTGGGTCCAGGAGCCCCACAGTTGTAAAAAATATCTACAGATGCTCAAGTCTTTTGTGTAAAAATATACAGAATTTTCATATAACTCACCATTCTTCTGTATACTCTAAACCTTCCGTAGATCAGTTATTATAATAATACAGTGTACATTCCAAGTAAATAGTTGTTATTCTGTATTGGTTAGAGAATACTGATAAGAAAAAATTCTGTAAAAGACTCCATAGACAGTGATTTTTATAATACTTTTAAAATTATGGTTGCGTACTCTACAATACTGAAGACCTGCTGTACCATATAACACTGGGAACAAAAATAGTATAATTACTGATTACCTATTGTCTCACTTAACTATTTTTTGTGTCCCTTTAAGATGGTATAATAGTGCCTAAGAAGATGGTGGAGTGCAGGCACCCAGTTCTTTGGTGCAATGCCATGGGTCTGAAACAACACAACAAGTGCCTGGGTGTAGGGGAAGGTGACTGACATAGAACAGCGAGGAATAGAGAAGAAGGCGGTAATTTGTTAACAGAGAGCAGGTCAGCTCCAGAAATAGTGAACTTCAGATTTATAAAGGAAATGTTGAGCCTTAACACAAAACACCAAGCAAAATCAGGAGGAAGCAGGGGCAGCCAGGTTCTCCTCAACAGGTTTTCCTGCTTGGTGTCTTTCTTGAAGTTGGCGGCAGCAGGAAGCCACGGCTCTTGTCACTTGATGAAGACATGCTGCAATGTTCTTCTCCCTTGTGCTCTCTCATGGTGCTGTTGCTAAGTTATGATATGCGAATGTCTTAAATGCAACTTTGACTTACAATATTTTCATTTGGTAGTGGGCTTATTGGATGTGACTTCACTGTGACTTGAGAAGTATCCTTACACATGGGTGAATATAATAATAAGTAATAAATAACATATTTTGAGCAAACAAAGCCTGACTTAAAAGAGAAGACATAATACATAATTCCATTGGTGTAAAACTCAGAAACAGATAGGAGCTCTGCACATTGCTAGAAGCTAGGTAAACGGTCACATTTGGAGGGCTACAGTAGCTTTGAGCTGCCAGTCTCCCACTTCTGCCAAGGATCTTGTTTGTGACAGGGAGTTGTTCTTCTGGTGGTGCTCATGTGCAAATGCTTAGCTTCTTATATGAGTTTTATACTTTGGGGTAATGTGAAATGAGAACATCATCATTGTTTAGCAGGAGTTGTTTTCATATAATTTTTATTGTAATTAATAGAAGGGTTAGATTAAATTCACCAGATAGAAGGTGCATTACTTCACAAACATTGATGCCCTTTCTCATGTTTTAGTCCCCATTTCCCTCCCCCCACCCCTCATCTTGTTTTCCTCCCTTCCCTAACCAACTTCAAATAACCAAATATGCATATATACAATATATCAGATAACAAGGTGAAATAACAATATAAGATAACCAAGGGACACAAAAGAGATGAGAGATAACAGTACATTAAGGATAGGAATCACTCATTATATGGCTTTGTTTCTATATCCTGGAAGTCCTTTCATTTAGTATCAGACTATATGGCCTTATGTATCTAGGATTTGTTCTATTACAAATCTCTGCTAGGAGAGCCCAAGGTTTCTACTGATTATGACAAATGAGGGAAACCATTGAGCCTATGTTCCTTTGAGTCCGGCTCTCTACACTTAATATGATTTTTTCTAAGTCTCTCCATTTCCTTACAAATGGGGCAATATGGTTCTTTCTGACAGCAGCATATAATTCTATTGTGTATAAATACCACATCTTGTTGATCTACTCATCAACTGAGGGGCATCTGGGTTGGTTCGATATCTTTGCTATGGTAAATAGTGCTGCAATGAACATCATTGTGCTCGTGGATTGAGTATGTCCTTGTTTCTGGGCCAGTGGGTAAATGTCAAGTAGTGGAATTTAGCAGTAGTTTTTATAACTTCTCTCTTTTTTGTCTTCCTTCCTTTTCCCCTTCCTTCCTTCCTTCCTTCCTTCCTTCCTTCCTTCCTTCCTTCCTGCCTGCCTGCCTGCCTGCCTGCCTGCCTGCCTGCCTGCCTTCCTTCCTGCCTGCCTTCTTTCCTTCCTTCCTTCCTTCCTTCCTTCCTTCCTTCCTTCCTTCCTTCCTTCCTCCCTCCCTCCCTCCCTCCCTCCCTCCTTTCCTCTCTCCTTTCCTCTCTCCCTCACTTCCTTCTTCCTTCCTTTTTTCCTTCCTTCTTCCTTCCTTTTTTCCTTCCTTCTTCTCTCCCTCTTTTTCTCCCTCCTTGCTATCTCCCCCTCCTTCCTTTTCTCCTTTCCCCATCCTTCCCGCCCTTTCTCTCTTCCTTCCTTCTTGCCTCCATCCCTCCATTTTTCTTTCTTTTCTTGTTTGTTTTGTTTCTATATGAGTCCTTGAACTCAGGCCCTGGGAACTGTCTCTTAGCTTTTTCACTAAAGACTGACATTCTATGCCTTGAGCCACAGCTCCACTTAGGCTTTTTTGTGTAACTGGAGGTAAGATCTCCTGGATTTACCTGCCCAGATTGGCTTCAAACCACAATCCTCAGATTTTAGCGTCCTGGGGAACTAGGATCACAGGCATGAGCCAGCAGTGAATTTCCTAAGGGTATTACAATCATGACATATCTTTTAATTAATGACATCTTGGTTGGGGTGAAACACTGTATTTTTAGAAGTCTAATGCATTTTGCATTGTGCAACAGAGCCGCAATATTGTATTTTTCTTATCAGCAGCCAAATAGTACTGTTTCTCTGGTTCTGATCTATCGCTTACTTTCACTTTTCCAGACATTTCAAGTTATTCAAAGTAGCAACCTAAATTCTCTTCTCAGCCGTTTCCTAAAGAATAGAATTGATTTCTAGGTTTATGGAGAGGATAAATTACCCTGCACCTAGGTATGGCTAATGCACTCACACTTTAGCATTGTCAGAGGAAGAAGGGATGGGAAAGGGTTAACTCAGGTCAAGATTTGCTGAAGTCCTGCCAGTTTCCCAGGATGCTTACCTCTACTGGTTCTTGTCTGGCTGCTACAGGTGAGGGTCAAGAGAATCCATGATAGAGTACGATATTGCTCGGAACAATTTACTCCTGTCGGTTAAACTTGCATCTCATTGATACTGAACTTGGCCCTGTGATTTGCCTTTTGAGGGCAGCTCAGTTGATGTGCTATTTCGAAACTTATACTCTGAGAGCTTTTGCTTGTCTCTGTTTGCCCTTCTGGTTTCCTTTTGACTTCCTCTGCAGAAAAGACAGATTTAAGTAAAATGTCAACTCTCTTGGCCCGGGCCAAGGAGTGGATGCACATAAAGTAGACTGGAGACCAAACTGCATCATGGTGCCAAACTAGGTCAGACCTGCAGCCTCAACAGAGCCACCATGCTGTGCTGTGAACAAAGGACAGCTTAACTCAGCATTATTGCACAGTGGTGACCTGGCAGAAGCAACTCTGGAGACCTTGTGAAATGAGAGTTGGTGTCCTCACTTCCTTTTACTATCTGGAGAACTAGAGTTGTTCCTGAAGCTCTTTCCAATCTAGGGAGAAGAGGAGGTGGAGGAGGATGGATGCAAGACCCTAAGGATGGTGGGATGGTGGAGGAGTGAGCTACAAGACAGGTACATAGAGCTTGTGGATCCATGATACTTTTGTCTCATTTGGACCACTATTTGATTACAGTATCCATTACAGGCAGCCCTACATGTAACTCTAAAAATACAATCAGAATTTGTGTCCAGCCATACCCTTTGAGACAAGAAGACCTGAGAGAGATAGCTCAAGTCTGTAGAGTTTTATTCTCCTTTAGAAGGTCCTAGACATTTGTAGAAAGATAAGACTTTGTGGTATATTTCTCTACCTTTCAATGTCTGAAAAATTCCAGTCAATTAATCAATCACTTACCAAGCAAATAAATGTTTGGCTATTCCTCCTAACACTTTCTTTGGAAGAAAATTTGTAATTTTCAGCCTCCAAGGTCTTTCAAACAAAACCAGAGTGAAAGTCAAATTGTAAAACAGACATGATCCAAAATACTCTGAAATGAGGGTGATAACAATGCTACATTTTCCATTTCTTTTCTGGTCCTATAGGGTTGTATTGAATTGTTGTGTCTAGGTAAAGCCCAAGATAATAATCTGAAGTTGCAGTGTGCGCCCGGCCTGCTGTCACTGGATCTTACCTCACTACCTATCCCAGCCTGGGACTCTGCTGAGAATATTGTACTGAATGTCACATTATTATTCTCTTCAGTGCTCCCTATTTTCCATCTGGGGTGGAAGGGAAACAGTGAGGCAGACAATTACATTGCTGATGTGGGATTTTTAGAGGAAAATTGAGGGAAATTATAGGGACTACTCAGCTGTGGTGAAATTCCTCACTTTCTTCCCTCAGGACCCATTATTTTATAAACTGAAACTATTAAAAATGAGTTACAGTCACTTGCCCATTTTACCATGCTGCTGGATTCTCTTGAATTTTAGCTAGCTCTTACAAAAAAAATAAGGTTACAGATGGTCAAATATGTCTGTATGGTCAAATGACATGGAATTTTGATGACTATTTAGAAAGTTGAAATCTACCATACCATCATAGTTTCATTCTCCTTCCTTTCTTCCTTCCTTCCTTCCCTTCCTTCCTTTCTTTCTTTCTTTCTTTCTTTCTTTCTTTCTTTCTTTCTTTCTTTCTTTCTTTCTTTCTTTCTTCCTTTGTTTTTGGCCTTAGAATCTGTTTATCTCATGGAAGGCATCTCTGCTTTTATTTGTTTAGTCCTTTCCTTGTAAACATAGAAGAAATTTCTTGAAAATTTTAATTTTAACCTTTATTTAAAGATGTTCGCTGTTCAGTTAAATTAATTCTGCCTTTTCAGATACATTAAGAAAAGGAGATGCAGCTGGTGCTGGTGACTCATGTCTGTAACCTTAGCTACTCAGAAGCTTGAGATTTGAGGATCCCCATTCAAAGCCTTGTAGAAAAGTCCAAGGGACTTATCCTTCAATTAACTAGCAAAAGGCTGGAAGTGGAGGTATGGTTCAAATGGTTGAGTGCCAGCCTTTAGCAAAAAGGCTAAGAAAGAGTTCCCCATCCCTAGGTTCAATCCCTACGCACAAAATAAATGAATAAATAAATAAATTAAAAAATATTGGGAAGATGGATTTCTGAAATGAGTGATAGTCTTGGAAGATTGCTTCAAATTCTGCTGGTGTGGTAAACTGACATCTCTGAGTTATAGCATGGTCTACCAGTTGCCTTGTTATCTTAGAATATTGAAGAGCTGTGGCGAGGAGGAGATAAGCAACAGTGGCTGTACACTAGCAGCCATGTGTAGATTTAGAACTAATTGTTACCAGGCAGTACCTCCTAAGCTTGCTGTCAACTCTGAGGCCCTGACATTAGAAGGGAACTGTTGTCTGGTTCGCTTTGTATCTTCACTTCAGAGGCTGCTGCTCTGAGCAATTAACACTTAGGAAAAAGAAAAGACAGCATTTTTTTTTCCTGCAAAAAAATGCCTAGGTGACCTCCCAGTAGTTTAGATTTTAGAGAAGAAAATATCTTTGGTGTGACAAAAGCATAAATGGATCTGGGATGAAATGAGTCACTTTCAAGATGTGCATTTTGAGAACTTGAAAATAATGGGCTACTTGGAGTAGAGGCAAAATGGATAATTCTACTCTCTGCCTCTCCTATTTGGTGGGTGAAATTCTAGCCAGGTACCTCCTTAAAAAAGATATCACATAAAATTTTACTGCTAGATTATAAAAGAAACTGATGATTGCTGTAAAAAGTTTTCAGATAGTAGAGAAGAATATTGCATTGTTTGGCACCATCTAGAATATATTCCTGGTGAGAGTTAGCCTCAAGAAAGATCCCCAGTTATCTATATTTAATATTCAATCCTTTCTGCCTTTCTCACCCCAGTGGGGTTAGGTGGACTGAGTGACTTCTGACAAACTGAAAAAGGCATAAATGATGAAAAGGCATTTTGGTGTGGCAGGGAGGGGGCTCTCTTTTCTTTTCTTTTTAAAAATTATCATCCTTAAATAATTGTACAACATGTCAGTTTGTGAGTACAGTACATCTTAATCATTGTCATCCCTCTTGTAATTCTTTCCCATCTCTCTCAATCCTCAGTTTTCCTACTTCCATGTTCACATCTATACATTGAATATTAGGACTGCATTCATATATCCTACCACTCTGTCCCTTACAAACACATTTTCTAGCTTCTTAGTATTCATTTTGTTTAACTATAAGTTAGTTGTTCAAAGAAAATGCATGTTTGTATATATATGTATGCATAGATGCGTACATACATATGAGTTCTTTATGTTCACATATAAATCTATAAATTAGATCTAAGGGAAGGTGCTTCTGAGATTAGGTTATAAAAAGAGCATGGCCTTTATCTTGTGGTGCAGCAAGCTGCTCTTCAATTATCTCTATGGAGATCAGGGATGTCCCTGGCAAACAGCCACTAAGGAGCTGAGAATCCCAACAGCTGTGAGTGGGCTTGGAAGCAGATTCTCCAGCCCCAGTCAAGCCTTGAGACATCTATACCTTGCTTTCAGTCTCAGGAGGTGTTGCGAGCCTGAAATGCTCCTAAATCCTTGACCTGAGGAGTAATAAATATTTATTGCTTCTAGCTGGTTGGCTTGGAAGTCATTTGTTATGCTCAATAGACAAGTAATATGCTACATTAACTAACTTTCACATCTCAGCAGATGCACACAATAATCCTCTCCCAACACATGCACATTTACATACCACACTGCATTTTCAGTGCTGGTTAGGCTCTTCCCTTGGAAGCTATGTTCTGTGGGTAGCTTGGTGATCCAGGTTTCTTCCATGTTGTCAAAGGAAAGCTGTTTGGAAGACATAATATCAATAACTTTCACAGGTTATGGGCTGAAGCCAGCCATATGAATAAACAAAATTGCCTGTTAAAATAGAAATTAGAGGACTAGAGTGATAATAAATGAGAACTAAATGTTTCTACTGTCGAATGTCATTGAAAGTGAAAATCCACTCTTCATCAAACGTTTCATGTTGAATTGTCTGAGTTATAACTCTTTCTGGTATGTAAAGAGTCATTACAAATAGCACTTAATCACACAAGCACACAGACATAGAACTATAATTACATGGGAATTTTATGTACATTGTATAAAGTCATACATTGTTTAACAAAGGAAATAGATATGCATTTTTAGATGATTAATTTTTGTGCAAACATGATAGAATGTATATACATAAATCTAAGCAGTGTATTCTAATACACATCTGCACTGCCTGACATAAGTGTGATCTGCTACTGAGCAAATTGTCACATGTATATTGGATATACATAATATTATAATATATAATTTTATAATATATTATATAGTATATAACATATATACTATAGAATATACTATATAATATATGTGTTATATACTATATAATATAATTTATAATATAATATATAAGTATATTAATATGTAAGTATATATAACATATTATGTTTTACATATTTTATATTATGTAATATATAATATATTGGATATACATATTTGGTATTTAAACTTCACATATTCTATGTTTGCCTATGTGCTTTATGATTATATTTGCTATATACAAATTAGTATGTATGTAGTTATTATTTGCATGAGATACAGGCATGTGAAAAATAAATTTCTATACAGATATCTGTCTTATGGTATTTGTTATGCATTCTATGAAATGAATGTATCATGGTTAATATGGTTATTCAATTAATAAAGGATAGTTCAGTTTCATGGTATAAAATGTATTCATAGAAAAATTTCCCCTGTTATTTTTCTAGCTGTCTATATAACACCATCTCATGTATTGAAACCAGTGGATGAAAAGAGAAAGTCATGCCCCCTCTTGGCCTAGACTCAGCTCATTCTTGCTGGCTGGTTTTATCAGCATTTTTGCTCCTTAGGGAGTAGTTGCTCAAGTATCCATCTTCACTGTCCACCATATTGACCTGAGCTTAAAGGACAGAAGAAAACCAGCTGTTCGGAAGGGCAGAGAGCACAGGCACTGAGAAGCCACTGTGCGCACTCCTGTGAGGATTTCCCAAAAGCTGCGCAGCACCTTGTGAACGTGTGAACTCTGTGCACCTGCCTCCACTCCCCTGGCCATTTATATTCACCCTGTCATTTTTTTTCTTTGTGGTAAAAAGCAGGGTTAACACATTGTAATGGTTGCCACTTTCTTAGTGAAGATATTGTGAAGATCCTTGTGCCCTTTCCCAGATGATAGACCATGCATATTTATTTTTTTATTTTTAAAAATTATTTCATTGCAATTAATAGAAGGGTTACATTATATTAACCAGATAGAAGGTTCATAGCTTTACAAACATTGATACCCTTTCTCATGACATTTCCCTCCCACCCTCCCCCCGCTTATCTTGATTTCCCCCTTCCCTATCCAATTTCAAATAACCAATTAAGCACATATAAAATATATGAGATAACAAGGTGAAATATTGTAACAATATGAGATAACCAAGGGATGGCCAAAAAGATGAGAGATAACATAGTACATTAAGGACAACAGTCACTCATTATATGGCTTTTGTTTCCTTATCCTGGAGGTCTTTACATTTAGCGTCATACTCTTTGGCCTTATGTCTCTAGATTTTGTTCTATTGTAAATCTCCGCTAGGAGAGCCCAAGGTTTCTACTGATTATGACAAATGAGGGGGACTATTGGGCCTATGTTCCTTTGAGTCTGGTTTACTTCACTTAATATGATTTTTTCTAAGTCTTTCCATTTCTTTACAAATGGGGCGATGTCCTTCTTTCTGACAGCAGCATAGAATTCCATTGTGTCTAAATACCACATCTTGTTGATCCACTCATCAACTGAAGGGCATCTGGGTTGGTTCCATATCTTTGCTATGGTAAATAGTGCTGCAATGAACGTCACTGTGCTAGTGGATTTAGTATGCCCTTGTTTCTGGAAGATTGGGTAAATATCAAGTAGTGGAATTGCTGGGTCATAGGGGAGCTCTATGTTTAGTCTTTTGAGGAACTGCCATACTGCTTTCCATAGTGGTTGAATGAGTTTGCACTCCCACCAACAGTGTAGTAGTGATCCCTCCAGGCCACATCCCCTCCAGTATCTGTTATTAGTTTTCTTGATCCTGGCCATTCTAACTGGAGTGAGGTGGAATCTTAGAGTTGTTTTGATTTGCATTTCTTTTATGACCAGAGATGTTGAGCATTTCTTCATGTGTCTATAGGCCATTTTTATTTCTTCTTCAGAGAAGACTCTCTTTAAGTCTTTTAGACCATGCATATTTAAAATGGAAAAGAACATACAGAGTTTGCAAATTCCCTAGGACAAATCTTTTTCTAAAACTATGCCAGTTTGCTTTCAAATTTTTAAAGAGAATTTATATGAAAAATACGTCTGTTGACTGGTTGTCTCTATTGGTCTCTTGTTTCCACTTGGGGATTCTAGTAAAAGCAAAATCATTTTCTGCCTTTGAAGCAGTTGCCTGTTCATGTCTATGTCACCCAAGAATTGCAGGCTGACTCCTCTGGGTCCTCTCTGACCAAGTGAGCTGTTCTAGTTCAGAGGCTGGGACTTCTGGGTAGCAATCCATTTCAGCTTTGGCAGAGAAGAGGAAGCAGAGAGAGAAAGCAGTGTCTGTATTTTGTAAGGCATTTTCTTGGTTGAGAAGCAGAGGGAGAAAAATTTTCATTGTCTTGTCTTTGCCTTCTAGAGTTCTGCAACTTTCTTCTCTCTGCACTCCTAAGAAATAAAAGGAAGGTTCAGTCCAGTGAACCTTTTCTGCAGTCCTAGAAAGTATTGTAATGGTAGTATTATTTCACTTTTGCAGACAAATGAATGCTGAAGCCATTTTCAGATCAAAGTAGGCCATTTCTTGAAATCTCTTAACATTTCAAATACATTTCTCTGTAAAGATGGGTTCCAATTATGTGCGACTAGAACTCTCCTTCCATCCTGATTCCGCTTATGCTTTCTCCGACTGGATAACTTAGAAATAAACTCCAATTCTGTATCCCTTTACTTAACAAAGGGATTGGGGACACTGGAGAAAAAACTCTGTTAAAGGATTTGTCTTAATTATGTTTGGTAGCAGTAACAGCATACCATAGACTGGGTGGCTTGAAGAACAAATATATTTTTTCCTCTCACAGTTGTAGAAGCCCTGCATCATATTGCCAGAATGATAGGTATCCTTGTTTAAAGATAGCAGCCTGCTTAATGTTGCTTCACATGGTTATATCTTGTCCTATAAAATCACTAATGTCATGTGCCAGGGATCCAAAGGTCACACCAAATTCCAGCACATTAGGATCTGGAGGTTCTGATGAGGGCCTAAGAAGGGCCCAAACATTCAGCCCATTCTTATGTCTCTTGAGTAAATGAAATTATGAAGGATGGATCTCAGACAGAAAGGAAAGATTAGGAAGTGGCCTGAGGCAAATTATTATACAGGGTATTCTGTACCTGCTTTTCAACTCAGTGTGCTTCATGACCATTCTCCTTATTTCCAAGCCTTAATGAAGTCTATTGTACACAACACACACACCCCCCTTATGTTCACAGTAAGGTGGGTATAAAGAATTGTAGTGCTCCCTTGAAGTTTCTGGGTGAGCTTTCAGGCAAATAGGAGGACACATTGTGGGGGTCCCATGATATAAATGAGCAGGCAACAACCACGGCGATGTGATTGAGACCCATAGTGAGGTGAGACATAGAAAAGCCAATGCTAAGTACATGTCTGGCTATAAAGCAAATTCATCTTCTCTTAACTATTCTAGAGGTACACTGACCATAGAGAATGAGTGGGCTATGTGTGCTAGGTACACTGTGGGAGGAGCTTGAAGCAGGGAAGGGATCATTCAAGGCTGGATCAAGTTTATGGGACTGGAGGAATGGCTGTCTTTTCTTCTCTGTTTTGACTTGGACTCTGGGTTTGCAGTGACAGCTCTGGTGCTTCTGACTCTCTGATGCATGATGCCTTCCAGAAATAAGATGGTCTGGCTCATCCATCACACTCCTGTGCCCATTCTTAGTACTGATGACCAAGTAGGAAACAGAGTCGCTTTGAATGTTCACTTCTGGAGCTTTTCCATCTCAGTAACTGCGATTACAGGTGTTTATCACTGTTCTTGGCTCCCAGGTTTTGTTTTTAACGAAAGGATTCATCTCTGACAAACATCTGGATTTTCCTTCATTCTCAGAGTGGGTTGCTCACCAGTATGGACTCCATGTGTTCTGCAACTACTGCCAAACCGGATGATGGTAACAAGACAGGTCCCCTGAATTATATTATGGTCGGGCGTTCCCTAGTTTAGGGGGGTCCATTTCTTTTCGCTGAGTGCTGGTGACAATGAGGTAAAATGAAGCTCTTCATCCATCACAATTTTGATTTTTCTCTTATGGTTTAAGGCAGAATGTCTACCACAGGCACTGTTAACATTAGGGCTAAGAATCCATTTGAATCAGAGTGAGATACTTAGCAGAATTCCATTCAGCTCACTAGGTGCCAGCAGCAACCTCTAGCCTTTGGTTGTAGAACTATAAACATCTCTAACATATTACAAATACCATTGTGGGGAAAATATCTCTGGTTGTGAAGTCTGGGTCAAGGCTCCTCTCTGCTCAGACTGAGCTTGGAACAAGTCCTTTCTTACCAATTTCCCAGAAGGACAGATGGCAAGGGTATGTGGGGGCTCTGGACACCGTACAGTTGCACACATGGCATGGGGCTATGCAGTCTCCTTCCCGGTGTGTGTATAGGGGTGGTCCCTGCATTGCCTCTTCTACGAAGTTCTCTCCTGTGCTCAGATTTGTCTTCATGTCTCAATTTCTCATATTACCTTATGTGTTCAGGAATCAAAGCAAAGTACTTATCAGTGATGATTTCTCTGATTGTATGTATATTTATTCACTAAAAGAACCACAAGTATATAGACTGTTAGGTTGTAGAAGAACATGCTATATACTGGTGTAGTTGGGATTTATCTCTGAGCAGGATGAGATGATGGACATTTATTGATAGGAAAAAGTCTTAGGACCAGTTGGCCAAAAGTATATTTAATAATTACCTTCTAAATTTGTTTATCCCAGTAGCTTGAACCACATAAACTTACATATTATTTCCAAACACAAATGAAGAGTCACCCCCCTGTGTGTATGTGTGTGTGTGTGTGTGTGTGTGTGTGTGTGTGTGTGTGTGGTATGTTCTAATGTTCCCAACAACCCTTGATGCTTGGATTGCTTTAGAAAGCCTTGCTTGGTGCTTGGATTTTGTGTGTTTTAGTACCTTCTGTGGCAATGTTTTCTTTTAGGCATTTGCATCTGTCAAGTATGTGACATTTCTTTCATGATGTATATGTCTACGAGTCATTAAATGCTTATTGTTAAGCTGCAGCTTAATTTCTGCATCGACTAATTCTGCTTTATGCACAAAGCTCGTAGGCTGGGTTCATGGCATTGACTTAAGAGTGAGTGCTGGGAATTACAGGGAGATGTCTGAAGAGTAAGACAAGCAAACCTTTAGCAATTTGTCTTCTAATTTAAATTCATCAGGACAATCTATTATTAATTCAGGGCATGGAATGATTTAGTGAGAGACTTACTGCTCACTCTTCTAGTTTTGATTTATTAGTAAGATCTGCTGAGTGATGAAAGGCTTAAGATATCATTTGGTTGACAGCTTTAAGCTCTTTGGAATCTTCCCAGGTTCCATGTTCTGGTTTTGTTTTTGAATTATTTCCTCATAGTAAGGTTTTATTTATTGTTGTCATCATTTGAATCATGCAGGATATAGGTTGGGCTGGGATATATACATCTGTATGATTTGGGTTGTCATGAGGCTGTGAAACAGGTTTAAATCCAGAAGCTCTGCATAATTTTCTTATGAGTAGATATCATTGGTTATGCAAAGTTACGAAGAAGATCCATTACCCCAGCCTTGCCTAGGCACTTTCTTCCTTGTTTGCCCAAATTCTAAAAGATGATAAGGTTGTACTGATCTCTAGAAACCTACTGTTTCCATATGACCTAGTTCAGAGTAGAGAGACAGCAGAGAAAGTACAAGAAAGTTAGTGGTTTCTGGGAAAGATGTTTTTCTTCACTGATAGAAAGTACAAAATTGAATCCCTCTCTGATTTCCCTGACTACATGCCTGTCTCCTGCTTTTGATGATGGTCATGAGAAATGCTTGTATCTGTGACAGCCATTTTAGGACCATGGGGGAACAATCTCTCACATCAGAACTGCAGGGATGCCAGGTCTATCATCTTGCTATAAGAGAAAAGCTAACAGAGGTGTTTAAATAATAAAATACCAATTCCTTACTGGTAGGTTTCTTTCTCTTTCTTTCTTTCTTTCTTTCTTTCTTTCTTTCTTTCTTTCTTTCTTTCTTTCTTTTTTTCTTTTCTTTCTCTCTCTCTCTTTCTTTCTTTCTTTCTTTCTTTCTCTCTTTCTGTTTCTTTCTCTCTGTCTCTCTGTCCCTCTGTCTTTCTGTTATGAGACTTGAATGCTGTCCCTGAACTCTTCAGCTCAAGGCTAGCTCTCTATTGCTTTGAGCCATAGCACCGCTTCCAGTTTTCTGGTGGTTAACTGGAGTTTCAGGCCTGGGCTGGCTTTGAACCATGATCCTCAGATATAAGCCTCCTGAGTATGGTTAGAGGCATGAGCCACTGATGCCTGGCTTGTGTTAGATGTTTTCTCTGCTGTATCTTTAACCTATGACTAATTGCAACATAACAACGTCTAAAGTTCAGTTATCAAAGTTCATGTCATCATTTACTAAGGCTAAAGCCTCAGGCTCTAGAGGCCTGTATTAGGTTATACCTCTCTAACTCTGTACAGTACTTAAAGTTAGAAAACTACAAAGTATCCCACAACTGAATAAAAGATGTGTAGATTAACAGGATAGGAAGAGACAATTTTCAAACTACATTTAATTCAGGTCAATCTTTAGAACCAATCTAATGAATAAAACAATAAAAGGATAACTAAATAGAGGTCCTAAGACTAAAAAAATACTGAATCAATATAAGACATTGAAGTCTGAATTTAACAATGCAGATGCTCTGAAATTCCATATTTTGTGGTTTTAATGAGTTAAAAACATCCTCATTTGTCCCAGACATTCAACTCCAGGGTTTCCTTTAGCTCTTCTATGATCTTGAAGTCAAGCAGGAAGAGGGTATTGCAGAGATCTGTCTCTCATTATGCACAAAACATCACTAACAGGGAGCTGGACCCCAGCTCTGTATATCAGGTTCGAGCCCTTCCCTTTGCCATCTTCATCAAGGCCAGCAACATTTAAAATAAAGCTGCTTCTAACAGCTGAGCATTTTTGAGAGGGCTTGGCCTTTTGTTTACAATTGCATTTTCATTAAGGGCAAACATAAAGTTGGCAGAAGGCTTAGATATGCATTTGATATTTTGAATATAACTCTTTAAGAGAGAGAGCTTTATAGGATTCAGGCATCAAAATTACATTTGGGAAGACAGGCGTGTATGCAGTTAAGACTCATCTCTATGTAATTTTAAAGAGTTGAGAGCCTACGCCGCCAGACTCAGCCTCTAAAAGAAAAAGATGAGCTCGTGTATGCTACGGCTGTGCCACTTGGATGATGACAAGATGTTCAAATGTGCTAACTTCGAGCAGGGTAATGCACTGTGACATGTTCAGACAAAGAATTGAATTCCACGAGACAAGAAAACCAGAGATACGGGCTTGTGTGCAAGTGATTAATACTCTTCTCAAAGGATTACACCCAAATCAGCTGCTTCCTCAGGAAAACTGTTACATCAGGCGCTGGGAAACTTCTCAACCATCATCTGCAGCAGGATTCGTCTCAGGAAGGCATAGTCCTCTAGAAATTCTCCAGAAGAAAAAGGTATAGCCACAGTGTGGGTGTGGACCAATACTGCAGAGGCCTGGAAAGAAAGAGAAAAATTTTTGGCACAATGACAAGAGACAGCTCTTTTTATGCTATTAAAGGAAGGTAGAAGAGGAAAGGCGGGGCGCTGAGCATGGTAGTACGTGATTATCATCTCAGCCGCTCAGGACGCAGAGACTGAGAAACAGTGGTCTGTAACTAGCCTGAACACAAACACAAGACCCTACTTGAAAAACAAATTAAAGTAAAACAAAGGGCCTGGATCAGCAAGCATGAGTCCCTGAGTTAAATCTCTAGTATGGCGACAAAGGTGATATATATACAATATATATATATTATATATATGAAGACCTGCCATGAGACTTGAGAATTCCAGGGCATGAGGCAGTCATGAAGTGTTTGAAGTTTTTCAGTATGTCACTTTTCTTCAGTCTCCCCAAATCTCCAGGAAGCTCTGACAAATACAATTGCTTATTATGAGTAGAGTTTCTTCTTTGGAGTGGAATTTCTGTATACTGCAGACCAGACATAATCATTTATGGGGTGGCAAGGTGATAGACTGAAAAGGGACGGGAGGCGAAGTAGCAGAGGAATTTCAACGCTCTCTTCAGTTTCAGTCAGTTTGTGTTGGAATTATTTGGAGGTCATGAAGAAGGATTAAACATTTGGGGACTGTCATCTTGTTTCTTAGAATAAGACCTGTTAGGCCCATATTGAACGGAGAATTGAGGATCTTTGGTTGCTGTTTGAAGGCCTGCTGACTGGTACTTTTCATTTTTTTCCTGTCAGTCATGGGGCTTGAACTTGGGGCCTGGGAACTGTCTCTTGAGTTCTGTTGCTCAAGGCTATCACTCCACCAATTTGATTCACAGCTCCACTTCCAGTTTTCTGGTGGGTAGTTGGAGATAAGAGTCTCACGGACTTTCCTATCCAGGCTGGCTTTGAACTGCAATCCTCAGATCTCAGTCCTGAGTAGCTAGGAATACAGGCATGAGCCATCAGCACCCAGCTACTTTTTACCTTTCTTAGTCCTTTATGGACCAGGCTTGTGGTTGGCTTTGGCTCATGAGGGGCTCAATGCCAAACCTTGGCAGGCATTTAGAAAGAAGGAAAGGAATAGAGTGACAAGTCTTCTTTTCTTGACAAGCTCCCTGTGAGGTCACTTTGGGTAAAACAGGACCTTGTCTTAGTATCATTTTCCTCATAGGTTCTGTATTTCCCTTCAGGTTTTCATAGCAATTCCCTTCCTGCCTATTGTGGCCTAAGAAGGGTGATCAACTACCTCGTTTGCACGAAATGGAGGGATCTAGATCTCCAAGCACATGGGGATTCAAGAACTGAAACTGGGACATTGTGTTTAAACTTGATGGAGTTACTTCTGGAGTGGTTAGCAGCTCGTCTTGTCCTTCCTTTATACATCTCTACAAAGGAGTGTCCCTTTGCAGATGGTCCTTTTTATAAAATTAATCTATCTTCCCAGAACGATCTTATTCAAGCAAGCTGCTTCTCTCCTGGTGGGGACTTGGAGTGATTCGTTGGGTGTTCATGAATACAGATGCCCAGTGATTTCTGGGCAAATGAGAAGGTTTTGTTATCATATTCCTTGCATTTTATTTTGCTCCAACTGACTAGCATCTGATAATATTAGTCTAGATCTAAACATTATGAACTAAACATGCAAGCTAGATCTAAACATTATTATCTTTTTCTCTGGAATATTTAAAATTATCTTTTATCACCCATAGGTAGACATGAACAAGAATAAGGAAACATTGCGAGGTACAATTCATGCCTGCTCTTAAAGTACAGACAGGGCTGAGTATGGTGATGCATACCTGTATTCCAGCTTCTTGGGAAAGCGAGATATGAGAATCGTGGTTCTAGGCTAGCCTAGGCAAAGGAAAGATACCTTCCCCCCCACAAAAAACCAAAAACAAAGAAACAACCCCCCAAACCCCCAAAACAAAACCCAATACTGACAGAAAATGGGGATCTGGCCTAAGTTGCAGAACACCCGCCTAACAATGCAAGCTCCTGGGTTCGAGTCTCACTATTGCTGGGGGGCGGGGAGCACAGGTACATGGGTCTCTATATCTGGACAGTCTCTGTATAGCCATCAAATATTTTTGGGGGGGACCATAAAAGGTACCTATTTTTTAATCACCTAATAACCCTATTCTATTGGATAGTAAAACCATAAGCCCCAAGAGCATGCCATAGTCAGCTATGAACTAACCACCCGCAGCATGCCTCAAGGTGTAATTGAACTTTGCTAAGAACTTTCTTCTTACTATCTTCTTATTTTCTGGGATTCTTTGTCTGCATCTGGTGCCGTGTCCTGATGTTGCATCCTGCAAACTGTACCATGGACACACTGAGACACAGGTTCAAAGATCTTGATCCCAGAGAGGATTATGCCCGGTCTAGAGCAAGGGGTAGAGTTATCAGATGATGATGATGATGATGACGACGATGACAATGATGATGATGATGATGATGATGATTAAATCAAGTCTCTGGGATTATGGAAGACTTCCTGGAGAAAGAGACCCTGAAACTGGGGTTTTTCAGTGATGTACAGGATTCAGGTCAATAGGCAGAGAGAACACAGAAAAGATAGGTGGCGCATCCCTTAGACAGAAAAGCATGAATGTGGCTGGCAGGAGGCTTAGGACATAAATCTTGTGGTGTGATTTGAGGGTGGGGCAAGGTCTACTATTCAATTTTGATGGAGCTACAGATGTAAAATAGGAGCTGAAGCTGGAGAAGTTGTCAAGAATAGAGTAGAGAGGGCTTGGCTCTGGTACCTTGTAGATAAGAAAGCAACTAAATGATAGTTATTTAGAAATAAATGATAGGATTGATGTTAGGAACTTCTGTTTAAATTCTGCTGCTTATGCGTTTAAAAGTTACTGAAAAACAAACAAAAATTCACCGCAGAAATGATGAATAAAAAAAGAGGAAGAAGAGAGGCAGAAAGTTAGCTAGTTCTGTATTGGAAGAAGCTTCTAGACATGACATAACCACACTTCCAATGTCATATATATATTTTATTGTGATTAATAAGAGGGTTACATTATATTCACCAGATAAAAGGTGCATAACTTCACAAACATTGATACTCTTTCTCATGACATGGTCCCCATTTCCCTCCCACCCTCCCCCTGCTTATCTTGATTTCCCCCTTCCCTATCCAGTTTCAAATAACCAATTAAGCACATATAAAATATATCAAATCCAATGTCATATATATTAACAAGTGAATTTGCTTTGCAATAGTGTCATGAAGTTACAGTACAATGACATTGTGGATGTAGGGTAGAGAGAATGCAGAATGCTTCCTAAAAGAAGTGAAAAAAAATTTTTGCCAGTCATGGACTTGATCTCAGGGCCTGAGCACTGTCCTTGGACTTTCTCAAGGCTAGAGCTCTACCACTTGAGCCTCAGTAGCACTTCCGGCTTTTTTTCTATGTATGTAGTACCAAGGAATTGAACCAGGGTCTTAGTACATGCTAGGTAAGCACTCTACCACTAGGCCAAACTCCCGGCCCCAGAAGTGAAATTTTTGATTCAATTTTCTCAGGCCTATCATAAAAGCCTTTTGGAAATTGAATTCACTTTTCCCTTTGCATTTTCCATATTAGTAGAATCATTCTTCACCTTTGCTCTCTAAGTTTCATAGCATTTAAAAAAGAGAGGAATGGCTTATGACACCCTAATTTTGGGGGTGTACATAGTTTAGGATGCACATTTGAGTGTTATTGTGTGGCCTTGGTCCCTGATAATAATACATCATTTTTTTCTTTCATTAAGTTGAACCTTATAAGTGTTGACAACATCCTAAGCCAATGAGTTAGCCTGGAAGCAGAAATCAGGACAAAATTCTTGCTTTCATTTTCTACCTTAATTTGCCAGGTCTGCTCTAAAAAAGTATCACAAAAAGCATTTATTTTCTGGAAGTCCAAGATCAAGGTGTTGACAAATGGAGTTTCCAGTAAAGTGCTTTACCTGGCTGGTAGAGATGATTATCTTTTCTGTGTGTAGGAAGACAGGGATCTCTGGTGTCTTGTCATTTTCTTACATCATCTCTGTATAAGCCCTATTTCCACACACTGTCATATTGGGAATTAAGGTTTCAACAGATGAATTTTAGAGGGGCAAAATTTGGTCCATAACACAATGATTATATGCTAGTAGAATAGGATTTGTTCTCTTGGATTCTGTCTTGGCAACAACTGGAAATGGTAAACTGCTATTTAACACTGAGCCTCCCTTTGAACCTAAGACTCAGGGTATTCTGGACTTGGTTCTATGACCCAGTTACCTCAGTAGTGAACAACAGCAATGCCTTGTCACTTGAAACCCATATTTATTCAATGTCACATCCTACCACAGATGTAGGTTCTTGCTTCTATTCCGTCTATTAATCAAAGCAAAATGCTAGCCAGGCATTGGTGGTTAACTTCTGAAGTGCTAGCTACTCAGAAAGCCGAGATCTAGAGGATCTTGGTTCTAGGCTAGGCTGTGCAGAAAAGTCCATGAGAATCCACATCAAAATATTTAATAGAGAGCATGAATGAAGGCATGGCTTAAGTGGATGAGCACCAGCCAAGCCAAGCCAAGCAAGTAATATGAGTGTGCGGTCTTAAGTTCAAACCTCAGTACTGCCCCACTAAGAGAAAAAGAATGTTAGGTATTTTTTAAGCATGTATGCATATGAACGCATGGGATAAATAATCATAACCAGATCTTTTGGTCCAAGCCTCACCTGGTTATCTTGGAGTGAATCTGCAGTGCAGAATGGAACAGGCCCACTGTGACACTTAAGGTAATTATCACTTGAATTTGTCAGGAAGGAGAAAAGTGCCTCTTACATTTTATTTTAAAAGATGGAAACCTTAGGAAAATTCAGGGGTGACAGACTATTCTATTCCCTAACAGCTGAGCCTAGAATCAGCCTGAAATCTGGTAGCAAAGGCTGCCTGTGAGACTTCTTGGGGTGCTCCTGCAGGGTGGCAGTTCCAGAGATCTGTGGTTTCACATGGAGCTCAATGCAACTCACATAGAGAGGACCAGGAAGGACAGAGAGAATAGAAATGAAAGATGAATTTCAAAGTAATTAACTAGAAATTATTGGGCAGAGAAGGGTTATGGATGCTAAGTGAATGGAGCCAGACATAAAAGACTGCATATCATGATTCCATTTATATGAAATATCCCGAGTAAGCAAATCCATGGAGACAGAAAACAGGTTAGTGGTTGCCAGGTGATGGAGGGTGGGGGGTGGAGGATGGGATAGCAGAGTCACTGTTAATGGGTGCCGATTTCCTTTAGAGATAATGAGACACTCTGGAACTAGATAATGGTGATGCTTGTACATCATTAGGGACACACTGAATGTCACTACTGGTAATTTCCATGTTAGGAGTATTTTATCAGACCACAGAAATACAATCATCTCCACGAATTGAAAAGGAACTCATCTTGCAGGTTGGTTAATACAAGCTTTAATCTCCTCAATCACTTCCACAGCATACCTGATCAGTAGTCATTTGGGCTGTACCTGACTGATTTTACTAAGAAAAAAATAATAATACCACCTCAAAAAAATCAGGTTATTTCATTTTGAGGAAACTCCAAGGATTAGAAAATCAAAGAAAGTGAATTAAAATTTATCTACTCATGAGAAATTGGGAGGTAAAGAGGGAGAAAAAATAGAGAGGGAGGAAAAGAGTTAAAGGGGGGAGGGGAAGAAAGAGAGATTGACTGGGAAGTTAGGTGTCTCAAGGACTCCTGTCCCTTGCTGATATCTCTGTCTTAAGAAAGGGTACAGTTCTGAATAAGAGGCAGAAATCATCAGACAACTACAGCAACACTCCCTCTAATCCCATGCAAGGTCAATTTTTTTTCTTGATTAGATAAAGTGAAAGGTTTATGTGGGGTATGGGAGTTATGCTTTGATTATTCTAGCATTTGGTTATACATATTCAAAACTTTTATCTTCATGGGCATTGCAATAGATTGGACAGAAATCTTAACTTTTTTTCAGAATTTTTGTTCAAAGAAATATACTGGTACATGTCCTCTTAAAGTGAGAAAAATTCCTACTTGAAAAAAGTGCAAGACACCAGAATCAATTCCAAATGAACCAAAGAGCTCAACGTAAGTCCAAATACCTTGAAAACATTACAGGAAAGGAAATACTGGGGCTCCTTGGCATGGGTCACAGCTTCCTAAACAAATCACAACAAATCAAAGAAAAGCTGGATAAAAGGGATTGCATTAAACTGAAGAGTTTACTGTATGGCAAAGGACATAGTTAGCAAGATAAATCGCACAGAGAATGGGTGAAGATCTTTACTAGCTAACCATCAGACAAGGGCCTCATATCTAAAACTTACTTAGAGCGCAGAAAATTAAGCCCCCCACACACAAAAAAACAAATCCTCAAAGAAACAACAACCCAATTAGCAAATGGGCTAAAGGCTTAAAGAGAGACTTCTCAGAAGAAGAAGTAAGAATGATCAATAGACACACGAAGCAATGTTTCATATTTCTGGTCATAAAATAAATGCAAATCAAAACAACATTGAGATTCTACCTCACTCCAGTTAGAATGGCTGTTATCAAAAAGATTAACAATAGCAGATATAGTCATAAAGGAATGCTACTACAATGTTGGTGGGAATGTAAACTTGTTCATCTACTCTGGAATGCTATATTGAGTTTCCTCAAAAGACTAAAAATAAAGCTCCCCTATGACCCAGCAATCCCATTTCTGGGCATTTATCCAATGACCACAAACCACCTTGCACTAAAGCTGCCATCACAGCCATGTTCATTGCAGCATTGTTTATCACAGCTAAGATATGAATGAACCACATTCCCCTTAGTGGGTGAATGGGTCAAAAAATGAAGAATATATACACAATGGAATTCTATGATTCCATCAGAAAGAATGGCATTGCCTCATTAGTAAGGAAATGGAAAGACCTGGACAAAATCATAAGTAAGCCAGACCCAAAGAAACGTAAGTTTCATAGTTTCCCGCATTTGTAATAACTAGAATGTGCCTATAAATCTACAGGTAAACCCAAGGGACAATGAAAGACAAAAAATTACACTTGGACATGATAAACAGTGCTCTAAATATTCACACAGTGAGACCAAAGAATCTCAAGGGCTCAGTTTTTTAAATTATACTTGTTGAGGGTTTTTTTTGTCTTTGTTTTTGATTTCTGTACCTTTTGTCTTGTGTGTAAGTTTATCTGATTTAGGGAGTGGAAGGAAAAGCACAGAAATGGTGAGGCAAAAGGTGAACTGATTGAGCAGTGATACTCATTAGACCCTATATTGAAAATGAACTGTAAAACTTGGGAGATAATGAGGGAGGGGTGACACTGTTCAAAGGGTACTAATTATCTAACTTATGTAACTGTGAATCCTTCGTACATCACCTTTACATTACAAAATTCAAAACGCAAGAAATTTAAAAATGCAAGAAAATACTGTATTTATGAAAAATGTTATGTTCATAAGCAGGTATACAGTAGGATGTCTTAAAAATAGTGATGTCCCCCAATGCTCTGCCGTGATTTATGGACTGCAGTTCAGGCAGGGCTTGGAGCTGAGTGACAGAGTGTTTTCCTTATATAAGTTTGGCCCTGGGTTCTCTCCCCAGCATCAAAAACAAATATAGATAGGCAAACCACCTAAATAACAAAGAATTCACTCACGTTCTAAAGCACACAACTACTGTGCAAACCCAGGGACACATGCATTTTCCTTATATGCTTATAATCCACGAAGCATTGATCTGTAGTTTAATATTATGAGAGAGGAATAACTCGGGAATTATTTTACATCTTCACTGTACAAACAGCAAAACAAAACAAAACAAAAACCTGAAAGTCCTTGGCTCTTTGTAGGCTCCGGGAGGTTTTTTTGGGGAGGGGGTTGGCGTGGGAGAGGCAGAGTAGACTCTCTGGACTTCCATTCATCAGACTGTGTGGGTCCTCTGACTCTCATCTTTATGCTTCAGTGTCCGATTAGAAGTAACTGGCACTTCCAAGCCCCTTAATATTATTTTTTTTCCAGAGAGTTTTGTGATGGCACAAAGATGTGGATTTTGTCCTTGAGGAGAGAATTTTGTATTTCCAAAGCCCTGTGCTTAGATGGCTCCAGGCAATGGAACATTGGAGCGTATATCCTAATCTTTCATCCCCAGTGTAGCGGAAAAATACTAGCCGGAGGAAGTGGGCTGCGAAGAGCTTGTCAGTGCCTGCCCACCTTTCTTATTTGCTGATGTTAGACGCTTTCTGCAACCCTACTCAGGTCTGACTCAGTGTGGTGAGAAGCCAGAAATACCAGGGCATCCCAGAAAAGAAAAGAAAAAAAAAAATGAGAGCAGCCAGAGAGAGAGCAGTGGAAGGGAAGCGTTGTTTCAGGCCTCAGGAGAAGATGACACAATGAGGTTAAGCTACAAAGACGGTGGGAAAACTTCCAAGAGCCCCAAAAAGCTGGTCACACAGGACCTAGGTGAATGCTCCTTTCAGCCAAGCGCGGAGGCCCCATGATATGCTCTAAATCTGGGAGGGGCAGGGCACTGGAGAGGAAGGAGAAGCTGAGGACACAGCTTGAGGGTGCAAAGACTCCTCTCTTCCTGTGGATTTATTAGGCAGCCAGGCAAATTGGTGTGCAAAAGAATAGGCTTGCTGGATAGCTTCTGAGTAAATGGCGAATTACGCAATTTCGCAGGCACGCATGGATCTGCAGATGCACAGAAATGAAATTACCCCAGGCCAAGGGCTTGCGGTGCCAGCTCCTGGGCTTGAGCGCTTTCTGCCTGGCTGCTCTGCAGTGGGAAAAGCAGGCCGGATTTTGAATTTGCAGGTCTGTTCTGCGAGATCTCAAGGAGAGAGGTGGTGTTTACTCACCCATGTAAAGAGACATTTTTAACTCTCCATCTTCCCCTCCAGTGTGCTGTATTGATTTTCTGCTGTGAGGAGACAGAAAGACCTTTCTTCAAAGTACCTATGGGGGCAGAGTTGGCTGCAGACTCAAACTTAGTGAGCTAAGCTCTGCATTCAGAAAACAGAATCTCTTTCTACATTGCAAGTTATGTTTGTGTAATTTACTAGTTGTAACAAGTTCGTGATTTACTGTTAGTTGCTCAAGGAGTGGAAAAAAACCCCATCCAACAGATTGAAGCTATTTCTTCACAAGCTTGGTCTAAACAAGCCTACATAATTAGTGTGTCTAATTAATACCTTTGTCTATTGTGCAGTCTGAGCTGACAAATTTGAAGGTGGTGCCAGTTCAAAAATGTAGAAATAATTACACTCTAAAACTGGGCATGAGGAGCTTTCCACAGAATTTCACCTTGAATATGCAAATTTTCCCTCTTGAAATGTGATTATAAAACTAAAGGGTATTTGAAAATTCTCCAATCTGGAAAGGTTTCCTTTCCCTCCACCCCCAGAATTTATAGAAATCTTGGTGTTACCTTGTAGGATTAAGTGGCTTAACAGTAGCATTTGATAAAGAAAAAACTAACAGCTATCCCTTGCTGAAAAACTGCTTGATATACAATATGGTGAATTTGTAGTCTTAATAAAGACAAGAATTAATGTTTTATTACTTTGAAATTAAATATTCAGCTTCTTCATTTACAAAATTAAGCATTAATCCCCTTGCCTGGGTTTTCAAAGGCCTTTCATAACCACATCGACCCAACCCCTACAGCGCTCATGTGAGCTTTCAACTTACCTTTACAAGAGGTAAATGCTAGCAAATATACTACTTGGACACAGAAAAAATTTCAGAGGTTGACAGTGAAGATTAAAGGCAGGATACTTGAGCCACCAGGGAACTGGTTAATTAATTCATTGATTCATTTGAGATCTATTGCCTGAGAAGTTCCTGAAGGATATCTGTGATGAATGATCCTCCAAACAGTTTGAAAACTAGAAAGTCTATCCTTATTAAATTATTGCTAGCATCTAGTATTACAGGGACAGCACTGGTTTTCTTTGGGCATTACACACGACATATTGAGATGAACCAACTTTAGGGGGGAATCTTTTAGTTATGCAGATGTAGAACACATTTGGAGAAAGAATAGGAGAGTTTGTGGAAGAAGGGCACTGATGTGCTGGGATTTGAGGATGAGCTTTCTCTATCACTGATTGATGTGGTGATGGTTGAAGACAGATGTTTCCGGGTAACATTTTAGGAGGAAACTCACGTTATGGGGTTTACAGATGTGGCTAGAGCAGCATCCTTGTTAGGAGTAGACACAACTACCTCCTGGCTCACCAGAGCTGATAGCTGACATTAGGTGCCATAAACTGAGTGTGAGTGTGAGTGTGAGTGTGAGTGAGAGGACCTACTCTCATCCTTCTCTATACCTTGAAGATGTGCTGCTATAGAAACATTTCTTGTCCCTAGAGTATGATCAGGGATGGGCAAGGATGCCTCTGAATTGCCAGCATACCTGGTTAAGGACTTGTTCTGGCAGAGACCCTCTGATGCAGAGAATAGAGCATTGCAGAAGATAGGCCTAATTTTCCAATCCATTGGA
Source organism: Megascapheus bottae (assembly GCF_031878675.1). Taxonomy (NCBI): domain Eukaryota; kingdom Metazoa; phylum Chordata; class Mammalia; order Rodentia; family Geomyidae; genus Megascapheus; species Megascapheus bottae. Next base: position 43,352,361 of record NC_143517.1, read on the forward strand.
GTCCTGACTCATCTCGTGGCTGGGGATTAGGTGATGTGGGGGTGCCTTTATATCAAGGAAATATATAATTGAGATAAATGGAAATAGAAGCTTGAACTGTTTTTAATTTTAAAACAAGATGAATTGTGTCATAATCATCTGCCCTGAGAAACACAAGCAAGAAAAAGGGGCCGGGGGTGAGGGGAGATGGAGGCAAGGAGAGGGAGAAAGGGAGAGAGAGAATGTTTAAAGAAATCAGTTCACACAATTATAAAGGCTGATAATATAAAATCTGGAGGGCAGTCAGTAGTTCAGCAATTCAATGGTCTTGAAAGTCAGACAGGAAAGTCAGATGGGGTTTCTATTTTATAATCTTGAGGAAGAATTTCTTCTCTGGGAAAAAAAACACCCAGGTTTTGCTTTTAAGATCTTTAATTAGTTGTCCAAGGCCATTTCACATTATGAAGGATCATTTACTTAGACTCCACAGATTGCAAATGTAATTGCACCTACAAAACACCTTCACAGCGGCACCTAGACTAGTATTTATCCAAATAATGAGGCACCTGTAGTTTAGCTAAGATGACATATAAAATGAACCAATCTAACTGGGGAAAAAGCAGACTGAGCATATAAGATAGGGATTATATAAGATAGGAAGATCTAAATGAGGAAATAGAATGGCATATTTGTCACAAGAACTATGGACCATGAAGGTGTTTGGACAGATGGTATAGGCATTCTCCAGAAGTGACATGTCTATGTGTATCTCCCTGCCCTGAGTTGATCATAATCAAGTCGTTTCAGAGAGATGGACCAACCATCTCAGGGAAGTCTCAGCAAAGAGCATTGAACAACATTAATAGAGACATATGGGGAGACAGTGGAGAACTGGGGACAGACAGGACAACTTGAATTAAATGGAAAGTGAGGGGAAATAGCCGGAGTTTCTAAGCACTGGAGTGACGCAAATACAGTCTGCTGCTGCTGCCGCTGCTGTGCAGGATGGATTGGTGCACAAACATTCCAGAAAGGACTGGTGTGGAACAAAAGCAATTTGGCTGATTGACAGTAGGGTGAGAATCTTTATGCTTGTGTCTGGAAAGGCATATTTCCCACTTCCCCATCCCCGCACAGGACTAGATGGAGAAAAGGCAGCAAAGATGTCTTAAAGGTAAATCTCAGGCAGGAGAAGGTAGGCACTGTAGTCTGAAGGTCTTTATTAAGGCTATATTATTGACAGGGAGGTTATGTGTTTAGAATTATGCTCCAGGTAGGCTAATACAATAAAAGTTTTCAGTACAGCTTTGAGAAAGAGAAAGCGATAATGATTCAGAATAACTATTTAGAAGGCCAATAACTATTGTCAGTGAAGGGTAGAAATTAGTGCTCAAACGATGGCAACTAAATAGAAGGGAGATTGAGAAGTCAAAGTTACAGGAGCTCTAGGACAGGACATTAGTTTGAGGTAGGATAAACAAAAGTAGAAGGGATAAATACAGATAATATTTCTAGACAATGAGAATGGAGAAGTAGGCCTAGTATTAATAGGACTAAAGAGTTCAGAAGGAGACACTGGTATACAAAATGAAGTAAGAATTTCTTCTTGAGATATTTTGAGTTGAATGGGATAATGGTTTAGACTTAAACAGAAGTCAGGAGAATATAGATTATATTAATTATATTATACTATATTATACACTATATAATATATGTACAAATATGCAAATAGCAAATGTATATACAGATCTATACATACATACATACATACATACATGGTCCTAATGGCTCTCTTTATGTGCTCAAGAAAAACTCATGGCTATTACCTTTAGGCAAACATCTGTTCACACTCATAAGGACAATACGTTTTAGTGGTTCAAATTGCCTTTACTTTAGCTGGGTGCAGCTCAGCTATTTTCACACTCTGTAAATATTGGGGATTTTTCTGTAGCTCTCTGTGTCTCCATTTCTATATCTGTAAGATGCAATCACATCAGGATTCTTTTCTTAGCTAAGTTAATCTGTTTGCAGCATTGGTCTGGGCTTCTACTGTACCTGCTGAGACCTTCTAATAGAAGTGAATTTTCTCCTCTGGCCAGAGCCTGAAGCTATGAATTATTGGGGCAAATTTCTTCTCCTGCCCATCCAAACACACTTGTGAAAACCACCCTTTCTCGGGCATGATGTGTTGTGTTAACCTGGAGAGGAGAGCAAATGCAACTCAACATTTTGAGCGTCCAGTATTCTCTAGGCTAGCGTTATCTCAACTTCATTTTGTACTTCTAAACCCCGAGGATGGTTTAGTCCACTTATGCTGGCAGAGGGAAATGACTTTATCACCTTTTCCTCTGGAACAAGAGAAGTTGTTCCTTCATCAGGCAAAATGTTTTGTACAGAAGCGATGGCTCAACAGCATTGTCCCTGCAAAGGGATGAGAGACCAAAGAAAGGACAGATAGATATTTGCATAACATACTCAGGAAACAAATATAGGATAGAATGGGCTAGAATAATTTTGGGGAGCAGTAGGCTGGCCATAGAAGTAAAAAAGAGGGAATGTAACCAGGGAAGCCCAAGACCTTGCACAACTTTCTTTCTTTGATAATACATGTTTTAGATAGAGCCTTCTTCCAACATTTCCAAGATCAACAACCTTGATCATCATGGAAGAAGTGTCCCAGGGCGAAACCTTCATCTGGGAAGCTTCCCCTGGGGGTCAGACACTAGATAAGAAATAGTGTACCCATGTGACATATGTAAATTAGCTCCGCAGCACCTAGGTATAGCAAATATATTTAGTTTAATTAGATTATATCTTATCTGGTTGGCCTATACCTCTGGGGCTGGAGAAATGCAGGGCTGGTTAGAAATGCAATTTCAAATCCTGCAAGGGAGAATTAAATCTCTTCTGTCTTTTCTTCCACTGAAAAAGTCATGTAACCTAATGATTTATATCATCCAAGATACTTGGGGAAAAACTCTGGTTTTGCATTCATCATTTTTTTGCGAGCTCTGGGGCTATATCTCTGGGCTTGGGCATTGTCTCTGAGCTGCTTTTGCTCAGGGCTAGCACTCTACCACTTGAGCCACAGTACCACTTCTGGCTTTTTCTGAGTAGTTTATTGGAGATAAGAGTCTTATGGTCTTTCCCAGTTGTCTTCAAACCATAATCCTCAGACCTCAGCCTCTTGAGTAGCTTGGATTACAGGTGTGAGCCAGAAGTGCCTGTTCACCATTTTTCAGAGGCTTATTTTGTGTTTCTTCTCTGTCTGTCAGCTCTAGGACATTTCCCAGGCCTCTTAGCCTCGAGATACCTCCATTCTCTTTTGATGGATCTCTCCTTAGCCTGCTTTCTCCAAATGTCCAGTCTAAGCTGAGTGTCATAAGAACTGATCAATCCTTATGCGTACCTATATGCTCATTCTATCAGTATATTTCTGAAGTCTTCACTTTGCAGTTTCTACCCTGGATGGTCTTAGCTGAGTAGTTTATGCAAAGGACATAATAATTGTATTATCTTGTTGCTTACTTCCCAAAGACCTTTCATCTAGTGGTCCAGCTGGAATTTGCAGCAACTCTAGTTGGTGTACCTAATGCCATAGATGACACAGGGGCAGCACTATTTGGGGGACCTTCTATCCTTTCTCTTTCCTGTAAAATATTCTTTTTCTATGTATGTATGAACACTTGATGTATGAAAACATCAAGTGTATTAGGATCTAGATTATTCTGATTGTGTGTGTGTGTGTGTGTGTGTGTGTGTGAGAGAGAGAGAGAGAGAGAGAGAGAGAGAGAGAGAGAGAGAGAGAAGAGAAGATAGACAGAGATAGAAATAGAGACAGAGTCAAGGAAGCCTCCATGAAGAGCAGAATCATAAGCCCTTTGCAGACTTTTCGTGAAAGGAGTTTGGTGAGATTTTGAGGCTCAGACTCCCCACGTTCCCCAGTTGCTCATTTCAATTTGTTGGTTTTGAATTTTTGTTGATTTCCCTTTTCTACCCGAGTGGTTTCCACTTTGGATCCTAGGAGAAGTATAAAGAGGGCAGTGAAGTGTGCTCAGCCACATATGGAGTTTGACAGGAGAGTAGGTGAGTCAAGAGCGATTAGCAGGGAGACTGAGTGACCAACCCCATGCAGCATTAGCTTTGAGCAAAACAGCGGGGGTAGTAAGTACAGTACTGTGCTGAATGCCCAGCGAGGTCTCAGAACAGATGTAGTCCAGGTGTCTGTGGAGTTAAACTTGGAGGAGAGCTGGGTATGATCACAGTGAATCATTTCCTGAATTAATACTATGGAGAGTAAGTTTGAAAGATAGAAAAAAAATACCACATGGACTCAATAATTAATATCAATAAGTTTCAGGTAATTTAGAACTTGAGACTTGTCATGTGACACAGCCATAAATCCTTACTTTCCCTTTAGAGTGCAGTACAAGCTATGCTTAACCTATGATTTCTTGACTTTTCCTGCACTTTACAGCTGCTCATGGATGCCTTGAACTGCTGCCGGAGTGAGTCTCCCTGGCTTCAACCTTGGTGAACTTCACAACGTGGTTTTTGCCCTCCTATTGATATTTCTTCCTGCAGGCTGTTCCAGAGAACCATCCAATTAAATCTCTGACCTCTATCACACCGCAATGCTGATTTTCCCATGTGGGCTTTCTCTTAGAGTTGGCAAGGAAATAACTCAGTTATCAGGGTTGTTTTTTCTTTCTCTTTGTGATTGTATAGGGATTTGAACTCAGGACCTTGTGTTTGCCACAAAAGGGTTCTACCACTCCCATCCCATCCCATGCTTTTTCATCTTTAGTTATTTTTCAGATTGGGTTTCCCACTTTTTGTCTCGGTTGAGGTTTTTCCTCGTACTTCAGCCTCTCCTATTGCTGGGGTTACAGGCTTGAATCACTGTCTCTAGCTTTTGGATACTGAGTTTCCTGTCACCTAGTCCAGTGCTTGGACTGATATATACAATATCAGTCAGCTTTTTGTCACAAAAACAAAACTCCATTCAGTTTAACTTATAATGAGGAAAGTTTATTCGGGTTTCATGGTTCTACAGTTTCTAGTCCAAGATGGGTGAGGTGAGGCACCATTTGGGGCCTCTGGAAGAAAGGACATACCATTGTGGGAGCACCTGACGCAGCAGGCTACATGTGTCAGGAGAGAAAAAGCAAAGAGGGAAAGGAAAGGGTAGAGGTCCCACAATCCCCTGCGAGTAACTCCCCAGGGACATGAAGACCTGGCCCTCCATCATCTAAAGATCCACAGCTGCTCTCAACAGTACCACACCAGGAACCAAGCCTTCGGAAGACAATGAACATCCAAGCCATTGCATCCCATCTTGTTGTTCCACACAAACAGGAGCCTGGCTCTTTGTGTGTGACCCAGGTCTGTTTCCTCCTCTCTCAAACTCTGTAATGGTGTTCTGTGGATTCCATGGGCCTCCCTTAGACTTCCATTCAGACAGACACTCTGAGGGGTGTGGTGGGTGGTTTGTCTGTCGTTACTTTCTCTAAGGATTTATCTAGTTCGGAGCCCTGATTCAGGAGCATTTGTCAATGCATTTCTGAGCTTGTTGGCTTGCTGGGGTTTTATAGGAGAAGCCCATGCTGCTGGTCTTCTTAATCTTAGTTTGATCACCACGGGACTCATAATACTGGAGGAACTGTAGCGGAAGAAGGCTGACTTCTTGTCAGATCCAGATGCTGACTTGGGTTAATTTTGTACTGACTTGAGTCAAATAAGGGCGTTCTCGGCTTTGGAACATTAACAAGGCCCCGGAAAGGAAGGCTGGTAGGAGGAATCATCACCATCCATCTGCTTTTGGAATCCATAACCTTTCTGTGAACAACGATATTACAGAGCTAAGCTCTTTGCATCTTTACAGTTTTCTGGCCCTATCATTAGACCAAGGCAAAAACAAAGATTTCTACGAGAGTAAGGGTAGTAATGATGGTGACAAGAGGGGTAAGTTTGGTTAAACTTTTGTCTTTTTGTTTCTTTAGTGTGAGATATTCTAAGGAAAGCACTCACAAGTAGGGTAGAAAGGACACCAGCTTTAGAATTGGGCTGATCTGATTTTGACTTAGAATCTACTTAAACAACTATCTAGGACACTCCCCCTCTCTAAGCTTTTATCTTCTCATTAATGAAGTGAAAATAGTGGCATTACTTATCCATCTGTCATTATGCCACTAAGGGGATACACCTGTAAATACTATGGATTAGGTTATTTGCTATCCATTCTATACGGCTTCTGATGTAGCCTTCTCCCTTCAGAGGCTGGATTGCTAAGACATTCATCAAACTCTCTTGCAGCTAAATTTCTGGATATGATTTAGGGTCCACTTGGGTGTGCTCAAATAAGACAACTATGGTAGAGAAAATAAGACAGCTACTGGCAGAGAGTAGAGTGACCGTTGTTAGGCACAGGCCGTGGCAGAAGGGACATGAGTACTGTCAGCAGCTGCCTTAGAGAGGAGTCTCTGCAGTAGCATCCATCTCCCTGCAGCATAGACCACTTTTCTGGGGGTCTGGAGCTATTGCTGGAAGCTTAAGTTTAGCACTTGCTTCTGGAGCATCTCCAGCAATTTTGCAAGCTACATCTAATATCAGTTATAAACCTCTTTCAGCTTCAACTAGCAATTAGCAGTGTAACTGAGCTGGGTGCTGCTGGCTCATGCCTGTAATCCTAGCTACTCAGGAGACTGGAATCTGAGGATTGTGGTTCAAAGCCAGCTCAGGTAGGAACATCTGTGAGACTCTTATCTCTGATTAACTACCAGCATACCAGAACTGGTTCTGTGGCTTAAAGTGGTCCTTGAGCTAAAAAATTCAGGGACACTACCCAGGCCCCCAAGTCCCACAACTGACAAAAAAATAGCATACATGAAATAAAACTAAAAAATTATATTCTTTCTGTTCATTATTGCCGTAGATATATTGCCTTTGGACTAGATTCTAGCAAATGCAAGAAAGAATAAGACACATTCCCCTTTTATGAGGTGCTTATTGTATAAAAGACACACATTGCAAGTGGCTGTATATATATATATGTGGAAAGTATCTGAACAGCTTATGTTGTCATCAAATTGCTTTGAGAACAGAGAGGGAAGTGAATGACAATAGCTGTGTTTGCTAGAAAAGCCTTTAGAAGGACAGCATTTTACTGAATCACAATGACTAAAGAGGGGTCATTAGATGGTCAAGAAGGGAGGGACAGAAGAAGAGACGGACATTTCTAATTGGGAGCTCAGCATTGGTAGAGAAAAGGAGATGTGAAAATGCTCCTGTGTTCAGACATGTGTGAGCAGCTTGGTGGCGCTGGGCGTGGGATATGGTGGGAGTGGTGTGGGGAGGAGATGAGTTTGAAGAGCCAGGCTTGGACCAGATTGTGCAGAACTGTATGTGTCTAATTAGGGAGCGTGTATGTTATCATCCAGCCATAATGAGCCAGCAGGGACTTTTTATTATAAACTTCTTTTTATTTTCTTCGGTTGTTGTTCACGAAGAACACTGACATTCACGGGGGAATAAATGAGGGGATGAAAGGTCTTTAAAAACTTAAAGAAAAGGTGAGTGTGAATGGGGTGGCTGTAGCAATGAAGAAGGTGGGGCAGTGCTTAGACTCTGTGTGTGTGTGTATGTGTGTGTGTGTGTTTGCGTGTGTGCGCGCACATGTATGCACATGCTTATTCTTGAATAAGGTCTTTAGCACTCTTTCACTATGGCGGACACTCTACTACTTGAAAAAGCCAAATTCCACTTTGGTTTTTTGGTGGTAAATTAGAGATAAGAATATTATGGACTTTCCTGTTCAGGCTGGCTTTGAACCGCAATTCTCAAATCCTGACCTGTTGGGTAGCTAGGATTACAGATGTGAACCAGCAGTGCCCAACTAGAATATCTATTTTTCATTTTTTTTATTTAAAGTATTTATTAACCTTGATTTTTACATCCTATTTCAAATGACGTGTTAGAATATCTTTTGATGTGGAGACACATTGGATTGGAAGGAAAGGAGAAGAAAAGGGGGAGGATTATAGCCTGAGTGTAGATGTCACTGGGTGAGAACCTCTGTGCTCATGGTTTTCTTCTCTGCTAAGAATAGTTCCCTGCATACAGTAGATGATTGGAACATACTTTAAGAATGGGATGAAAGGGGATGCCATACACGTGCCACCTTATATAATGCTGTCATTTGGGGATGCCCACAAGGTTTCTATGCAGGAGTGTTCATTGTGCAGTCTGGTCCAAGAGGAAGGTATGCACTAAGACAACCTTGACAGTGGAAGGTAAAAGCTGAAGTGTAGACGAGTAGCTGCAAGGCAAATGTATCAAATGAAGGGAGAGCTGACCATAGACTTCCGGGCCCCACCAGTGTTTGACAAGTGGGCTACGTAGAAGCAGCATGTGAAGATCATAAGTGGTGATCAGTAAAGGCAGTTTCTAGGAGCGGGGAGACCATTGTGATGCCTCTGCAGCCTTTATCTGTCCTGTGGGTGGATTTCCATGGAAGAGAGAGTGTGGGCTAGTCAGGAATATGAGCACAGAAATGGAAGTAGTGGATTGCCATGGAGGAGAGCATGCACACAAGCAGCCGGAGGACCGGGGGAAGACCTTCTGAGCAGCATATGAACCTTTGCTGACAAACCCAACTCCCGTAGGAGCAATGGGCATTTGCTGACTTCTAAGAACGAACATTACCTATCCAGGTGCTGGTCCTCAAGGAAGGAGGGGTCACTAGCCCTAAGTCAATCAACCCAGCTGGCACTGGCCTTCCTCACTCATGAGGACATCGAGAACAAGGAGAGGACACACATTCTTGATCTGGAAAGTATCAGAGAAGGGATTTGGATTTGAGCCTCCAGAACACTCAACTGAAAACAAATGGCTCTCCTTCATTCGCCTGCTGTATGCTAGCCACTCCTCTGGGGCTTTAATTAAATAAAAGATCTCTCATTTTGCTTCACTCCTATCAGGAACATATGGAAGACTACTCTTCCTTTTGCCTCTCAGTGTCCTCTATACAGAAAGCACTTCCTGTGGGGACCAGTCAGGCCCATTCTGGCTCTGTCTCTAATGAGAAAATGCTGCCAGCATTCGAGGTAATGAGCAACTTCATTTTTTCTATGTGTTTAGGTCGCTTTTATCCCCTACCTGTTTTCTTTACCTCCTGCTCAGGTGGGCTATGGATAGAGTACATGGAAAACACAGACCCAAAGGTGACACCTTTTAGTTTGTCCTAGGCTAGACCACACAACACATAGCTACATCTCCTTGCTAAAACCAAGGTCATGACTTTGAGCATGACATTACCCATTTACACATGCAACAGTGAGCTCACCAGCAGAAATAAAACAACTAAATGGGAGCTTCATGGGTTAATCTACCTCAGAAATGCATCTGAGGCTTCCTGGTGGTAAGTGTAAGTAAATTATTAAACCCGTGCATTGAAAATTTTTCTCCTCTTACTTTTATATGGAACTGTAAACATGCTCCCAGAAAGAATGTGATTTTTTTTAAATAGCAGTACCTCAGTGAAAGCATCAGGAAAGTGTGTGGTGTAGATGCCACAAACTTATTGTGAGTAGATAGGATAGTGGATATGCTAGGTAGACAGGAGGAGCCATTACCTTTCTTAAAATAAGCCAGTGGTCTATCAGTGCCCTGCACAGCTGGAATCCCCCTATCCCCAAGAAAGGACTTTTAGTAACATCTGGAGACATGTTTTGTTTGTCAACATCTGGAGATGGCTTGGGTTGTCAAGAGCTGGAAGAGCTGGAAGGTTCCACCCAACTCCAGGACACAGAGTCTCAGGATGGAGCTAACATGTCTACAGTGCTCAGGACACCACCTCTGCTGGGGAATTCCCCACTCTAGTAGTGATGCTGGGAGCTCCTGCTATAGAAGAAAACACAACTAGCATGCAGCTGGCAGGGGTGGGGAGAGGGTGACAGGTGAGATAGAGGAGAGGCAATTTTCTCCTAGTGGGTAATGAGGCTCCTCAGGCAATGTTAAACAGGCTCTTCCGGGGAATACCACCGACGGGTCAAGTGCAGTGCAGATGGCCCCTGGAAGGCCGCTGTCTCCTTTCTTCCTCTCCCCATGGCTGAGGGTGGGTGGCCTGCTCTGTCAGCTTGTGGCCACTTATCCTGGGTTATGGAACATTGCCCGAGGATTCTTTGTGGTCAGCATCTCCTGGTGTGTAATCAAGACTGTGACCATTTTTTCTGAACTAAAAATCTGATGAGGAGTCCAATCAAGTCTAAAAGTATTTATAGGAACAGGGGGCTGAGCTTTTGAAAGTGGAACACGCCTGGGGTTTGCCGATTATGTCATTAAGAGAGAACCAGGAAAAACCTAGATATGGAACTGAGATCCAGGTACAAAGCTCAGCTCCCCTCATTGCTATCTGCCTGCTTGTTAGGATGACTTGAAGCCTGGCTGAACTTAATCTTTTCCCTTCCTCCCTCTCTCACTTCCTCTCTTTCCCTTCCTCTTTATCTCCCTCGCTCTCTCCCTCTCTCCTACTCTCTCTCTCCTTCCTTCCCTACATCCCTCCCCCCTTTCTTACTTCTCTCCTTCTTTCCTTCCTCTCTTCCTTTTCTCCCTCTTTCCTTCCTTCAATCTTTCACACTTCCTTTGAGTATTGGGGTTTGAACTCAGGGCCTTGCACTCTCCTTTGGCTTTTATTTATTTATTTTTTTTGCTAAGGGATAGCCTGATCACTTGAATCACACCTCAATTCCAGCTTCCTGCTGGTTAAATGGAAATGGCTCATTTGAACTTTTCTTGGTCCTCAGGTCTCAGCCTCACAAGTAGCTAGGATTTCAGGCATAACCCACCTCTGTTCTGTTACTTGGGGTATTTTAATAAATATGATCATGATATACAGAGGTATGAAATAAGGTCCTATTTTCCCATCATAGTCAGACTTTAGTTACCCAGCTGGCTACAAACTGGCCCAAGAGCAGCTGCCTTGTCCACTTCCTGGCTTAAGTCAAAGCTAGGTGGAAAGTGATTTGTGTAGGTAAAGTTATTACATGATAGTGAAAAATTATAGCTAGATATAGTTTGGGTCACTTTTGAACAATAGAAAGGTACATCTTTCATTAAATAATGGTCCAATAATGAACCCCAATAACGCTCCTCATTTCTAAAAGATGTGTGTGTGTGTGTGTGTGTGTGTGTGTGTGTGTGTGAGTGTGTGTGAGAGAGAGAGTCCTAAGAATAGGTTATTTGGGGGAATGTTCTATAAGAAAATTTTGACATATGTCTTGCAGTGCAAGACTTTTAACAATGTCAGTTTCTTTAGGATTATTGGCAGCACTCCCTGTCAGTCAGGCTAGTATCCTCCATGTTTACATAGTAGATACTCAATAAAAATTTGTTGAAGGAATAGAAGTAGAAGAGGAGGATATAAGCGGATGCATATAAAATGGCAATTAGAACTCCTGGCTCCTAGGGGGGGATCATAAAAGAGCTGCTGGGATTTTAGGCTGACAATGCAAACAGTAAGAGACATAGATCAGTCTCGGCTTTCCTTATTCTTACTCAGACACTGACACAATGCCATGACTCTGTCATGAAGTATCTCATGTAAAGTCACAAGCCACATATCAAGGGTGGCTGAAAAACTCCAAGGCACTCATATTCCCAGCAGCATAATGGGGCTTGGGGGGGCGAATGCGCTGTTGTCTCTACCACTGACCTTTGGCTTGTGACACGACAGCTCTGATTTTTCAGGTCACGCAGATGAGATCCACCACGGTTCATGTCACAGACGCTTGTTGAGAACTCACTAGCCACCAAACATCACTCCACTCCCGGTGACTCTGCAGAGAACAGACAGTAAGTACAACTCAGGAACCATGCTCCAAGAAAACGCAAACTGCAGCTGCTGCACGAATGAGATAGGTGGTGCTCCACCTTAACTCCGGTCTTGGTGACTGTGTGCAAAGAAAGAAAGAGGGAGGAATCAGAGACCCCGTGGTTGACGGTTGACGGTAAGGCACAGCAAGTGGAATGAAAAGGCATCAACTCAGGATTATGGAAGTTTAAAGAAATAATAGTGATAGAGAGGATGGGTATCAGAGATGCTTTTGTACAGGAAGTGGTACTTAATATGTACCAGGAAACTGGGAATCTGTCCGGTTTCATATAGAATAGCAAAGCTGAAATAAATCTATTGGAAAAGGGTAATAGGTAAGCACACAACTCCTATTTAAGTTAAGGCTGGGGCAAAGCAAGTTCAGGAGCTCTTTTCACAACTAAGGAGGGGAAGAATTTTCCCAAGGCTTAAAAACTAATGCCCAAGACATACATGGCACAAAACTGGCTTCATTAGCTGGGCGCAGTGGCTCATGCCTGTAATGCTAGCTACTAAGGAGTCTGAGGTCTGAGGATCAAGGTTCAAAGTCAGCCCAGGACCTGAGACTCTTATCTCCAATTAACCTCTAGAAAACAGGAAGTTGGGCTTGGCTCAAGGGTAGGGCAGTAGCCTTGAGCTGAAGAGCTCAGGGACAGCGTCCAAGCTTAGTTCAAGCCCCATGACCCACAAAACAAAACAAAACAAAAACTGGCTTCATCTGCTGTTGAAAACTAGGCTGTCTCTAGGTTCACAGTAAGATGAGTCTAGTCAGAAATTATCTATCTCACCCACTTGGTGGAGAAGTAACTGTAGGTACCTAAACCTACTCATCTAACCCTAATGGCAAACGCTGAAAGCAGTGCTGTTGTCTCCACTTCACAGAGGTCCTGGGTCAAGTTAGACAGGTGGGGGAGATTGTGGAGCCATTGGTCCCGTCTAAATGTCCTTAATTTCAGGGCCATTCACTTACCTCTCATGCAAGTGGCCACATGAATTTAGAGATGAGGGAGATGAGGGTAGGTGTTATGTGTGTGTGTGTGTGTGTGTGTGTGTGTGTGTGTGTGAGAGAGAGAGAGAGAGAGAGAGAGAGAGAGAGAGAGAGAGAGAGAGAGAGAGAGAGAGAGAGAAGAGAGAGAGAGAGAGAGAGAGAGAGGGAGAGAGAGAGAGACAGAGACAGAGACAGAGAGAGAGACAGAGAGAGACAGAGACAGAGACAAAGACTGAGACAGAGGGAGAGAGAGGAGAGTTGCTTCTGTTTCATGAACCTAGAAATTGATTCTTCATGAACATGTTGGTGTGCTGCTGTAGGAAAAGTTGTGCGCGCCTTTTCAACTGATTTGGTGTTTGTGTGCTGCAGTTTGTCTGAGCAACAGCATCTTCCCTCTGGAAATCAGACCCTGAAGCACTAGCTTGCAGTCTGTATGCATGGAGTCATGGGAAATGACTCCAGAGAACAGGAAGGGAGCAGGAGAGAGTGAGAAAGGAGCGGAAGGGAAGTGGATAGGCTTAAGTTCTTGAGTCGGTTGTCACCAGGAATTGGAGTTCAATATCTCTGGAACTTTTTGCAGAATCTGCACCTCAGGATTGTGTGGGTGCACATAGAGAAAGCAGGGTTGGCTACCAGCTCCATCACTCTGCCAGGCAGGACTCTGCAGGGTCCCTTCCACAGCGACACTTACCATGTCCCCGAGATGTGCAGCACTGATCATAGGAGTAAAAGATGAGCTGTAGGGTGAGATATGGGGGCCATGTCAGAATCTGAGACACGGGCCAGGGACTGCCTCCATTCTGAACCAGCCTTCACAACCACACTTAAGATCTCTAGATACATACATTCGTAATAAATACACGCATGAACCGTGTGGCCTTTGTATCTGCTCTTTTCCCCATTCACTCACTGTAATGCTTTCAAGGTTGGAAAACACCTGTCTGGCAGGAATATTTTTGCTGCAGTTTCTTGGCTCTGGCTGCAGCTGGACGGTGAATCCCCCCTGCAGGATGTCACTGCTTGCAGAACAGCGCCCCCTGGTGGGATCTGGATGAAGTCATCTGCTCAAGTGTTCATTTTGTGGATCCACTCTCAGGAGGAAAAGACCGCCCAAGAGTTGTTTTTAAAGTCCCACGATTAAAAAAAAAAAAATGAGTTTGGTCATACTGCTACTAAATAACATTACTGTGAGAAAAAAGCTTGTCAATTTGATGTTAGCAATTGTTGGCCATCCTCTTCTCTATTACACGGGGTCTGTGAGGTTGAGATAAGTTTATAGGGCTATTTTCTCTGCTCATAATTAGTCCTGCAGGATCCCATACCCTTAATAGTTAGCCCCCATGAAATAACAAGTACATTTGGAGAAATCCATACTTGAAGTTATATTAAATGCCTATAAATTAGACCTAAACACGGTGGTGCTATTATTGTGGCCATTAGCAGCAATCAAGTATTTAAAACCTGAAAATTTCCCTATCAAAATTCAAGTCTATGGCTAATGAGATAATAAGGAGGAAATATATTCTTATCTTAATAAGGCTGTATTCAACCTTGTCCTCCCCAAATGAGACATACTAAATAGCTGTTTGGCCAACTATTGGCTTCCATTTTTGATTACTGCAGTGCTTGAGTTCTGACATTTTCTAGGCACGTTTTCTTCTCCCAGTGTCAAATAGACTTGATCCAACCGAAGAGGCAACAAAAGAGAGAAGTAGATGAGAAGGTGGCAATCTAACCTTCACGAAGGGACAAGACTGGCTATTGTGTTTACTCCTGGGACTCCCTGAAGCCCTTCTGGGCAATGAGTCCCTTGGTGGTAACTTAATTATTCACTGCCCTGGGCTCTTCCTTAGTAAGAGTATGCTAATAAACCTGAATGCTAAAACTTTGATACTTAAACTTAAAGAGAATTACTAGCACATGCCAGAAGCTCAGGAAATACTATTAGATTGGTTGCCTAAATAGAAGTCTTTTTTTCCCCCTCAGTCCTGGGGCTTGAACTCAAGGCCTGGACACTGACCTTGAGCTTTCTCAAGGTTAGCACTCTATCACTTGAGCTACAAACCACTTATGGCTTTTTCTGTGTTTGTGGTACCAAGGAATCAAACGTAGGATTTTCTGTATGCTAGGCAAGCATTCTACGACTAGGCCATAGAAGATTTTCTATGTATAATCTTATTTTCATGCCTTGTGTTTTTGCCTAGCTTACTAAGTTCCTGTGAAATCAGAGTAGGTGATGAATTTTTCCTATTGTCTTTGTTTATTTTCACAAAGAAAATTTCCATTACATGACTAATTAAAACTAATAGTGACAATTGACCTTTTGTATTTGACTGCATTCTGTTTAATTGATTCAGTGCCTATTTCATGCCAGGTTAGAGGTACAGGTATTGTTTGGGAGTATGAGAAAATTTAGCTATAATTCTTGTTCTAAAATAGGGGGAGCCAGGCGTGGTGGCTCATGCCTATAATCCTTACTACTCAGGAGGCTGAGATCTGAGGATCACGGATCAAAGCCAGCCAGGGAACTAAAGTCCATGAGACTCTTATCTCCAATTAACCACTAGAAAACTGGAAGTAGCACTGTGCCTCAAGGGGTAGGTCAGTAGCCTTGAGCTGAAGAGTTCAGGGACATTTCCCAGTTCCACAGGTCAGATCCTACAACTGACAAAAACCAAAACCAAACAAATAGAATAAAATAGTGGTAAAATTTGATAAAAGGTGAGGAGAATAAGACAAGCATGAAAATAAGCATATCCAATGATCCACTCAAATAATCATTGGTACAACATGGGCAACCATCAGAATTGGAGCCCACTGGCATGGGGAAATAGCATAGCATAGGTCTAAGGTCTTCATTAGCCAAGAAGAAAATAAGAGGTGAGGCTATAGTAGCTAGTAGAATTTTCCTACTAAATGAATGCAGCAATGGCTAAGAGTTAAAAATATGATTTCCAGCATCTGGTACTGTGTGGCTCCAGTTGGTAATTGTGGGTATTGATTTTTCAATAATCTCAGAACCCCGAGAGCTATATCTCCAACATCACATGCATTTTTGCTTTCAATATCATAATGTAACCCAACACTTGCTGTTAAAAATATTTCTTGTAAACCAACACAGTGGATACACATATTGGTGAGTGTCACACCAAACAGAACAAAACAAAACAAAAAATAAATAGATGCATGGCCAGAAGATAAAAGAGTGAAAAAAGGCTCTTCACCTGCAGCAAGAAGGGAGAGCCTTGGGATTATGGGATTATTTCCAAAAGCAATGCTTGTCCTTAAAAAAGCAGGTATGTGGATTTTATTCAGGAAGCCCAGGTATGTCCATACTGGAAGTCACATGTGAAGTGAAGACACATTTGTCATAGGCTCAGTTTAAAGTCATGGATCACATGTCTAAAAGAGAAGCAATAAACCTGTATCCACACATGCTCAGTTCAGTACTAACCATGAGAAAAGTCAATTCTAGGTTGCTTAAAAGAATGTCAAGAAAACTTGGCTGACTCCTTTGAACTTTTTCTAAAGAGTTTGAACAAAAGCAAAAAAGAAAGAACTTCAAAGGGTATTTGTTTATTTTGGGTAGTAAGGATTGAACAGCACTCTGCTTTTGCAAGAAAGGCACTCATCATTTGAGTCATGCCTCCACCTTCTTTTTTGCCAATCCTGTGGTTTGAACTCAAGACTTTGGCCTTGTCCTTGAACTTTCTCAAGGCTAGTGCTCTACCACTTGAGCCACAGCACCACTTCTGGCTTTTTCTGTGTGATACTGAGGAATTGCAGGGCTTTGTGCATGCTAGGTAGTCACTCTACCACTAGGTCACACTTCTAGTTTTCCAGCTAGCTCTTTTTTGTGTTGGCTGTTTTTGAGGTAGAGTCTCACTTTATGTTTTGGCTGTCTTGGGCTGTGATTTTCCTATTTCTGCTTCTTTGTGTTGCTTGAGAGGAGTGACAGGCATATGCTATCATGCCTGACTATTGAGTGAGATGGAGTTTCCTGAACTTTTATGCTGGCTTTGTACCATGATCTCCGATCTCTACTTCCCAAGTATTAACAGTCTTTTAAAGGGGTAGTAGCTCCTTCCCTCTTTTTTATTATTCAAAATATCTCCCTCTTAAGTCTAAGAGTTTTTCTTCTAAAGGTGCCTGTCTAGCTTACCAAATATCACTCTTCCAGGAAATCTTGCAGTGTTTTTGAATATTTTGATAATCCTCTATGCCTTGTGAAGAACAGAAGAACAGAAAACTGAGGAGAATCCCCATAGGAGAATCATCCATCAGAATGATTTAAATCATGCAGTCAGAAGTAGATTCGTGTTCCTAGGTATCTGCTTATTTATTAGTATTATTTTGATATATACAGTTCATATGTAAAGGACAGGATAGCCCCTTCATTTTATTCTGCTTATTCTAAGCTGAGAGACCTTGGATTTTGTCATCATTGGGAGATTTTTTGCCATAAAATCTCGAAGATTCCTTTCTTGGACTATTTTAAATGAATTTTATATGGCAGTTATGAATTAGCCTCCACAGAGAGAAGAAAGTATCAGAAGAGGCTTCCTTGATCAAATTCTCATAGATGGTAGAAGGCAGAAGCAAAATGTTAACTATGAAAAAAACTTGGATTTTTTTTCTTTTGTAGGTCATGGGACTTGAACTCTGGGCCTGGGCACTGTTCCTGAACTATTTGCACAATCTCTTGCTCTTTGGAGCTGTTTTGTTGGGTTGGGGCAGGCAGCAGGGCTGTCCTGTCACGTTCAGGAATGCTCAGCTGAATCTCCAGCATCGGATCCATGTGTTAGTAGCTTCCCCACCCCTGCCCCCCGAGTTCTGACAATCAGAACACCCCCCCACACCAGGTAATTGTTTAATGTTCTCTTTGGGGAGCATAAATGTCCCCCATTGATTCCAGATTTGATGTTTCCAGATTTTGCAGTTTAAATGCAGAAAATGCCCAGATCTGAGCAGAAAGGTAAAGTCTACATGTTGTGCTCTGAGATGAATTAATACACCAGCTCAGGAGGCAGGGTGTCGGCAGGAAGCAGCAGTAGAGGCCAATCACCTGAATGGAAAAAGGACTGTATAGCTAAAGGTCAAATATTAACCATCTAAGTTAAGGGTCAAGGAAAGACAAGCAGCTAATTAGGAAAGACTTTGGAATTTACAAATGAAGAAAATTCAAGGACAAATGTGCTCAAGAGACAAATAGGCCACTCAAAGGTTATGTGCTTCTGCAGTTGAATTCTTCCTCTATGATTTGTTTATTTAATTATTACACATTGAGAAAAATGCTTTATTACTTCATTCAACTATATATTAGTGTTGTGCAGCAGAAAGATATTTTATGTTTTAAGGGAGAGATGAATCTTCTTTCTAAAATTTCTACCTAAGAGAATGTAATTTTTAAAAAGCCTTCAATGGTGCCATCTGGTGTTACAAACCTCTATCCGCAGGTAAAAAGATCCTCGGAAATTCTTTGGGGAGAGGAAAAGACAAAAAGAACACGCTGAAATGTATTTGTTTTATTTGTTTTCATTTTGTTTGAACGTTTAGTTCAGACTTTATTGGTAAATATTTTTCACTTAGGAGATTCACATGTAAATTCCAGACTCTAGTTTCTTTCTTACTACCCACAAATTCTGGTTATTGCCCAATTTATCATTAGCAACTGTAATAAAAACCAATCTTAGAATCTCCAGAAGATAGTATTCTCTCTCTTTTTTTAAAAAAAAGATTTTTATATGTAAGTAGTTGTACAGAGGAGTTGCAATTATACATAGTAATATATAAATTCAATGAATCTTGATTGACTGGATCAAGAAAATGTGATATGTGTGTGTGTGTGCGCGCGCGCACACACACACACACACACACACACACACACACACTGGATTTTTACTCTCTTTATAAAGAATGATATTGCACATCATTTGCAAAAAAATGGAAGGACCTGAACAAAATCATGTTAAGTGAAATAAGTCAAACTCAGTGAAACAAAGGATGTATCTTTCCTCTTGTATGTGGAAGCTAGGATTAATCTGTAAATATCTAACTATTGGGGTGATTCCAAGTGTACACAAGCATATTAGACAAATTGTGATAGATTCAGGGGAGAACTCAAACAATGTATTTCCTTGGAAGTACTAAGTCACTGTTCAACAAAATAAATACAAGAAATCGGGTGCAGGCAAGTGTATATGAGGGAGTGAAAATGGATGGGGTTAGATGCATGAAGAGAGGAAGGGAAATACAGTCATAAACTTCAGTGCGCATTCTACAAAACAAGAAAAGTGAGAGAAGAGGTTGTTGAGAGGGGTGACACAGATTAAGAGGGACTGTATTCATAAACTGTTTTCTTACATGGCAGCTCCTTTGTGTAACTATGTAAAGAAATTTTAAAAGCACATCTAAAAGATGCACTATACACATAAATGGGCATACAAAATTGTAACCCTCCGGTACTGCCATTTGTCTATAAAATAAATAAATAATAATAAAACACAACAAGATGCTATTGATGACAGCGTCACATGAATCTCTTCTGGGTGTCATTGTCTGGTCACCAGTATCTTAGTATTATTGCCAGGAACTGTATCTTTTTTGTCTTTATATGCCTAGCACAGTCCTCGGAATACATTAAGACTTAGTAAATATCCATAGAACAAACAGTTGAGTCCCTACAGTGTGTGTCCCAGGTAGTCTCATGCACAGACGGGCATAGCATGGGGCTGGGGTGGGGGGGCTCAGGGGAGAACACAGCTGAGTGAGTGAATATAAGATGTAGACAGTACAGGTCTGCAGCATTTGTCATTGCCTCTGTGTGGGAGATTTGTAACGGGGGTTGTCCATGTTGCTGGGACTCATCTCTGAGGCATAGCATCTTCTGCTAGCTCCATTTTTAGGAAGGACTCATGTTCTTTCTGCAAACCCAAATTCTGAGGCATGTAAACAACCGTTGCTCATAAACATATGCAAGGTCACTAGCAGTAACTAGAGAGTTACAGTTTCCTTAGACTCTGCTCCCTCCTGGGTTTGTATATGTTGTGAAATGAAGATGTAGGAATGTGCCTGATAGGCATTTTCATAATGTGGTTGAGTTCCATGACAATTATAGAATCTCATAATATTCCAGTGTGTGTGTGTGTGTGTGTGTGTGTGTGTGTGTGTGTGTGTGTGTCCATCCGTGTTGGTGTGTGCTAGGCATTTGCTTGAACTCAGGGCCTCACACTATCACTCAGCTGTTTTGCTCATGGCTGGTGTTCAACTACTTGAGCCACAATTCTAGTTCAAGTCTTTTGTTGGTTGATTGGAGATAAGAGTCTTGCAGATGTGTTTCAGAACCTCAGTCTTCAAATTCCAGCCTCTTGAATAATTAGGATTATAGGTGTGAGCCATTGGCTCTGATTTCCTTGTATTTATGTTTGAATAATACAAAGGGATAAGTGATGAGATGGTAATAACTGTGGCTCTTTTTTCTTTACAGGTGTGGCAACTGAGTGCTTATTCAGAAAAAAGAATTGTCAGGATCCTGGAAAGGCCTAAAAATGAGGAAGGAAGAATCTCTTTACTCTAAGAATTTAATAAATTGGAAGTGAGTTGGAGGAAATAAGGAAGATTCCCTGAACAGGTAAGTAAAAATGGACCGGGTGCGGATGTTCTGAGCACTGCCTACCTTCTGTGATTGCTATTCTACTCTAAATATGCTTATTTGGTGTAATGAAGTGAGAAGCTAAGTCGAGTACATCCTCATTGTTCACTCTGTTGGTGTTAATTCATTGTTGGGAATAAATGAACGTTAATATGTGTTTGTCTAAATGTACTAGCTAAGTGCAGTCATGCTCTTATTAACTCTCTGTGTGCAGGGGGAGGGAAGTGGAAGAGAGAAGTGCTTTTGTTATTTAAAGGGAAGGTTTTGGATAGAATTCCAGTTCTAGTGGCAATGCATGTTCAGGTAATCATAAGCGTGAGCTGACAGTCCCTGGAGCCAGAATATGGGTCTCTATTGACAGAGAAGGAAATGGAAATGTAGATATCTCAACTGACTTGTCTAAACGGAAAAAAAAACCGGTAAGCACAGAAGCCAAAGGTTGACAACTGAGTTTGACAATTGTGATTCCAGATTTGATGGCCCCATCATCCTCTCCCTTTCCACTTACCTTTGCAGGGTAAACACGGGCAGTGAATGACCACAAGTTGTAGTTTGTTCTTCGCTTAGCATCTCTTATAAATCCTTCTGCTTTTTCAGCATGTGCTAAGCAAGACCAGGCTTATTCTGTTTAACACACACAGGGTCATCCTAGGGGTAGTGAAAATTGTCCCTGATGTAAGGACTCTGGAAGATTATTTCAAACCAACTCACCTGCCCATTCTACTGGTGTTCACCTGACTCACTTTCCATTACACCAAGTGGACCATCCTTCTAAACTCTTGGTTTCAACTTAGAGACGTTTCCTTTCTTCTCCCCATTTTCATTTTCTTTAGCATGGGGAAGGGCTGTCTCCATGGATGGAGACTCAGAATCTTGAGCCCAAGACATCTCCTTGTCCCTGCCTTCCACGTAGAGATTTCTACAGAATATTGAATTTCACTCAGACAGATTGGTTAACAGCTCCATCTTTACACAGACCATTTGTGCACTAGCTTGTTGGATTACTTAAATGTACACACATCTGCAGATTTCACTCCGCTGACTGAGGAACTGTATCCATAGCATGCGCCTGCCAAACTTCCAGTTGCTTCAGTGCATAGGCTGAGCCGCTTTCCACTGGCAGAGAATACATTTCCCCAGGCAGGGCAAGGGTCTATATTCAGGGCAGACTGATTTTCCTAGACTCCCCACCTTGCTCCTTTGTATATCATTCTTGTAGCTGGAATGCTTTTCTCCTCCATGCCTTTGGCTTTCCGTCAAGTTTTAGGGCTGACTTTGCTATTCTTCTTCTCCCTTGAGAAGACATGATTTGGTCTTTTTGGGTGCTCCTACAACATACCCATTTCTATGACATTTATCACTTTGCATGGTGATATGGTCTACTTAAAGATGGAAGGTTATGTGAGTTTGGGGCCAAGCTCCTTCCATCACTGTGCCCAGACACTCACATAGTGCTTGATAAATCTTTATAGGTGAAATAAATGAAAAACTTTACCCTGAATAACTTATAACAGAGCTCAACTCACACTAACTTAATAAGAGGAAACATTTGAGTTGCTTCCTTGACTCCAAACGCCAAGGCCATGTCAGCTTTTGTGTAGTGCACTGAGGGCTCAGAGGTGTAGAGGAAAGGTAGCTGGAGAGGCACCAATGAGACTACTGGAAAAAATAACAAAAGTAAAAAGAGCTGGGGTCCTAACTCAAGTGGTAGAACACCTGCCTGGCAGGTGAGTCCAAATCCCAGTATTGCTATCCCCCCACCAAAATTAAAGTTCAACTTAAAATAAATGCAAGGGGGAGATGGAAGATGACACCGAGACAGTAGGGACGCTGCCTAGCTCTCTCTCACAAAAAGAGAGAACCAGGGAGTCCCACGAGCCAACTACCTTAAGAAATCCACAACAACAAACTCAAAAAGCAATGGAGAAGGACTCAAACCAGAAAAGAAATCCAGATAAAGCTCACATCCAACTTTCCCAAGGAATTCATGCAGCAACACATAAGTTTTATCTAATACTTTCCAAACTTTGTACTCAAATATGCTACCTACTTACCAACTTAGGTGAGTTATCCTTACGCTATACCTTTTCTTCATTACTATAATAATCTTACACTCCTACGTTATTCCCCTCGTACCTTCCCTGTTCTCTCTCATACTATTTTTCTATCTCTGGTCCTCTGTTCGTCTTTCAACTCTTATAATGCACGAATCTACACTTGATGGTTGTTGAGCAATACTGCATATCTAGGTGTTCAATTATACTCTAGGTTCAGAGGGATTTAAATACAATAGAGATTGGATTGAGAGGCTTATTGCTTTGGTCATAAATCGCTTATTAGTGGTTGTATTAGACTGGTCTGTAAGTGCACAAAAAGAAAGAGTGATAACACCAATCAAAAATTGTGAACATCTAGTGTCTGCCAGCTACAGAGGTCTAGGTTGGTTATATCTGAAAAACAATAATCGTGTTTAGTATTAATCTTGCTCCCATTTTCAAATGGGCAGAACAAGAAACTCAAGAAAAATGTCAAGTCAAGGAATAGCATCCCCCACCCAATATAAACAGACAATGGAACAGTCACTGGCAAACCAAGAGGAGAGTCTTCCAAGTGCTGTACAAATGCAATTGACAAACATCATTAATGAAAATTGTGAAAATATAAAGAAAGAATTAAGGGAGGAAGCCATAGCTAAACAAGAGGAAACCATAAACAAGGTGATAAGTGAAAAAGCAGAAGCCATAAAGGAGGCCATAATAAAGGTTTTTTCAAAGAAAAATGGATGAATTCATAGAATCCACAAATAAGAAGGTGACCAAACTGCAGCAAATGACCAAAGAAAATAAAGCTACTGAGCTAAACACTCAAATGGAAATCAAGGAGATAAAGAAATCCATACATGATCTAAAAGAAGAGATGCAAGGCATCAAAAATGAGCAATTAGAAGCAAGGGAGATGAAAAATAAAGTAGATAGCTTTGATAGTAGGTTAGACAATGCAGAAGAGAGAATTTCCGGGGCTGAAGATAATTTAGTTATTATAGAGAAAGAACAGAAAATGAGTCAATCCAAATCAAGGAAATATGAGAGAGCACTTCAGGAGGTCCAAGATACAATTAGGAAGCCTAATTTAAGGCTAATTGGTATTGAGGAGGGTCTGGAGAAAGAGGTCAATGGTATTGGAAATATACTTCAGGGAATCATCTCAGAGAATTTCCCAAATATCCAGAATGGCAGGCCCATCCAGACACAAGACGCTTTTAGAACCCCAAACAGACCTGACCAGAAAAGAACATCCCACTGCCACATTGTAATCAGAACTGGATCAATAGAGACCAAAGAAAGGACCTAAAGGCAGCCAGGGAAAAGGGATCAATAACCTATAAAGGCAAACCAATCAGAATAACCCCAGATTTCTCAGCAGAGACCATGCAAGCAAGAAGTGACTGGAAGCATATATGTCATGCCCTTAAGTCAAATAACTACCAACCAAGAATACTGTACCCAGCTAAGCTCTCATTCATAACTGAGGGAACAATAAAAACATTCCATTCCAGAAAGACAGCCTCTTCAACAAGTTGTGCTGGCAGAACTGGTTAAGCACCTGCAGAAAACTAAAGCTGGATCCTTCGTTGTCACCTTGCACTAGAATTAACTCCAAATGGATCAAAGACCTGGAGGTAAAAGCTGACACACTGAAAACTTTACAGGAAGGAATAGGAGATACACTAGGCCTCCTTGGCACAGGTCGAAACTTTCTTAATAAGGACCAAGAATCACAACAAATCAGAGAAAGGCTGGATAAGTGGGACTGCATTAAACTGCAGAGCTTTTGTATGGCAAAGGACATAGCTAGTAAACTAATCAGGAAGCCTACAGAGTGGGAGAAGATCTTCACCAACCAAACAACAGACAAAGGCCTCATATCTAAAATATATCAACAACTCAAAAAATTGAATCACTCCAAAACTAACCTCCAAAGTAACAACCATCCATTAAAAAATGGGCCAAAGACTTAAAGAGAGTTTTCTCTGAAGAAGAAACAAAAATGGCCTATAGACACATGAAGAAATGCTCAACATCTCTGGTCATAAAAGAAATGCAAATCAAAACAACTCTAAGATTCCACCTCACTCCAGTTAGAATGGCCAGGATCAGGAAAACGAATAACAACAGATGCTGGAGGGGATGTGGCCAGGAGGGATCACTACTACATTGTTGGTGGGAGTGCAAACTCGTTCAACCACTATGGAAAGCAGTGTGGCAGTGCCTCAAAAGGCTAAACATAGAACTCCCCTTTGACCCAGCAATTCCACTACTTGGCATTTACCCAACCATTCAGAAACAAGGACATACTAAATCCACTAGCACAACAATGTTCATTGCAGCACTATTCACCATAGCAAAGATATGGAACCAACCCAGATGCCCCTCAGTTGATGAGTGGATCAACAAGATGTGGTATTTGTACACAATGGAATTCTATGCTGCTGTCAGAAAGAACAACATCACCCCATTTGTTAGGAAATGGAAAGACTTAGAAAAAGTCATATTAAGTGAAGTAAGCCAGACTCAAAGGAACTTAGGCTCAATGGTTTCTCTCATTCGTCATAATCAGTAGAAACCTTGGGCTCTACTAGCAGAGATCTGCAATAGAGCAAAATCTTGATACATAAGGCCATATAATGTGAAGCTAATTGAAAGGACCTCCAGGATATTGAAACAAAAGCCATATAATGAATAATTGTTGTCCTTAATGTACTATGTTGTCTCTCATCTCCTTTGCTATCCCTTGGTTATCTCATATTGGTATAGTATCTCACTTTGTTATCTGATATATTGAATTTATTTGTATTTGGATATTTGAAATTTGATAGGGAAGGGGGGAAAACTAAGACGGGAGGGGGGTGTGGGGGGGAGGGAAATGGGTACCAAGACATGTGAAAGGGTATCAATCTATGCGAATCTATGCGAATTATCTGGCAAATATCATGTAACCCTTTTACTAATTACAATAAAAAAATTAAAAAAAAACAACAAAAAAAAACATTCCATTCCAGGGAAAAGCTGCAACAATATGTAGCAACAAAACCAACACTATAGAAAATTCTGAAAGATGTTCTACACATTGAAAACCAAAATAAATGCAATATAGGGAAAGAAATGGCACCTAAACATCATACCATCTAAGGACCATAAGAACAGTCAAGACACAGGCCCTAATAAAAGCTTTTAAAAATGGTAGGAACTAATAAATATCTCTCAAGCCTAACTCTCAATATCAATGGACTTAACTCTCCAATTAAACGGCATAGGCTGTCTAGTTGGATCAAAAAGCAAGAGCCATCGTTCTGCTGTCTTCAAGAGACACATCTTACCCAAAAAAACAAATATCTTTTGAAAGTGAGAGGTTGGAATAAACTCTATCAAGCTAACGGCCCCCATAAACAGGCTGGAGTTGCCATCCTCATATCAGATAAAATAGACTTCAAACTAAAATTAGTAAGAAAAGACAAAGAAGGCTACTACATACTACTAAAGGGATCTTTCCTCCAGGAAGACATAACGATCCTAAATATTTACACACCCAATCCCGGAGCTCCAAACTTCATCAAGCAAACTTTACTTACACTGAAACCATACATAGATTGAAATACAGTGATTGTCGGTGACTTTAACACACCACTCTCACCTATGGACAGATCAACAAGGCAAAAACTCAACAGAGAAACCTTAGAATTGAACAACTATATAGACCAAGTAGATCTAACAGACATCTGCAGAATATTCCACCCAGCAACAACACAATATACATTTTTTTCAGCAGTACATGGAACATTTTCCAAAATAGACCAGATCTTAGGTCATAAAACAAACCTGGACAGATTCAGAAACACTGAAATTATTCCCTGCATGCTCTCAGACCACAAAGGCATCAAATTGGAACTGAACACACATCTCCACCAACGAAAACCCTGTAACTCATGGAGACCGGACAACACATTGTTGAATCACCAATGGGTCATCGAAGACGTCAGAACAGAAATCCAACAGTTTATGAAATTTAACAATAAGGAGCACACAAAATACCAACTCCTTTGGGACATAGCAAAGGCAGTACTCAGAGGAAAATTTATAGCGCTGAGTGCCTACAACAACAAGTTGGAAAAATCGCAAACCAACAAGTTAATGTCTCACCTTAAGCTCCTGGAAAAAGAGCAACAAACCAACCCTAATCCCAGTAGAAGGAAGCAAATTATTAAAGTCAAAGCAGAATTAAATGATTTGGAATCCAAAAACCTATAGAAAGAATCAACAAAACAAGGAGTTGGTTCTTTGAAAGAATTAACAAAATTGACACACCCTTAGCAAATCTTACCAAAAAAGAAGAGAGCATATCGAAATAAACAAAATCACAGATGAGAATGGTAAAATCATGACAGAAATTACCAAGATCCAGAATATCATGAGGGAATACTTCTCGAACCTTTACACCAACAAATTTGAGAATCTAGAAGAAATGGATGAATTCCTAGCCAATATCAACATACCCACACTGAGCCAGGAAGAACTAACCCAACTAAACAGGCCTATTTCAAGCTCTGAAATCGAAATGGCAGTAAGAGAACTTCCACCTAAGAAAAGCTCAGGGCCAGATGGATTCACAGCTGAATTCTATAAGGTCTTCAAAGCAGAACTCACACCAATACTCCTCAAGCTCTTCAATGAAATTGAAAATGAAGGTTCTTTACCAAACTCATTCTATGAAGCCAGTATAACCCTCATCCCCAAACCAGACAGAGATTCATCAAAGAAAGAGAACTATAGACCTATTTCGTTGATGAACATCGACGCAAAACTTCTCAACAAAATACTGGCCAACCGTCTACAACAACTCATCAAAAAAATTACACACTATGATCAAACAGGATTCATCACCGGGAGGCAAAGCTGGTTCAACATACACAAATCAATTAACATAATTCAACACATCAACAGGAGCAAGGACAAAAATCACATGATTGTCTCAATAGACGTGGAAAAGGCATTTGACAAGATCCAACACCCCTTTATGTTAAAAGCTCTGGAGAATCTAGGAATCCATGGAACATTCCTCAATATAATAAAGGCTGTGTATGACAAACCCACTGCTAGTATTACACTTAATGGTGAAAAGCTAAAGCCATTCCCTCTAAAATCAGGAATGAGACAAGGATGCCCACTCTCTCCACTCCTCTTTAACATATTATTAGAATTCCTAGCCAGTGCAATAAGGTAAGAAGCAAGCATAAAGGGGATCCAAGTAGGGAAAGAGGAAGTAAAACTATCCGTCTTTGCAGATGACATGATTCTGTATTTAAAGAATCCTATAGACTCTACTCCCAAGCTCCTTGAGCTGATTCAAAACTTTGGAAGGGTAGCAGGCTACAAAATTAACCCTCAAAAATCAACTGCCTTCCTTTACGCCAACAGTGAGAGGAACGAGGCAATAATCAGGAAATAAACTCCTTTCACAATAGCCTCAAAGAAAATAAAGTACCTAGGAATTAGCTTAACTAAGAATGTAAAGGAACTTTTTTGATGAAAACTTTAAAACCCTAAAAAAGGAAATTAAAGCAGAACTAAGGAAATGGACAAACCTCCCATGCTCCTGGATTGGAAGAATCAACATTGTGAAAATGACAATCTTGCCAAGGGTATCTACAAATTCAACGCAATACCCATCAATATCCCAATGGCATTCTTTAAAGAAACAGAAGAGGCAATCCAAAATTTCATATGGAATAATAAAAAGCCCGTATAGCAAAAACACTTCTTAGCAGAAAGAACAGCCCAGGAGGAATTTCAATTCCAAACTTTAGACTCTATTACAGAGTTATAATTCTCAAAACAGCTTGGTACTGGCACAAGAACAGGCCTGAAGACCAGTGGAATAGAACTGAGGACCCAGATATTAAACCACAGACCTATAGCCACCTACTCTTTGACAAGGAAGCCAAAAAAATAGAATGGAAGAAAGACAGCCTCTTCAACAAGTTGTGCTGGCAGAACTGGTTAAGCACCTGCAGAAAACTAAAGTTGGATCCTTCTTTGTCACCCTGCACTAGAATTAACTCCAAATGGATCAAAATCCTGAGGTAAAAGCTGACACACTGAAAACTTTGCAAGAAGGAATAGGAGATACACTAGGCCTCCTTGGCACAGGTCGAAACTTTCTTAATAAGGACCAAGAATCACAGCAAATAAGAGAAAGGCTGGATAAGTGGGACTGCATTAAACTGCAGAGCTTTTGTATGGCAAAGGACATAGCTAGTAAACTAATCAGGAAGCCTACAGAGTGGGAGAAGATCTTCACCAACCAAACAACAGACAAAGGCCTCATATCTAAAATATAT
This sequence comes from Megascapheus bottae, assembly GCF_031878675.1. Classification (NCBI taxonomy): domain Eukaryota; kingdom Metazoa; phylum Chordata; class Mammalia; order Rodentia; family Geomyidae; genus Megascapheus; species Megascapheus bottae. Next base: position 43,381,243 of record NC_143517.1, read on the forward strand.
GAACAGCTCAAAAAATTGAATCACTCCAAAACTAATCTCCAAAGTAACAATGATCCCATTAAAAAATGGGCCAAAGACTTAAAGAGAATCTTCTCTGAAAAAGAAACAAAAATGGCCTATAGACACATGAAGAAATGCTCAACATCTCTGGTCTTAAAAGAAATGCAAATCAAAACAACTCTAAGATTCCACCTCACTCCAGTTAGAATGGCCAGGATCAGGAAAACTAATAACAACAGATGCTGGAGGGGATGTGGCCAGGAGGGATCACCAATACACTGTTGGTGGGAGTGCAAACTCCTTCAACCACTATGGAAAACACTATGGCAGTGCCTCAAAAGGCTAAACATAGAGCTCCCCTATGACCCAGCAATTCCACTACTTGGCATTTACCCAACCATTCAGAAACAAGGACATACTGAATCCACTACCACAACAATGTTCATTGCAGCATTACTCACCATAGCAAAAATATGGAACCAACCTAGATGTCCCTCAGTTGATGAGTGGATCAACAAGATGTGGTATTTGTACACAATGAAATTCTATGCTGCTGTCAGAAAAAATGACATCTCCCCATTTGTTAGGAAATGGAAAGTCTTAGAAAAAATCATATTAAGTGAAGTAAGCCAGACTCAAAGGAACTTAGGCTCACTGGTTTCCCTCATTTGTCACAATCAGTAGAAACCTTGGGCTCTACTAGCAGAGATCTGTAATAGATCAAAACCTTGATACATAAGGCCATATAGTATGAAGCTAATTGAAAAGACCTCCAGGATATAGAAACAAAAGCCATATAATGAGTGATTTTTGTCCTTAATGTACTATGTTATCTCTCATCTCTTTTGCTGTCCCTTGGTTATCTCATATTGTTACAGTATTTCACTTTGTTATCTGATATATTGGATTTATTTGTATTTGGTTATTTGAAATTGGTAGGGAAGGGGGGAAAACCAAGAGGGGGGGTGGAGGGGAGGGTAATGGGGACCAAGACATGTGAAAGGGTATCAATATATGTAACCCTTTTATTAATTACAATAAAAAATGACAAAAATAAAAATAATTGAAAACCAAAAAAAAATTAATGCAAGTCTGGCATTAAATAAACATTGGTGTCAGTTCCTTGTTTCAAAATAAGAATCCACATTGCATCTACAGGGGGAGCTCCTGATGTTTTCCTGGCATGGTCCAAACCCCCAAGTCCCTACATTTCAATCTGTTTTAGCAGGAATTTAAAGCTGCATTGCATTCTGTAGATGGAGTTGTTGAGAGACTCCCACAGTTAGGCCCAATCCATAAGCCTAGGAGAGGATGGAAGCGGCAGGCTCCACAACAGCACTGCTACTTACTGATACTTACCCACAGGACATATTTGTCGTCTAGGTCTGCCTTTCTGCCCTCTGGAGACTGACGTTGTCAAAGGTCTGTGACTTTGTTATCAGTGTATTGCCTGCACAAGTTTTTAATTTAAAGCCTTTTCTTCAATGAACTCACATTTGAGAAACTTGACTTACAATTCTAGCCTCAAGCCTCATCTTACACAATCTTATCGGTTCATCAGAGATTGCATTATCATCTGGCTGTGTTCTTTCCTTAGCTTTATGACAGATGTGTTTTTTTTCTCCACTGTTGAAGTCTCTAAAGTTATGGTGGGTTTTACATTAGATGCTGGTTTCCGTCCTGACACTTTCTGTTGACGAGGTGGCAGTAGACTCATACTGATTTTTAACTCTCACCCTCTGGTGAGAAGAAGACACCACACAAAACCCTGAGGCTTGATGCCAGAAATGGAGGTAAGAATCCTGCAGAGGGCAGAGGGAAGAAGTTGGCTCCATTGCTGGATGGCAACAGTGGTGTGGATGTTGACGCTCATGGCAAACATGAGCCTCCTTAACCCGGAATTGAAAAGTGAGCCAAAGGCACAGTGGCACATGCCTGTAATCCAGGCACTCAGGAGGGTACAGCCTGGAGGATCTTGAGCTGGAGGCCAGATTGGGCTGCATAGTGATGACATGCTGTGTAAAATACAGTGAACCAAAGCGAACAGCGCAAGCAAGCAAATATTCACACTAATGTTGTTCAGCAGACATGAACATTTGATTTTAAAGAAATTTGAACAATGTTATTAAATTTATATCTATGCTCTTTTTATGTATGCTCACGTATGTCTAAGTAAGCCTAGTAGAGTTCTTTCTGTAAGAATAAAATAGGAACGCTTAGCTTCAATAATGCATTTTGAGTCAATACTGGTGTATGCTACAATTGAAAATGTACTAAATTTGATGCGGTATCATATTCTTTCCTAATATAAATAGAAATCAAAGCAATAAGTGCATCTATGCTTAATATAAAGATTTCCAAAATACTCTAGGTAGTCCCTGTACATAGTTTGGGATGTCTTTTGTGAACTGGGATCTCGTAATATTCACTTAATTGTTGTATAGGTTGGGAAAGATACTTAAGTTCTAGTGACTTTATATTTGTTTGTTTGTTTGCTTATTTGTTTATGCTTGTCCTAGGGCTTGAACTCAAAGCCTGGGTACTGTCCCTGAACTTCTTTTTGCTCAAGGATAATGCTCTACCACTTGAGCCAGAGCTCCACTTCTGCTTTTTTTGGGAAAGATAATTGAAGATAGGAGTCTCATGGATTCTCCTACATGGACTGTCTTTGAACTGTGATCCTCTTGCGTAGCTAGGATTACAGACATGCACCACTGGTGCTTGACTTACTTTTATTTTTTTGTTATTACCAGCATCTATTGATGGTAGAAAGGAATTTCTTTATGGTATTTTCATACATTTCATGCAGTGTTGTCTCCCCTTTCTCCCTCCTCCCTTCTTTAAATAATTGAACAGTTTCCATTACCTAATTCACTTTCCTCTTCCCATTGTAACCCACCTCCTTATGTAACCTGGTATATGTTTCTGGCATTTATTTTCTTTAGTGGTAGAAAGTGGTTTCTCCATGGTATGTCTCACTTGTATATATTCTACTTTAGTGAGAGTAACTCCATCCATTGCTCTTTCTTTCTCCATTCCCTTACTCTTCTATTATCTTTATACATAGAAATTAACATGAGGGACACTTCCTCTATTAAGAATCATAAACTTGGGGCTGGGAGTGTGGTCTAGTGGTAGAGTGTTTGTCTAGCACGTATGAAGCCCTGGGTTCAATTCCTCGGTACCACATACACAGAAGCTGGAAGCAGAGCTATGGCTCAAGTGGCAGAGCACTAGCCTTGAGCAAAACGTGTCCAAGGACAGTGCCTGAGCCCTGAGTTCAAGCCCCAGGACTGGCAACAACAACACAAAAAGAATAAAAAACTTGCCTCAAAGCACTACTGCATTGAAGATAGATAGATAGACATATAAACACATGCGTGTAGTCAATTTCAACAACTTCTGACAAACTTATTATTAAATATTGTCCTATTTCAAATTGTTAACCAATCTGTTTGAAATTTAGTATTCTAGCTATCTCATGATTGTTTGTTTTGGGTTTTCTTGTCCTCAGACTTTCCCTCTCAGTGTGTCTATTTCACAAGCTAAACTTTAAGAAACATGTCTTCTCTATGTAGTTGAATATGAATGTCTTGCTTTCCCATTGTATGGCATTTTAGAAGATTGTCTTCATTTTAGAAAGTTCTTGGTTTGGTTCTACTTTTGAAAGACACCATATTCAAGTTTTGAAAGCAATTCTCTATTTTCACCAGTGACATAAGAACTGCATACTCATGTAGATATAAATTCCTTAAAATCCTACTACTGAGAAAACTCTTACTGATTTCTGGGCTTTTTGTTTTATGTACAAACCCTCAGATTGATTTTAATTATGTTCTAAAATCTATGTGCTAGTGATTGTTTATAGAGATTCCCTTCTCGAATATTTGTTTGTTAAACATGACATTTGAAAAATGATGTAAAAATCAATGTTAATAAATTCTTTAATAAAATATCCATAAGATCTCATATATTTTAGTAGGCATCCATCTTTCATTCATTACTGATACTTTTCATTGTTCTTCTGATTGCATCCATTATTTTAGAGGCCATGAACAGCCCCCCCTTATCACAACTATGTACTAACACTATGGCTGGAACTATGGTCTAAATGTTTCTTCTCAGAATTCCAAGAATGTAACCTTATCTCCAATGTGATATTATCAGAAAGTGAGGTAATAAGGTCATAAATGAGACAAGTGTCCTTAAAAAGAGACATCAGAGTGCTATGCAGCCCCTCCTTACTAGACTCCAAATGAGCTGATGTATTTTTTTTGTAAACCTTTTTGTCATATCTTTTTATTGTAATTAATAGAAGGGTGAGCCGATGTCTTGATGGTAGTCTTTACAGGCTCTAGAACAATAAGAAGGAAATGGCTTTTGTTTTTGTCATAGTAACCAAAACAGACTAAGATGGTTTGGAAGGACTGATCTAGTTCGTAAGACCTGAAATAGGTCTTATGATCTAAACCTTTTGGGAAATTCCACCCCTTTGATGGAAGTTTTGGTTCCGTGGTGGGCATTCACCATGTCCTAAGCTAATCAGTGTGCCAAATTCCTCTGGAAGTAGTAACAATATAAACAGTGGCTCAAATAGACTTAAAGCCTAATGACTGGAAGACAAACAGTCCTCTTTCTTACTGTTTTTTTTTTTTCCCAAATCCTGGGCCTTGAACTCAGAGCTTGGGCACTGTCATTGGACTTTCTCAAGGCTAGAGCTCTGCTACTTGAGCCACAGCACTACTTCCTTTTTTTTCTTTGTATGTGGTACCAAGGAATCGAACCCAGGTCTTCATGCATGCTAGGCAAGCACTCTACCACTAGATTAAACTCCTGGCCACAGTCCTCTTTCTTATGGACCAGAATGAGGAAACATCTGGACTGTATTCCTTGAACATTGTCCCAGGCTATAAATCTGTAAAGCCTGAGCATTAAGTACCATTGTTCCTAATTGTGAGAGTAGAGACAATGAGTAGAGAGTAAAGAGGGTCAGGTCACTTGTAGATGTAACTGGAGACTTAGTAGAGGTAGACTATTCTAGAACCATTCTACATGTTTTGTTCCTTAGACAGAGAGGTGATCACCATGTTTCCTTAAAGTGCCCAGTGAAGAAAGCATTTATAGAGATAAGTAATACAAATGACCCTGGTTTTCCTGAATGGTCATCACCGGGGATGTCATTAAGAAGCCATGCATCCTAACAAATACCCCACATAAGACGCCTTCCTTCTTGTCTCTGTTGTAGTGAAGAGCAGTTGGGAAGTTAGCACTTTTCAAGGGATGAGAAAAGAAGAATCCTGACCTTAAAAAAAATGTAGTATCTTTAAATAGTTGCAAAAAAGAGCTCACCATTCAACATGTCAGTTTAGAAGTACAGCTTCATCATTCTCCCACATCCCTCCCTACCAAACCCCTTCCTTCAAACTGAGTAGACTGGATATTATGATGGCATTCTCCCCTCCCCTTACTTTCTCTTGCCTGAGCTTCTTTTCCCATAAGAAATTCTCAGTGTTTCTTTCCCTGGTAACAGTGTGGTGGTGGAGGGGAAAGTTGGCGGTGGGGTGGGGGGGCAATATTGTGTGGTTATGTGTTCAAGTGTGGAAAGGATGAGATTGCTAGGATCAAGACTCCCAAGTCTTTGAGCAGCTGCTTGCCATGCCTATAAAGTCTAGAGAGAGCACTGAGGAGGGGATTTGTGAGGCTCTGTTGATGTGAGATTTCAGATTCTGATGAGCTGGGTGGTCAGAATAATTTCCTGCCCTTGTAAACTCAGACAAATTACATTAACTCATTATCCTTTAGTTTCTTTCTGTATATAAAAGAGCACACTACATTTTTCTTGTAAGATTAGAGGGAAGAAAAGGACTGTGAAATGACTTAACACAAGATGGTCTCTCTTCTACAGCCACTGGTTCTCTGTCCACAGTCAACCAATTGAACCAATTGAGAATTAAAAGTATTTTTTTAAAGTCTTATCTGTATTTATCATGTACAGACTTTTTCTTGCCATTATTCCTTAAACGTGATTACTTCAACAATGAAGTCTAACAACGGTTTTATCCACCATCATCATTGCATTAGCCTTGTAGAGATTATTTGAAGTGTACTGGAGAATAGTGAATAGTTTACAGGCTATGCCTATAAGCCATATTTTGTAGACCTATGCCATTTTATATGAGGATCTTGAATCAGTGGAATTTGATATCCACAAGGGCTCATGGAGCCAATCAACTCCAGTGGGTACTAAGGGAGGACTGTACCTGTCCTACCGAGTACCTGCACCATGTATTTTAGCTGCTACTACTACTGCTGCTGTGGCTTCTGCTCCTGTGCTGTTGTAACTACTGTTGTTTGCCCAGTGAGCCTTTAATGCGTTGTATTAGATCCAGACACAACTCCTTACCTCATGTTTTGGCTCTCATGCCTCCTGCAGTACCAGAGAACCCCAGGAGAAAAGAACCCCAGGAAGCAATTCTTCTCCAGTGTGCTTGCCTTGTTCTTGAGCTGGTTCAGACCATCTTCAGTCTATCTAGGTGGAGACCAGCTCTAGAGAGAGCGGCTTGTTCAAGTCTTACTCACTAGCTCCAGGGAAGATATATTCACCAAAAGGTATATACAGAGGGGCCTTTCCACAAGGAGCTGAAGCTCTGTTTCCAACATACACCATAGTTGGGAGTGTTCCTAGGGAGTGGGCAGGGAGAAGGGAGCAGAGTTGGGAGAAGAGGTGGTTCACTTTTTTGTTCTCTTTCTTGGATTTTTTTGTTTTGTTTAGTTTGTCAGTCATGTCGCTTGAATTCTCGGCCTGGATGCTGTCCCTGAGCTCTTCAGCTCAAGGCCACTGCCCTACCCCTGGGGCCACAACCCCACTTCCTATTTTCTAGGGATTCCTGGAGATGAGTCTCACATTCTTTAGTGCCTTGGCTGGCTTTGAACCCCGATTCTCAAATCTCAGCCTTCTGAGCAGCTAGGATTGCAGGCATGAGCCACTGCATCCAGCTTCTTTCTTGTTTTAAGATTATCCTTAAGTAGTTTTACAGAGGAGTTGCATTTAACAAAAAATTTATGAATACACTGTATCTTGACAAATGTTACCTCTTTCAACATCTTCACCTATCCCTTCCCCACCCACCTCTTCCCTCACTCTTCTTCATTTTCTAGCATAGACTTTTAGTTATTTAATTGTATTCTCCTCCTTTCTTCATTCCATAAAGCCCACTTAATATATATATATAATACATAGATTCTTTTTTTATTTGAAAATATGAAAAACAAAGAGGTTATAGTTATATAATCCAGGCAAATAGTGCATTGAATATTTAAAAGTGTAATGTAGTTCCTGGAAAAGATGTGAAAAGCACAATGTATTTGTATAAAAATTTGTAAGTACAATTTGTGCGTGCTCATAAATCCATTTTTTAGGAACCCAAGGAGTAATCTCAAGAATTATCAAAGAGGGTAAGGACTCAGGACTGAAAAGCAACTTGGTTTTAGCTGGGACCATTAGGGATATGTTTTACTTGGGGTGGGTATCAAGTAGCAAGACTGGCAGTAGACTCTATAAGACAAATATAAATGATAACAATAGTTACTACTTTATGATGATTGGCAAAACTAAGATCAGTAACAGTGCTGATCAGGTAGAAGTATAAATTGTTCAAAGCTTTTTCGAGTGCAGTTATTTCTATGGATCAAAATGCAAAAACTGCTTCCTTCTGAGTCAACCATTTTAGAAACAGCCAAAATTAAAAAAAAATTAGACAAACATGAAAATGTATATGTATAAAGCAGTTGCTATACACTTTCTTTATAGTGGTGAAAAGTCAGAAACCACAGTCATATATAGTAACTAATGATGAACTATTTACCAGTCAGTACTGTGTGTGCAAGCAAGAGCTGTTATGTAGAAACTACAATTATGCAGGTTTTTGTTGTTAACAGAGTATGTGTTTATGATGCCATTAAATAATAAAAGCAGCAGAGACTTAGCTTATTTGCTATTAATGAAATAAAAACGTGATTAGATAAAAGCCTGAAAGTCATCATACCAACATGTTAAAGGTAGATGTTCTGGGGGGTAATGCTGATATTTATAAGGCAAAGTTGAGCTTTCCTTTGTCTTTTGCATTTTAACAAATGATTCGAAAGTGCACATGAGGAAGTGTTGGAAGGTCATCACTTCCCTACAGACGGCCCCTCCCCACACTCCCGATGCAGATTCCTGTGGCTAGAGCCACGCCTCCCAATAGTGGGGAAACCTAGATTTCCCTCAAGGAGGGAGTTCAGAGGTTTGTCATTAAAGATACCAAATCCCTTACTTTACTCCTCTAACAGCTTCATGAATTCGGGGATCTGTGAATAAAGAGATGGGATATTAGGATTCAAGGGTCACAATGAAAACACAGAAAGTCAGTAAAGTCCCCTTTGGAGACTGTGTGTAGAGGAACTAAGGTTATTTGGGGGTTTGATTGCATTTTTTTTAAAGGTTTGAAACCTGGAATGGTTTCAGAGTTAATCCCGAAGAGCTAGGTATGATCAGAGCTGCTGAGAAATGATGATGACATAGAGGAGAAATGAATCGACAGTGGCCTTGTCTTAGGGTCCTTCTCTTCACTTTCTAGTCATGAACAGAGAAGCCAGGGATCGTGATCATGTGTCTGCTTCTGCTTCGATCCTCAAGTAGAGGAGAGAGCTTGACCCGGGCAAACCTGGAGATCAGTAACCTATAGATACTACTTCGTACTCCATGATCTCCTTAACTCTTTTTATAGGAATTTTTGCTGGTGACCTCTGAATGTTGTCACAAAGATCCTTGGAAGGGCTGTGTTCTCTGCACAGATTTTCAGCGGGCATGGATGACCCTCAACTAGGGAAGACTAGAAGGCAGAAAGACTGGTGAAGGCCCTGCTCTGTTATTAACCAGTCATGGAGGCTTGGACTCCACAGCCTCTCCTGGAACTCTTCCTGAAAACATGAGAAACAGGTGAGGATGCAAAGTTCCCCTTTTGCCCTCACATTGCAGGTGTTGCTAATGCACATTGCCAACAGGTAAAGCAGAGTGTGCAGATGCTGCTGTGTGTGTTGCCTGCTCTATTGGCCACCTGTCTTTGTTTTACCCTGGCCCCAAACATGGGCAGTTACAGGGGGTTCTTGTCCTGCCTCAGAGAATGGGTCCTGAGACATATCAACCAGAAAAATCCTTTGTTCATATAAAGCTTGGGCTAAGGAGGTATCTCCCAATTTTGAGTCATATTACAGAAACCTCAAGATTCCACATCCCTAAGGTTTTGTGAGGGTTTGACAGATACTCAATTTCCTGTTTAAATTCCTAAAGACTCAAAAGCAATTTGTGTGGAGCTTGGTTCTTGGCAGGTTACACAAAGATTGTCCATTGGTATTTCTCTCAGTGTTGAAGAAAAAAAATCAAGAGTTGTAGGAAGTCTCCATTAAAAGGAATTCTGAGGCATGACATGCATGTCTTAAAGTGACGGCATATTTGAAGCCCACTGCTCACCCACATATGCTTGGTTGGATTTTTATGTATAGTTATCTTCAGCCAGACTAGACTAGAAACCATTCTGGCACCCATGTGTATTTCTAATCAATACTCCTCTCCCTTCCTCCGTTAGGGGCTTGATAGTTTGATTTCTGTCATTGCCAACTCTTTTTTTATCAGTACTAAGTTATGTAGAATTTCATTCATGCAGGATGTGCGTCTATGGTCTGTCCGGAGAAGTTTATGGTTTCCTTCCCTGAAACCATGTGACTGCTTTATGACCAGCTCATAGACAAAGTGACCACATTACCTGTCAATGCAATTGTATAAAGGAAGTAAATGGCATTAGGACTTTTCCTTGATGTTTTTGTGAACTTTAGAATACATTTTAAAAGATAGGTTATCAGGAAGCGCTTCACTTTTGTACATTAAACAAACAACAACAACAACAAAATGCCTAATCATTTGACTTACAGGCTTTACTCAGAAATGCACCTCTGAAATTCACTATAGTGCCACTAGATGGGGATCTTGAGTCAATCATCAGTCCTTGGCTTTCTTTATGTGGTGTTTTCTTTATTTGAATCTGTTTTATTCCCTGTCTGAACACACATATAATGCAAGTTTACCATTTAGGCATTATACATTTACGCTGAACTTTTTTGGGGGACTGCTAATTTGCAGGAAAATGCATTTCGTTTCATATGTATTAACTTAATTAATTTTTCATCTGGGGTCTCAGGGAGGTGGAAATACCCATGTGTTAATCTGCTGTTTGTTTCTGGCGGAAGTTAATACTGTTTATTCACATTTTCCCCACAGGGTGTGGCTAGTGGTGGAGACTGTCATTATACCTTATAGCTGATTAAAAGAGGAAATCTTCGCTAGAAATTGTTCTGTAGTAAGCTAGTAATTAGACCTAACTGTTTCATTTCCACAGAACAAGCCGGCTCAGTGTCTTTATTTACAAAACAATGTCAGCAAAAGCTAATGATTTTTATCCTTCATTCGGAATGAGATTCCAAAGTGAGTCGTGAGATTTAATCACGACCTGACCTTACAGAAAAAGTCTGAGGCAAAACCCTTTGCTTTTCTTTCTTAGTGGTCCAGGCAGTCTTGTTGATCAGGAATAAAACCCACAGATTGCCGGAAACAATGACGGAAGCCCCTCTTCTTCCTCTGTAAGTTTGCAGGCGAACTCGGGAGCTGGCCAGTTTTGTCTCTGCGACGCACTGACCTTCTGCCTGGGGACAATGTGGCCATTCAGCTGCGGCTGCTTTCTGAAATGAGTTTGAGTGTCTCAGCTCATTTCATACGAAACACAAATAAAACCCACATAATAAAACATGCAATCTGGGATTTTTGCCAGTCTCTATTCAGGAGGTGCCCAGACCCACGTTTCTGAAAACCGAATTCCTGTTCCACACAGATAGGGACTCCTGGACTTTCTGATGGCCCAAATGGACTTGAAGGAAGGAAGAAAGAGAAGAAAAGGAAATCGTCCATGGTGAGGCGTCTGCCTAGAGGAAATGCCTCTGGCGACCCAGACTGAATGCCCCACCGTCTCAGGGACGCTGCGTGGAAGCCATGCAGACCCGGGCCTGCAGGAATGAAGGCTCAGCCAGGGGCTCTCTGTCCATCTCTGCGCATCCGTGTGGTATTCGGCCTTTCAGCATTTTCTGAAAGCTGTAGAGAAAGAACCACAATGACTTCACTTCTGAGGCCGTTTACATGTCCCAGCCAAAGTTCCCACGCGGGAGCCGTGCGCTCACAATTAGCAGGTCTTCTCTCCACTGCTCCAGGGAGAGAAGCAGGGCCCAGGGCTGCCCCCAAGTTAAACTAGATGCTTGACCACTTGAGGAGAACTGGGAACCGATTTTCCTGAGGATGAGATGAACTGTCCAAGAAATGTCTCAAAATCTCAGACTTGGATCCCGTTCAGCAACAGCAGATATTTCATTTGTCTGTTTTTCTTACATTTTTTTTTCATTAGCTTAGGCAAAAGTAAAGCATGAGAGAGAGAGAGAGAGAGAGAGAGAGAGAGAGAGAGAGAGAGAGAGAGAGAGAGAGAGAGAGAGAGAGAGAGAGAGAATTTGTAAATACAGGTTATTGCGGGGGGTGGGCCATAAAGTCGTTTTTGATCTTACTACCTCCAGAAATGCATTTTTCTATATCCTCTAATCAAAGATTTGAGGGTATATATATATATATATATATATATATATATATATATGTGCAAGAGCTCTTCAAAACTAGTGGTCATTTTATGATAGAGCTTTATGACTTTTCTTTGCACAAGCTGAAATACCTTCCTATATGAGTAAATATTTATATATTATTAACTTTAATGGCTTTAGTGGCTACCTTGTTTTTCATGATAAAGAATCCCTTTTAAAAACATAGTTTACCCCCTCCCTTCCATTTTATGGCCAATAAAAAAAACTGCAATTAACACTTAGGGGTGATTTTTTTAAACCATGTATCTTGATTTTAAAATATCTCTTTCAATGGGAGACTACATGAATTTTTCAAGAAGATGAGGAAGAAACTTTGTCATTTATCTGGAATACAAACTGTTTCTCTTTCCCTCCATGTGAAAAGACTACCACATGCATTTATCCAAGTTGGACATATATACTTACATATCCCCAGACACACTATTATCTACCTATGCATGTATATATGTATCTATCTATCATTGTTGTGAAGGTGATGAGCAGAGAGGTTAGTTACATAAATCAGGCACATTCCTTTTTGAGCAGTGTTGCCCCTTCCCTTGTTTTCTCTCAGTTTTTTCCCTCTGTCCTCAGCCACAGCCATCATTTTAATGTAGCGGAAAATACTTTAATCCTCAGAGCCGAATCTTCTGTGGGTTGATGGAAAAAAATATTGGGAATACAAAACACATGCAAAATGTTTTAAAGTCTTTATTGGGCTTGAAATGATGAGAGTTTATATAATTAATCACACGGGGATGTTTTCAGTCACAGAAATGATCATTAGGACCGCTATAGAGTTAAGTAATCTTTATAGCAATATAAAAATGCCATTTTACCCTTAGATCTTACCGAGATTTTTGTCTTTGTTTTATGCTCTTTGGCATTACAACACTCAGTAATTGAATGCTACTTAATAATGAGGGTGGGTAATGAAACCATGGGAGCTAATGTGTCCATGGAAATTTCTGTAGCACTAACCCTATGTATCACTACCAAATATTGTGTTCGCCCAAAGCTAGGAAAAAGAGAAATTAAGTTGTGATTGTTGTGGTGGTAAAAAAAAATTATCCTGACTTTGAAAATTATTAGCCTTTATTCTTTATCTGTCTTTTTTAAAATGATATTTTTAGATGCAAATTCTGTATTTCAGTGTTGGCTCACAATGGCTTGGGTAAAGGTTGTCATAAATTTTAAGTGTGGTTCATAAATTAGAAGAATGTTTGTGGGTGAATGTTATAGTAAACAGATGGCTCCTATTTGATCTGTGTTGACAATGATAATAATCATAAAAAAAGTATTCAGTGTTTCTTCTCTTCTCAAGTCAATGGTTAATGGAAGTTTCTGGAAACAGGGGGACCTCATTTGTATATCATCATCATCATCAAGTGATGGGATCTGTCTGCCGTCCACCAGAAGATTTTTCCATCTGAAAAATGTAAACTGAGGAAGATGATGTAGTGTGGATTAAATGAGAAAACCCTCATGCCTGGGCTAAGTACAAAGAACCCCCATCTGAACAAGTTGGTTAATTCAGTTGAGTTGACAAAATGCCCCATGGACATGGATACAGGCTTTTAAACAATGTTTTTTTTTAAACTATTGGGTCAAAATTAATGTCATTATCTAATGAAAAAACAGCCTTCAACAATGAAGTTCAGAGACATTTACATTTCTAGAAACAAAAGTCATGTAACTTTAGTCTATGAATTTTAACTTTTCTCTCATCTATTCAGTGAAGTGACCCTTCAATTGAGATACACATCCTCTTATCACCCCTGTCTTCCCATTGTGGCTTTTTAGAAGAAATCACTTATTGAAAATAGGAACAGCTGCCTAACGTATCATTTAATGAAGCACCTTTAAACTTAAAAAGGCGTGAATGTCTCTTACACCTACACAATTATAACTTAATTGATTCCAAACATGAGTAGTTGGATTTTGATCTAAGTGTATGACAAAAATAGAGATAGAAAAAAAAAAACGGTCACTTTTTTTTAACTATAAGGCCTGATTTTAAACTTTAACTGAAAATAATTGATTTGTAAAATTTCTAAAGCAACTCTTTAATCTTTCACCAAACTATTAATAAGCTAATAACCTTATCCCATTGAATTTCTCTCCTTATTGTAGAAGTCTAGGTTCTTGATGGGGTCTTTGTGCATCTAAAAATATGCTCTTATTTGTGTGTGTGTGTGTGTGTGTGTGTGTGTGTGTGTGTGTGATTTTTGCTTCAAAAATGAAAATATAGCCTCTGTCCTTTTGCCTACTGGGGTTTGAACTTAGGGCTTCAACACCTGTTAGAGAGGTGCTTTAACACTTGAGCCACACCTTTAGTCCCCTTTGCTTTAGTTGTTTTTGTAGATAAATTCTTGTAGTCTTGCTGGAGGCTGGCTTCTGACTTTAATTCTCCCAAACATACTGGGAATTCAGGTGTGCACTGCCAGGCCTGAGTTGAGTTTTCACAAATTCTTTTCTCTGGCTGGCTTCTAATGACAATCTCCTTTTTCTCCCGAGAAGCTAGGATTATAAGTATCTGCCACCATACTCAGTCTAGTCTTTCTTTCTTTCTTTCTTTCTTTCTTTCTTTCTTTCTTTTCTTTTCTTTTCTTTTCTTTCATTTTTTGCCAGTTCTGGGGCTTTAACTCAGGGCCTGGGCACTGTCCTTGAGTTTTCTCAGGGCTACAGCTCTACCACTTGAGCCACAGCACCACGTCCAGCTTTAACTTTGTATATGGTGCCAGGGGATCGAACCTGGGGCTTAATGCATGCTAGGCAAGCACTTTACCACTAGGCTAGGCTCCCGCTGCCTAGCATCTTTCTTTAGACAAACTTTCCACTGACACTTACTGTTGAGTGAAAGAGGAAGAGAAGAGGGCAGGAAAGTATGAGGACCAAGAACTCCTTACCTCATGTTCATCTTGAATTTTAGCAAACATGCTTTTGAAGGAAGGGCACATCGACTGTCTCCATCTTTGTCGATGGTAGAAGTAGTTACAGATATCATCAAATTCAACTTGGCTTATATATTTGAAAACAATATTCTTTTTGTGAGCATCACAGTAAGGATATACATAATTTTTCCCTATGAAAATGGACTTCTCTATTCAATTTTTCAGGAGAAATTGTTGGATACAAATGTTTCCCATTAATATTGTTTTTAAATTCTTCCTCATTTACCAAAATACTGACACTAGCTCATTCACAAAGAAATGTACCCATTACCTGACTTATGTAACTATAACCCTTCTGTAGATCATCTTTACAATGAAAATTCTAAGAAAAGAAGTACATTTTATGGAAGTTATGTTTATTGATCACCTCTCAATGTTAGAAAACTGGCATATTTAAATTGGTCCATAATTGGAAATGATGCAAATAGTTGTTTTTTGTTTGAGATCAAGCAAGAAATGGATTTACAAGAAAAAGCAATACATACATAGCCTTAACAATGTTTTATGCTATCAGATATGATGACTGTGTGAGGCTGTATGAGTGAATAGTTATATTTGAAACACCAGAGAACCTGCTTCACTGTTAATAGCAACAAGATCTTCTGTAAGCTGCTCACTGATGCCTGCTATGCTGGATACCCAGGAAACTGAGATCTGAGGATTACAGCTGGAGGCCATCCTATGCATTAAAGTTTGCTAGATTCCATCTCTAAAATAACCAGTAAAGAGCATGGCTGGAGACATGGCTCAACTGGTATAGCAAAGCCTTGAGTGGAAAAAGATAAGCAAGAGCATGAGGACCTGAGTTCAAGTGCCAGAAGAGAGAGAGAGAGAGAGAGGGAGAGAGAGAGAGGGAGAGAGAGAGGGAGAGAGAGAGAGAGAGAGAGAGAGAGAGAGAGAGAGAGAGAGAGAGAGAGAGAGAGAGAGAGAGAGAGGGAGAGAGAGAGAGAGAGAGAATAAAAACAAATGCATCAAAAGAGAGGGAAAGACCAACACATTTACATTTGGTTCTAAACTTGTGAGCCAGGGTATTTGAGAGGGTGAGCTGTGTATCTTCTTGTTTGTGTGTGATCTATGAAAGGTGTATGAAGGCATTTTGTGGTTCTTTCCTTCCTTAGCACTGACAAGTGAGTTTGGTTCCCTAGTAGGGATACAGGAAACCCTTGTGGAATAGTAAAGTCATTGAAAAACATAAAGGAAAAAACTGTGACCAGAAAGGAAGGGGTGCCGGAATGGAGAAGGGATGCTAATTCGCAAACCTAGCAGAGGAAGGAATCTCAATTTTTCCAGCCAGAAAGCTTGGAGGTGGGCGTGGATGATGGCGCCAAGATGACACAGAAGCAAGTGTCACTTGCTTGCCCTCTTCCCTCTGCAGGGTCCTTGGTGACGTGGTGGTGTCAGCTTTTCTGTTTCTCAGTTCCTCAGGGGCTTCTTTCTTTCAGTCTCCCTCTGCCTGTGTCAACATGAAGCTGGGCTGCTTTGGGTAATGAGCGGAAGGGATGAAGTGGCTTGGAGTTAGAAGTGTGGGCACAGAACATGTTTAGGCACCAGGCTGGGACCTGCCACCTCCCTCTATCTGATCCCAAGCAAGCTACTTAGTCTACCTCAGCCTCGTTTTCCTCATCTCTGCATTTAGATTGATAATAATTATGCCCATCTTATTGGGTTGCTGAGAGATTAATGAGAAGAGGCCTGCTATGAGTTCCAAATGAGACAGAAGCTCTGTGTGGGGGCTCATGGCCCATGGAAGGCGCATGTGTGCTGAACTCCAAGTGCAGGCCGGGCTCATGAGAAGCTCTGGAAAGTCGGTTAGCTCCCATTTCCTCGTGTCCTTGCCACGGTGGATTCTGCAGTGTCAGTAGGCCTGTCCAATCTGCATGTAACTAAATCCCTCTGATCTGGGGCATTGGAATGATCACTTTCTACTTAATTCAGTTGTTGCAGAAGATACTTCAACAGGTTTCAAGTCAGTTTTCAAAGACCCAGATAGCAATTGGTAATTCTCTGGGCTTTGTCTGTGCTTAGTAGGCTGTTTGTGTCTTTTAGGGTAGGCTCTACGCTGCTGTAAAGGGGGTTGAGATGCTCAATTTCTGGCTTACTGATTCAAGCTGCCAGTTCCCCGGGCGTTTGATGGGGCTACTGTTTCTCTTTCAAGAGAGAGGAAGAAAAACAATTGCACAGATTTTCCACACTTACCTATTAATAGTTGGTTTCAAGAAAAATAGGAGTGTTTATTAAAATAACTAAGCATACACAGAGCTCAAAGCTACAAATATCCCTCTATAGAACATGCAATTAGAATAAGGTAATAAAGAAAATAAGTACCTAATTATAATGGGATGTCTTTATCATAAACCTTCCGTGGTTTGGAATGTGAATTCCTTTTCCAGCTTCCTTCTGCAACTTTAAAGATCGAAGTACTCCAGTAATTCCTCTGAACATTTTTCCATGACACTGGGGCTCCAGGTTACGAACTCCTTGAGCTTTTAGACTTGAAAATATTCCCATCTGTTTGGAACCCCAAGTGTCTCCTCTGCTGCTTTGCCCATCTATCAACTTTCGAACATTGTTTTTTCTCATTTCTCCCAAAAGAAAATCTGTATCCATTAGCAGTCACTCTCTTTCCCCACTATTCCCTGCCTGATTTCTAGGCAACCATTTTTATCTACTTCCTATCATTTAAAATTTTTCTATTCTAAATATCATTTGGTCTTCAATCACATTATACATAATTCAAAGCAAAAGCAATTCATTACAAGTATCATGGTTAAAAAGAAATAGATTCCTAAGCACATTGCCTCTGTACCAGTGCAATCTGAGCTGGAAGAGCTGTGGAATGATTGTACAGGGCAAATGCTAGGACAACACAGATCAAGTTTAACCAAGTACACATTACCTGGTGTTTTGGGAACTTTTCTCCCACGTGTCAGGAGGCAGAGTTACTTGATTTGCCACACACATGTTAGGGACAGGATTCTGCTCAATGTGGATAACTTTCTGGAAGGATTATATGTAAGTCACTTACCTTCCCTTTTCAGAACTGAACATTGACAAAAATATTTTCTTTTAGTAAAATAATGCATTGAAATTATTTCTTTCCTGGGTGATGGCTGAAATAGATGTATATGATCTACAGAAACCAATAAAATTTAAAAAAATTAAAAAAGAAACCAATAAAATTTGCATGTCATGAAGGTCTTTCTGGTTAATAACTTTTAAATAGAAAGTATTAAGCTAAATAAACATGAAACTATGCTGCTTGGTAAAGGATTAAAAGGAAAAAGCTAGAGATGCTTCCCTCCACTAAAAGTGATTTATAAGATTATGATATATTTTTTTTTTTTTGCTAGTCCTGGGCTTGAGCTCAGGGCTTGAGCACTGTCCTTGGACTTTCTCAAGGCTAGAGCTCTACCACTTGAGCCTCAGCACCACTTCTGGCTTTTTGCTATGTATGTGGGGTACCGAGGAATCGAACCCGGGTCTTCATGCATGCTAGGCAAGCACTTTAACCACTAGGCCAAACTCCCAGCCCCAAAAGATTATGATATTTTATATGTTATTTATACTGTCAGATTTTAGAATATCATGAAAATTCTACATCGCTGTTTTCCTGATGTGCACTTTTGGACCTTACTTTTGTATTTCTAAAGTTAGGTGACTGGTAAGTCCCAAGATGACATATTCACTAATGATGTGATATTTTTCTTTACTTTTTGTGTGTTAGTGAGCAAAAACAAATGAATTCTATTTGAAGCCTGGTTATAACTATTTACAAAGTTATTTTCATTGGAAGATGTCACAATGTCAGACTAAATGCTTATTAGAGTGGGAAAGTATCATCTACAAAAATGAAGAAGTTAGACCTGTTTGGTAGATAATTGTTTTCCTTTTTGTACAACAAAACAAAACCTGAAAATATCCATGAATACTTTTAACTGCTTTCCAACTAAATAAATGTAAGGATAGCTGAGATTTCCTACATTGCTTGAATGGAAAACCATCAAATAACTTTCATGGGTCAGAGAAAGTCTAACCATTCAGTAACATGAATCCTTTTCCTCCAGTGTACTTTTCTTCCCACTGTTGAGTAGACTCCCTGGCTGCATCCACTTTGGGGAAATCAAATGGCAGCTCAGGTGACCTGAATTGTACCCTATATACCACAATACCTTGAAAGTTACTCTTTTCATTGTAGTCAATGGGCTGAAAATACAAGAATTCCATTCCAAATTCACCTCTCTATTGTTAAAAATCACAGTTAAAAATATTTTTTAGAAAATTGTTCATAGGAAAGGCTCAGGTGTTATTCTAGTCTGATTAAACCTGGTTGTGAGTCCCACTCTCTCCTTCTTTTAAATCCCAACAAGGCAGACTGATATGATGCACCGATTTTTTTTTTTAACAACAAACCGAGTTTTAGAATTATAATTTAGAGTGTATTGGATGTATCGCCAAAAGACAGGGTGGTAGAGCAATTGTAAGGCAGCTTTGTATTGTTGCTAGTCTGAGTAAATCTAAATCTTTTCAAGCTTTGCTTGAGTGGGTTAATTCCAGAACCTGAATTACAAGTGCAATTTGAATTACATTGAAAATGCTGAACTTTAACAGAGTGCTTTCTTTTCCCTTTCTCAGACTTATGAATTCTAGCTGTTTTGATGTTTTTCAAATGTTGAAATATTTGAGTTAGCTGTAAAAAATAGCAATTTTAAGTAGAATTGCAGGAAAATAATTTTTCCCTTTTTATCTCTTCATTTGTTAATTCTTTTATTTACTTTTGCTTTGCTTCTATTTTGTGAAATGTCTACTATTAGCATTGACCTAAGCTTTTAAAATTATAGCAGTACTTGAATTATTCCAGACAGCAGAACATTAACTCTTTACAGTGTTCAAATTTAATGGGGGAACATGTAACAGGTAAGAAATTAATCTATAACACCAACTGGGGTTTCTGATTTTTGAGATTTACAGAGCAAATTCTGATAAATAAAACTTTTCAGAAACCTTGGGACATAAATCCATAGTGTGTCACCGATTTTTTTTGTTCAAAAGAACAACCACAGTCCTTCATGCTAGAGACTGACCAGTCCTGAGAAGAGCAAACCACAGGCTTGGCTGAAACCAGGAGGCTCTGTTGAAATCTGGAAATAATGCTAGGCATTTCGATTGTCTGAAGAGAGGGCAGACAAAACTTTTGGTGATTATTTAAGACTATGCTAATGTGTTGGTAGCATAAAATGTAAGATCAGGCTCTTCAAGCATAACATTAGGGCTTTCAGGCTGCGGAGGTGTTTATCTTCTAGGGGTTACGAAAGAAATCTGATTGAATAATTGGCATCAGAAGACAAGAAAGCACAGATTAATATGGGGAGTTCAAGAACCTGAGAAATATTTAAAGAGCATCTGTTAAGTGGGATAGCAACACTGTTGAAAACTAGTAATTATTGCTTTTGGTAAATAACTAGAAACAAGTCATTAATCTAGAACATTCTGTGCTATGGGTCCAGGGTAGGCTAGGGGGCCCAACCCAGCCTGCTTTTCCTTTCTAGCTTTTTTTTTTATTTTAATTAGTAAAAGGGTTACATGATATTTGCCAGATAGAAGGTGCATTAATTCACATACATTGATACCCTTTCACATGTCTTGGTACCCGTTTCCCTCCCCCCCTACACCCCCCACCCCTCTTGGTTTTCCCCCCTTCCCTATCAAATTTCAAATATCCAAATACAAATAAATTCAATATATCAAATAACAAAGTGAGATACTATACCAATATGAGATAACCAAGGGACAGCAAAGGAGATGAGAGACAACATAGTACATTAAGGACATTTCCACCCGTTAGCGCACTTCTCCATTATGGGACTGGGGTTATGTAGTGTCTCACTTAGTGACAAAGACAACATTTGGAGATCCTAGCACAAAAGGTGAGGTCTGTCTAGCTTCAGAGTCAGTCACTCCAGTGACTCCCATATAGACCTTTCTGGCTCACACATTTATTATTTTCCTGTCATGCCTCTAGTATTTGTAACATTACCATTTTTTTCTATGTAATTGATGTAATTCTATGTTATTGATGTAATTTTTATATGTAACTGATGAAAAATTTTGCTGCATCAATATTTATAAAAGAAATACTATATTTGAAAAATAGCTATTTTTCAGTTTTCAGAGATATTTAAATGAAACACTATGCTTGGCCTGTGGTCTTATAATAGGGGATAAATTAAATGAAGGGACTCAAGACAGATCAGAAATAAGCCAATAATAAATTCCATTCAACTTGAGGAAGAGGGAGAGGGAGGATGAGGAGGAGAAGGAGAAGGAAGAGGAAAAGGACAGAGAGAGATGGGAGAGAGAAAAAGAGAGGAGAGAGAGGGAGAGAGAGAGAGAGAGAGAGAGAGAGAGAGAGAGAGAGAGAGAGAGAGAGAGAGAGAGAGAGAGAGAGAGACTATTCCTCTTAAAATGGAGGGGAGGGTGGCTTTAAAGAAAATGGTACTAAAAGAAAATTTGATTCCAGATCAAGGAAAAATATGTCACAGAATTCCATTTAAAATGTCATTTAACTTATTTCTCCTCTAAATTGACATTTTATAAAAACTATCCCTTTATGAATGAATTGTTATTCTTAGCATACTTTACATCTTACAAATAATACCAAATACAACTTCACACGTATTTGTTATTCATTCTACAATTTCATACCCTGCATGGTTCAGTTAATTCAAGCAAAACAGAGCTGCTTTCAATGGAAAATATTTCAGAATGCCTCCAAGTATATTTTGGTCTCACTTATTGACAAAAATGTGATATGAATTTAGAATCCTATATAGACAGAAAATAATAATGGCATTTGTTCCTCTTTTGTTTTCTTTGTATTTTTAAGAAAATAGCATTACATAGCTAGCAATAGTGCGGTATGTAGGCAGTAACTTTTAAAACAAAGTCAGAGGTTATAAAATTTAGCTTTCTCATAACAGCATTAACTTACTGGGGCTGCACATGCAGTTCATTAAGGGACCACATTTTGCTGTCTTCTCTGTAATTGGAAATATTCTATATGTACAATTTGAGTGAGTTAGTGTTTCCAGGAGACCTTAACTTTTGCATTTCTTGACTTTTTTATGTTTGAATTTGTAGCCCTAACATTTGCATTAACATAGTTATTTGCATTTCATTACAACTAAGTTAGCCTACTCTAGGGCTGAAGTCCTAAGTGAGTATTTACCTAAAGGTCTATTTAAATGAAAATTTTTAGCTTCACCTTTGTAGGTTTTTTTTTAGCTTGGCTTGTTTTGTTTGATTTTTTTCTTTGCCTATTAATAAGTTGAAGCTATATTAATTTAGAAATTTTTTGTGTGTATGTGTTAACTTAAATCTAGTACCTTTTGTTTCTGGTAAGAATGAAAAGAATTGAGTATCAATTTAATAATAAGTGTGTCCATTTATTAGAAATATCAGAATAGGAAAAATTAGCAAAAGAATTGGTGAGTTGTTTGGATCAAGTAGCAATTCTCAGGAAAATAGTTTCAAGAAAGGAAAATCATAAGATCTTGCTGTTCATTTGGCCTGTTTACATGTTTTCCTTGTGTTATTATTTGCAATATTCCCGAATTGAAAGGGAGAATAATAATTCTCCAATTCTGTATCTAGCCAAAGTTTCTAAGAAATTATGTGATTGTCTCAGAGACAGAAAAATAAGAAGAGCATGCTACACTGCCAAACAGAATCTATATCCAGTTATACTTAGATCTGGAAACAGGCATGAAGATAGGGACTTAAATGTAAAGCTAAGCACTAGTGCCTAAGGCCTGTAATTCTAGCTAGTTAAGAGGTGAAGACCTGGAGGGAGGATCATGGTTCAAGGCCAATGCAGCTAGAAAATTTTGCTAGAGCCCATTTCCAAAATAACTAACAAAAAGAAAGGCTGGAGGCATGGCCTAATTTTATGTGGTAAAGTTCCAGACTAGTAAGCGTGAGGTCCTGTGTTCACTATGAGATCCCAGTATCCACCAAACATACACACAAACAAGAATAAGAAAGAAGAATTGCTACTTTATTTGTGAAGAAAAATTGGCATAAGAATTCTTTCTTCAGACTATGGACTTTGTAAAGACAGGATCTGGCACAGTTTTGTGTACTAGGCTATAATTCACACCAGGACACATCAGCTATCTTTCCAAGTAACACAAATACAAAATAGCCAATCATACTGCTTTGTGTACTTAGATTCTAGTGATAAAAGCTATATTTGTAGGATAACAACTACTACTCAATGGTATGAAATCACATTCTCTATTCCTTGACTATGCTGTTTTATATACTAAATGGTTTTAGTCATTCACAAATAATTGATGCAAAAATGTTTTAAAGATCTATAAATGTCTATAATAAAGATTTGTTTTTTAGACAGAAAACAAGTTCCTTAGAAAAAAATCTCAGAAGGTGCAAACTTTTCACAGAAAAAATTCAGCTTAATAAAAACTTGTCAGAGATAAACATAGATTCCATGAAGATTTAAGCTTGGTAAGAAAAGTAGAGAAGAATTAAATAAAGTGTGGAGATACTCCAAGAGAACAAAACATCCCTGCTTTCATTGGATTTACTATCTCGTCAGTAAGCTGGTAAGAAAAGAAATGAAACACAAAATGAAGACAGGGAAACACACACAGGTTGGTAAGATATTTTGGAGGTGAAATTGGCTGGCCTGGAGAAGAAGAGAGAAGGGAACAGAAGGTTTCCTGAGTTTCTTAGCTAGAACAGTAAGATGTACTGCAAGTCAAAACAGTGAGAGCTGGTGATGCCTGTAAAGTAATTTAGTTTTTTTTTTCTCTCCTATGTTAGAAAAACACATCATTGCTCTCTTACCAGACTTATGTGAATTGCAGACTCTAAGAAAACACATCTTTGTTCAAATTACAAAGAGTAAATCTGTGTACTGGGGATTGTGCTTAGAAGAAGATCTGCAAATACATTTAATAAGAATTTGTATGTGTGTGCTTGTGTGTACATGTTTGGGACAGGAGTTGCTTGGAAACTCAACAGCTGAGTAAAAATTAACCGTGAGTAAATTTTGCTAGAGCTCTACATTTGTTTTTAAAATCTGCATAATTCCAGAGAATCTTGTAAGGATGATATGACATCTTTCCTTAATTTAATAGGCTGTAACCTATAACAACAAAAGAGCACTTACAGATGGCATTGTATACATTTAGAATCCTGTTAAGTAATTTATTATGTAAATGAAGTATTTCGCAGGATGCTAAAAACTGATCCTATACAATTCCCCTTCTTGAATGAATTTATTGTCCTTTGTCTAGAACCTGTTCTCCATGGAACAGGGGAAGAGCTTCTGTTGAATGGCCTAGGAATTTCCTATGGTATAAGTTTCCCAATTTGTGGCAGATTTCAAGCTACCTGGGTATTGTCATTGAATAGGAAGTCGAGAAGTGTGCACTCTTCTCCCTTGTCCCTGCAAAGATGAACACTACTGAATTTCCCTTTTGTTAATGAGCAGCTTGGCCGTGGAAAGGCCAAGTTCACAGAGAGCAAATGGCAGAGCTAGCAGAGGCCTAGAAGGCAGTGTTTTAATTGCTATGTGGTGTACACTAATGGTTGTTTCATTATATGTGAATGCAGAGCTCATTTAATTCTGAATTTTTTTTTTAATCAGCAGAGGAAACTAAGCCCCAAAAAGTATTTTATTGATTTTCTTCAGAATAAAAGCCCATTTATTTATTATCAAAGCCAGGACTGGAGCTCCTCTTCTGGTCACTGCCCTACATTATGCTGTAGATACTTTTTTCTTTTTCAGGATGCATTGTCCACAGCATGTTTAAATAATTTAGTTTCTCATATTAATAAACAACTGTGGGAGTTATATTCCCTTCTCCATATTCAGGGCAAAAATCTTACCACCTGTTAATATAAGATAATTTCCTTGCTTGGAGGTTGTTAATTACTAGTTTATATATTTCTTAAAGAGTAGCCACAATAATAACTATTATTTGCTTACAACCTGTTACTGAACTTTTTTTTCCTGTCGTGAGACTTAAACTCTGGGCCATGGGCTCTCTCCCTGGGCTCTTCAGCTCAAGGTCACTGCCCTACCCCTTGAGCCACAGTGCCACTTCTGGTTTTCTAATGGTTAATTGGAGAAAAGAGTCTCATGGACTTTAGTGGCCGGGCTGGCTTTGAACCACAGTCCTCAGGTATCAGCCTCCTGAATAGCTAGGATTGCAGGCATGAGCCACGGTGCCTGGACCTTCTAGTCAATTCTTTGTTTTATTTGTATTTTTCCAGTCCTTGGGCTTGACTCAGGGCCTGAGCACTGTCCTTGGGATTTCTCAAGCCTAGAGCTCTATCACTTGAGCCACAGCACCACTTCCGGCTTTTTTCTATGTATGTGGTATCGAGGAATCAAACCCAGGTCTTCGTGCATGCTAGGCAAGCACTAGGCCAAACTCCCAGCCACTGTAGTCAATTCTTAAAATCCAATTTTACCAAGTTTCCAGTGCCCCGAGGATCATGTAAAAATAGTTATACATCTTCAAGGATGCTGTTAGGAGAAATTATTTCCACAGAAGCATTCCTAGGAAAATTAATGAGTATCGTGCTATTGTCTATGACAGTTATTTTTAGAGAAATTTGAATTTTGAGATGACTCTAACTCTTGAAGCAACTGAAGACTGAGAAACTTATTACTTCTAAAAATAAGGACACTATGATCTACACAAGTTTTTGGCCAAAAGCTTTGCAAAATGAAACAGAGCAATGCTGCATGTGAAGAAACAAATTTTTTTACCTGATAATTAATGATGAAAGTCATTTTTTATCAATTGGGGGAGATTTCATTTCATCTCTCTCCAACAGAATATTGAGGATGAAAATATGAAGTAGCCCTAAGAGATAGATATAGAAACTACTAAAGAAAAGTTACTTGCATTAAATAAATCATTCACTACATTTCTTGGGTTTATTTGGCTCAGCGGTTTTTCCATAGCACACAGTAGAATTATGGTCTTCGAATAAAAAGAATAACTGAGTTATTACTGTTTTAAGATTATCCTGAGCATGGATTGGGCCTATGGAAACATGATATTCACATGAACATTTGACTGAAGGAGTGTTGGAGATAAAAGGAAGATCTTATGTATATGCCTGAACATTGTAGATGCTCTCAGGGAGAGTCGTTGGCTTTTTTTTTTTTTTTAGAGCTGGCACTTTAAGCCTTGGGGACAAACAGTTGCATTTTTGACAGTCATGTGAAGATTGGACTGGAAACTGCAGATTTGAGACCCTTTCTCTGTCAGAACTTAGAATTAAATGCACATCAAAAGCATTGGGAAGAGTGGAAGATCAGTGGGACGTAGTAAAAAACTCTTAATGAGCAGATAGGCTGCTGTATAGCCTCTATGATGTGTGTCAACTTAGTCTTGACACAGCCAATTCTCAATTCTCTGTGCAAGATAGAACGAAGGGAACAAGGATAATTGAAACCTTCAGATAATCCCCAGGTTCCATTTTAACCCTCCATCATAGCTGACTGCCTTGCAAACCTTTCAGAAAACTAGGAAGGAGTGGCATATCCTCTCTGTGATGTTGGCTCAACTGAGTACCCTAAAGGTGCTGAAAAAAACCAGGAGTAACTAGGTAGATGAGGCTATATTATTTAGGGCTCTCTCAGAAAACAAACGACACAGGATCATTTCTGAGTTTCCAAGGAAGCCATGTGGATGAGCAGACACCACAGCATTAGCAATTTTCAAGATGGTTCTTTCCATCCTGGGGATGGTTGAAAGAGCAAGAGCAAAGAGTTGTGTTACACTACCCCCTTTTCTTCTCAGTGTTCTAGTACTGTGGCAGTTCTGGGCTTCACATGAAATATGCAGACAACAGTCTTAGCCCTGCTCCTATTCCACAGATCCTACAAGCATTGGAAATAGGCGCCATTTTTGGCTGGCTGCTGGTTAGAGGTGAGCTAGACTAGCTTTGCTTGCCACTGTTTCTGAAAACCACGGAGCTGGGAAAGCCATAGGGACTAACTGCAGGTGACATTTCAAGTTTAGAATTGAAGTTAGAATGTAAGATTTTTACCTTGACCTTCAACTTGCTTAACCAAGAAATGATCACTTTCTGTCACCATCACCAGGTCGTCTCTCACTCTCCTGAACAGGGTATAGCCCTTCCCCTCTCCATTTTCTTTGTGGTGCTCTTCTTTATTCCTGCCACTGTGCTTTTCCTGTTATATTCTCAACCTGGTACCTCACTGTCCCAGAACCAAATCCTACCCTGTTATCCCAGTTTCCATGACTGGGCTTCTGAATAGTTCTCTATAACACAGTTGGGGAAGGAGAGGTTGAGCAGCCTGGGCATTGTCCCTGAGCTCCTTTTGCTCAAGGCTGGCACTCCACTTCTGGTTTTTGAGTGGTTCATTGGAGATAAGAGACTCATGGGGATTTTTCTGCCCGGCCTGCCTTTGAACTGCGATCCTCAGATCTCAGCCTCCTGAGTAGCTAGATTTCCAGACATGAGCAGCCCGCACCTGACCACTTGTCATTTTCTTTTATTCCTCTCCTGTTGGAGGAGCTGTGGTCGATATTCTGTACTGTCGACTGTCTTCGTGCAGTCTGACCTGAATTCTCTAAGCTCTTGCAAACCTTGCTGAGGTGAGTACTCCATCAGGATGAGTCATGGTGGTCTTCCTTCTATCTGTTCACAACATCCTCTTTGTCATCTTGTATTTCTCAAGTCCTCATTATCTGGAGGCTAAAACCCACCGAGTGCATGACAAATTACCTCAGATAGACACCCTATTTTCTGATAATTGTTTAGCCTCATCAAGATATGAAATATTATTTTCTCTAACAAGAGACATGCTAAGGAGCTTGAGCTTTATTATTTGCTCTGGAAAATGTCACACGAGTTTAGAAAACTTCAGACTCCTCGTTGGCTGTTTCATTAGGAAAGAGTAATCTCATTAAACTGGCACTTTTACATCTACATCCATGCTTTAAAAACACTGAAGTGAGTGTTGTACAGCTATGTAAAGAAACACATTATCAAAGCATTAGCAAATGATTAAGCTGACATTTTCTTAAGAAAACGAAAGGAGCAGGGAGGGGGGAAGAAGCCATTCTAAAAGGACTGAGTGCTACACACTCCAGATGTTATCTGCAGTGCTTACTCAGGGATCTTTAAAGAAGCTTATTACGAAGTACCCTAAGAAGACAAGTGTGGATGTGTGCAGATCAGAGGGATGCAAGCTAATGCACCTGCCAGATTTTACTATCATACAAAGTGTGTCAATCAGCACTCAGAAAGTGTGTTCTTTCAGGTTTTCTCTGCATTGTATCATTCATAACTCAATCCTTCAAGGCAGTAACTATTCCACATTGCCAGTTGTTGCAAATGGTCTCTCTCTCTCTCTCTCTCTCTCTCTCTCTCTCTCTCTCTCTCTCTCTCTCTCATACACACACACACACACACACACACACACACACACACACACACACACACACACCACTTGAAGCTATTAGAAGTCTCTCTTTCAAAAGGAAATATTTAAAAAATATAAAGGGATACACTTTTGACAATTCTGGCTATTAAAAGAGCTTATTCAGCTACCAT
Organism: Megascapheus bottae; assembly: GCF_031878675.1. NCBI lineage: Eukaryota > Metazoa > Chordata > Mammalia > Rodentia > Geomyidae > Megascapheus > Megascapheus bottae. Next base: position 43,409,532 of record NC_143517.1, read on the forward strand.
TGATGAAGTCTTTTGTGTACACTGGGGACTCCATCTCCTGTCCTAACATATGCTATGTTGGAAAAACAGGCATGTACCACTGTTTTCATGGTTCCTTGGCAAGGACCTTCTAAAAGAAATAAGGGCGCTCCAATCCACTACCAGCCCTCTCATCCCTCCTGATCTGTGAATCTGGCCTTGCTGCCAGCTACAAATTTTCTTCTAGAAGATGGTGTCTTTCTTCTCCCATAGTCTTCCATAAAGGATCTGTACCCTGGAGCTCTGTTTGCAGACCTGTCTCTCTCATAGGGCGGATGTCATGAAACCAGGAGACTGTGTATTAATTTCACTTGAAATGAAGTGCTAATTAAGTGAGAAAAGGCACATCAAAATTGTTTTTGATGGCTATGTACAACCATGGCTAAATTATTTAACGACTCTCTTCTTTATTGTGTGTGTGTGTGTGTGTGTGTGTGTGTGTGTGTATTAAATACTAAGATAGATGCCTCATAAATTGTTTTGGTTAAAATTTAGATAATGCACACTAAACATTGTGCAGAGCCTATGCTATTTGACTATTTGTTTGGCCTTTTATTATATGGTGATCTTAAAGTATTTTGTGTCAAGCCTTACCTCTTAATCATCAGTCTCATGTGCCTAGATTTTCATGACCTTCTGTAATAATGAAGAAATTGACATTGTTGATCCATCAGTCATCCTACTCAACCTTTATCTTTTCAAGTTCACAATATTAGTTCTTTTTAATTGCTCCATAGCACAACTTGTCTATCACTCTGACTTATGTTTAGTCGATCCTGAAAATAAAGAGCTTTATCTTGAGTGATTGTTGTTCTTAATGTACTATGTTATTTCTCTTCTCTTTTTTTGCCCTTTGGTTAATCTCATATTGTCACTGTATCTGACTTTGTTACCTGGTATATTGTATATACATTTATCTGTTTATTTGAAATAGGAAAGGGAAGGGGGGAAAAACGAGAATTGGGAGGGGATGGGGGACAAATGGGGACAAAAACATGAGAAGGGGTATCAAGGTGTGAGAAGTAATGCACCTACTACCTGGTGAATGTAACTGTAACCCCTCTATACATTAGAAAAAAAAGAACTTGCCTGTAGCTGTCACTAGTTATTGGCATATTGTTGGTCCTCAGACATTCTCTTTCCTTATTCTCTTCTTTCATGTGTCTCTGATGTTGAACATCCTGGTTTGAGGATTCTGATAGGCATCAAGGTCATTAGGTGGTTGTAAAATGTTTTTCATGATAACCTAACTGGTAGCTTACTAATTTATCCAAGTAGAGGATAACTCTAAATTATAGGCAATGTGTGAAATGATTGGAATCTAACAGTGTTTATATAGAAGTAGCTTTTAGTTTCAAGGAACTTCTAGAAGAAAAACACATAAATAACTTTTCTTTGCAATTATTATTATTACTATTATTGTTAAATTACTGAGGATTTAACTCAGGGCTGCACTTGATCTGCACAAGTGCTCTGAGTATCACTTGAATCATATCATATGGAAATAGAATCTTAAAACAACCTTGTTAATAATTAAGGCTGTTGATTTTGTTTAATCCAATATTTCCTCTTACAATTTGATCACAAAAACAATTGTGATTTTCAATGACAAACCACTAGCCTAACATGGTGCATGGTTGAAGACACACTTTAAGCAAGCACGATTCCCTCTCTCAGAGTGCCTCCTATCCATTCCTTCAACATGCTCTGTTTGTATAAATCATATTTTGTAGGTGACTGCTGGTTTTGCCTGTGGTCAAGGTTCAGATGTCAATAGGTCTGAACTAAACAGGAGTCATTCATGGGCAGAGAACACAAACTTTGTCAGAAAATAAATTACTGGAAACATTTTTATTAAGGAAGAGGAGTAGTTTTAAGGGTGTGTGATCGCTTCCCTTGAAGCTTATGCAGTTAATCATTCCTTGTTTGAAGCTTGCACTCTTTTCCCTTTGATGTAATTAGCCATTAGACTTCCTGAAGAACATTTTTCATGTCAAAGAGACAATGGTTCCCAAAGGAGAGATAGGGTGGGGCTGAAAGGAAGACCAAGTTAAACCACAGAGTAGAAAAAGGCACAACAAAACACCAGCATTTCTCCCAGGAGGCATCTGCTAAAGGTGCATTAAAATGTGCCTCTATTTTCACCTTTAACATAGCCATTTCAGGGTTTTCCACAGCTACAGGAAATGATCCATCCTTTGAATGTGGTATACTTTCAAACAACATGGGGTGGATAAATGGCTTGTATAAATGGTACAGTACTCGCTTTATATCACTGGACTTGCTCATTTGTTCCCATATAGTAAGGGTAATTTTGGTAGTAATGGAGCAACAGGTATTTAATCTTTCTTAGGATATTCAGTTAAATTGTGTATTAAAGAGGCTTTAGATGGTTTTAGCAGTTCTTTTTTTTCTCACATGGCATTTTCACTTTGACTCTAACCTTGAGTAGAATCCTACTTGCAAAGATCTTGGTCTAATACCCGTGCATGAAGGCAGACAAGAAAAGTTATGTGCCATGAAGAAGATGAAGGTTAGTTCACAGGCAAATAAAATGTTACTCCCAAGCCTGGCATGCTGGGTTAGGCCATGATCCCACCTACTTTGGGAGGAGATGGAAATATGAGGATCCCAAGGTAAAGTTTATGAGGTTCTATCTCAAACACAAGATTAAAAACAACAGCAACAAAAGGTTGGAGGCATTAGTTCCTCAATTTTAACATTACAATTGAAAAAACAAAATCATCACCTAGATATTCTTACCTTAATTCTTTGTCTTAGAAAATTAGTTTAAAAATTACAAAGTAGGAAGAGGGAAAGAGTATTATTGATGGAGGACAAATGATGTTAGAATATGTGTGTCTATACGTGTGGAATCGATATTCTCACTAAGAACTGTTACACAATATGATGATGGGGAAACAGGGAGGAAGAGCCGTAGAAGAAGTTACTGGGCCTGAATTCTAATACATGCACATGGGAAATGTAGTGGTGAATCCTTTTTGTACAATTAAGATAGATCAAAAAATTTAAAAATGAATGACATGAAAGTAAAACAGACTCTCTTGTGGGTGTACCAGTAGAAGAGGGGAGGCCAACTTGTATATGCTTATATAAAAATAGAACAATGAAACCTGTTGATATTATTTTAAGAAGAGGGGAGATGAAGGAGACACATGGAAAGCATGGGTTTGATCAGGGTATATACAGTTTGGGTAAGTATGGAAATGTCACAATGAAACTTCTCATTGTATAACTCATATATGCTAATAAGCCTGTCAAAAATAGCAGTGTACATAGGTTAGTATAAAATAAGCACCAGATTTCTGACACTGCAAATGGATTGGTTTGAAAGTCTTTGCAATGCTTTCATGAACTTTTTGTTAAAAAGAGAACGTTCTTTCCCTTGGCTATAGGTGCTTTCTTTGACACTCCTCTATGGACTGCACTAACTTTTCAGGAAGACTCTTCTATTCAGAACTCAACATTTTTTTCATGTATATATTTGTATCCATGTATGATATTTTCACTGTTTTTCTAAATAGATATGTGCAGCATATCAACTTTTTAAGCTTTTTCATTTTCCTCCTTGAAAATTTTTAGATAAATACAAGGTTAAATAAACCAACACAGAATTAGTGCATTTCCATTACTGCTGTTTTAGTATCCCATATTGAGACATCTATCTGTAGATTAATTTCTTTCCCTTGTGATTCGTTTTTAAGTTCTTTCCATTTTCCCATAATTATGAATAGTGCTACAAGCAACACATTGTAAATGCGTCCTTGTGCAAGTACCCAAAAAATTGTCTTTGGGTACTTTATGATGAACAGTAGTTAGCTCACTGTCCTAATGGTTGGAACATCCAGGATCAAGAACTGAACCTGGCAGGAGCCTTTTCACTGTGAGGTAACTAATCAGAAGGCATCACACAGGTGAGAGAGAAAAGAGGCTGAAAGGTGAGCTTTTATAAATAACCTACTACTGCAATAAATGGCATTTATCCATTCACTCCACCTTCACGGCCAGTTAATCTCTCTTTAGGCCTTACCTTCCAGTTCCCTTTCCTCCCAGCACAGCTAAACCGTAACAGTCTTTCTCAAGAACTGGATTTTCTTGAGAAAGTTGTATGCTGTTACCAGAGCTTGCTAATGACTATCTGAGTCTGTACTGGATTCTGTTTTCAACATCCACAAATGAGAGTTCTCTTGCCCCTACACCCAGACCAATCAATGTGTAGTGTGGTCTCACTTCTAAATATTTGCAAATCTGATGGACATTTTCTCTGCAAATCCTTAATATCTAGTGAAATTGAGCATCATTTCAAAGATTTAATGACCATTTGAATTTCTTTTCTGAACTCTCTGTATCATTTTCTTACTTTCCTATTAGGTTATACTAATGATTTCTCTGCAATATATTTTGTAGATGTCTTCTTATAGTGGGTTGTTACTTTCCTTAGGAATTTGGTTATATTGTTCTAAATTTAATAATAAATGTAATTTAATTTTTATGGTGCAAAGTAGGAATCCATTTTTCTCTAAAGATTTCTATTATGTTATAGATTTCATTCAGTTTGATGTTTATGACCAAAGACACAACTAGAGGATGGTGCCTAAATGTCCCTGTTTTGTAGCCAGAGTACCCAGGTTCAAATATTGTCCCACTTACAAATTTGGATATTTTATGTGAGTTATCCTCTATGCCTCAGTTTCCCATCAATAAAAATATCATCACTTCCATCGGTATTGGTTTGATAAAGTCTAAATGAGTTTAATGTATATAAGCATTTAAAATGATCATAGAATATAATAGCAATATAGGTATCTTACAAGGAATTCTTCATGGGAACAAATAAATATAGCTAGGCAGTTTGTTATTGTAAGTCTGATAAACCTACAGCTTACAGTAGGTAGATAGGCTATGGGTTATTGTAGATAATATATTTGTATATGGCAAGAGGCATCTGGGCACAGTAGTAGTATTTGGAAGACTAAAATGACATTTGGCTAACTCAATTATATGTATCTATGATTCCCTCCAGGATAAAGACTATAAATAATTCATTTCTCTCTTGGTTCTTAGTAACTATCACAGTACTTGGAAGACATAAGTTCTCACTAAAGATCTGCTGAGTGAATAAATGAATGAATTCCTTACATATATGTTTAGTCATATACCTACTATTTCCCATTAGGATTTTCTCAAAATGAAAATTGCCTTAATATCAGCATAAACAAACCCAGGGGGATCAATCAGCTGAAAAATTATTATGCAAAGCACTCCTGAGCCAAATATAAATGACTTTTGGATTATCTGATGTTATGTATTTTCTGCATCACTACCCCTACATCAATGTGAATATTCAACAGATCTCTGTGCTAGGCAATCAAGTGTCTATTTCTCTGTAGGAGAGTCTAAGAAAGCAAAACCATTCTAAATTATTGCAAAATGGCCTCACTCCATTTTCCTCAAACCAAAGAAGTAGGGCCTTGGTATATTAGAGTTTTCTTGACCTATAAGTGATAGGGGTTATAGCCTTCTGAGTTTCAGCCTAAAGTAGGCTGAATCGGTTTCTGTAACCGATTCAAGATTTATTTCTTGAGCACATGAATTGCTTCTGGGAGAGACATAGTCCTAGCCCTGAATGAGTGAGTACATTGAATGACATATTACAACTGTATTTGGATTTGTTCAGCCTTGGGTAATCATTCAAAATCTGATATCCAACACTGATTTCTTATTGTTATTTGTGACTCATTTTTATGCACTATATAGGTAAACTCAAATTTCCCTGAACCAATTTGCTCCACATTGATTAGGTACAGCAGAGGCTGGACTATTATTTATCAAATCTTCTAGCACACTGCCAGAGAACATTTCCCATTCTCTCTTTTTCTTTTGGCTATTCCACTGGACATAGGGATGTAGAGATAAAGAAAGGTATATCATTTAGAATTTTGTATGCAACCACCTCTTCTATGACCCTGCATGGTTTGTCTATTGGATAGATGCTGACACCCAAAATAACTTTGAAAGTGGTGAATGGGAGAGAATTCTTTGAGCTTGGAATCTTGAAGGATGCCATGGAACCCAACAGCCCTCTGCACTGCCCCTCTGTCCAATTGGATTTCATGTGGATGACAGACAAATTTCTGTTTTGTAAAACTATGAGGTTTCCGATTTGATTTATGGTAGCTGTTTTCTTATATGGGCCAGATTTGGATTTTTTTTGTGCATTCTAGTGATTTTTCATAATCTCAATTATCCATTGCTTCCAAATGCCAAATAATCTTTCTGCTTCCATTCTTTCTGTTACAGCTTTTCCCCATACATGTTCCTAGGGTTTGTTAAAAAGAAAGACAAGCAATCAAGCAATTAGAGAAGAAAGATATATGATACCAATTGCATAAGAAGGTATTAAAGAGGGATTGATCTGGAGAGAAATGTGAACTCCATTGTAAAGTAGATTTTCTTTTAAGAGGCAAAGCATAAATTCAGATTTCTATATTCATTTAGCAAACACACAGCTTTACACAGCATCAGAGAGACATGGAATCCAGAACTTGCTTCTGAGAATGAAAAAGGTATCTTTCAATCAAAGCAAATGCCTGTGAGACATGTGTTAATCCTTCCCAAGGGTGTCGTAGTTCCATTATAATTGAAATGCCGCCATTTTTCAGTTTGTTGGGGTCCTGTGAGCTAGCCATTTTTATTGTATTGCCTTTCTTATGTCGGTTTCTGTTCTACAATGATAAAAATATTTGAAATTCTGGTATTGAATTTCATCCCCTCATGAGATTTTTCTCATTTAGAGACATGGCTCTTTAGCAGTGCCAAAGTTTTAGCTTCTCAAATTCAGATGCAGAGATTTAGAACCAGTGGCAATCTGGACAGATGTCAGCGGGTGAGGCTTTCCACAGCCTGCTCTCATAAAGCACGTGTCCATACTGCACTGTGGCTCCTAATCCACAAATAAAGCACAGATCCTACCGTGATCATCAGCAGAGACTCATGTCCAAAGGCAGATATTTTATTCAAATCATCTCATGCTGCTCTGTGGGAAATACTACTTTCATTATGTTTGCAAACATGTTAGCATTCATTAAAATGTGCACTGCCTTCAAGAAAGATTCCTGGTGAGCTCTTCCTGTTAAAGGACACATTTGTGAATAGCTTTTGTGTGGCAGAAGTTTTATAATATGGAAGGCTTGAAGTGTGCAATATTATATGCTGTTTTTCGCACTAGAGAGATCCAGAGTTGAGGAATCTAAGGATGCTTTCCACTTCTCTACTATCTGATGGGGCCAGGAACTGAACAAGCTTTGAAGTATGTCAGTTTATATTTAAGTGTGGCCTCCCGGTTAGCTACCACTAGGAAGGGGTTTTAACCAATGGATTTCACCTTCTAAGGTAGGACGCACAAAGAGGGATTTGCCTTTCTCATTCGAAGCTTGGCAATAAAGAGTATTTGTGCCCCCCTTTTCATGGAAAACGTGCGGAGACCTGAAGACAATTCATTACGGGTTTTAAGACGATAGAGTTATACATATAGACTTGGGATCTAATTTCTATGTATAGGGCATCAGCGCAGACTGATTATCATGGTTACATGCTACTGTACGTCTGCTGCAATACTCCTGAAGTTTTCCTTTTCATTCCTTTTTGAATTGCTCTTACATCACTTTAGGTTTTCTTGTCTTTATAACTACACATCTACTTTGTCTGTTGAAAAATGCTTTGCATTTTTTTCCTCGTTATGTATTTCTATTGCCTTCTAGGCATTATTCTGTTTTACAAAGCATGTAATACAAAAAATCAAAATTAGGTGTTTAGTTTCAATATGTATTATTATAAAGGGGATGTATAGGGGACTTATAGTTACATAAGTCAGGTTGAACAGTGTCAACCCCTCCCTCATTTTCTTCCAGTTTTTCTCTCCTGACCCCCTGTCCTGCAAGTTGTATAGGTTATTTTCAACCAAGTGTCTGGTGAGTGTCACTGCTGAGTTAGTTCCTCCTTTGTCCCTCCATTTCTGTACTTCCCCCTTCCTCTCCCCAAATCAGATAAAATTAGATACAAGACAAAAGATACTGAAATTTAAAAATAGAAAAAAAGAAAACAAAACAGAAAGGAGAAAAAGAAGTATGCACAGTACAATGAAAATCCCTTTTCCCATTTTTTGGAGTTCATTTTGACAACCATCATTTTATATGATCTCATGTACATAGCTATTCAGCCCTTGTGATTCTCTCCAAAATTAACCTCTCTTGGTCTCACTGAGTAAATGCTTTCAATATATATTTTTATATAGATTTACATTATCAGTAGTAGAGTTACAGAGTGATAGCTAGAGTAGATTGTTGTCTTGCAGTGGATGAAAATTTACAGACAGGAAAAATTCATATACTGTTGATAAAAATTTAACCGAGTTCTAGTTTCTAAAGTAAATGTAACCCCTATAGTCATGCATGCATTGCACACACATGTCATAGTTATGAAACAGCTAAGGTGTTAAAGGCTTAGTTCCATGCTTGGTGCTGATAAAAGATATAGAATGTGTTAGATGCTATTTGCAAGTCTTTCTTTTTTCTTTCTTTCACTCCTTGGCCTCTATGAAATGAGAATTTTGCTCCACTGCCTACTACTCGCTATGTTATGCCACCACAGGTTGAAACACATTAGTGCCAACAGACCATAGACTGAAATCTCCAAAATTGTGAGCCCAATAAACCTTTCCTTTTTAAAGTTGTCTCAAGCATTTTGTTATGGTAATGGAACTCCCTCCCCCCTCCTCTCTCTCTCTCATAGTAATGGCCAGCAAATCAAGACCTGAAGGCTAATTATATCAAAATTTACTAATTTTAAGGAGTGTAATAGGGTAACAAAGTCCCTAAAAATTTGAGTCCAAATGTCAGTCATCACCCTATTCTCAGATAAAACAATTTATTGTTAAAAATACCTCTCCAATATCAGACTTCAAACTCTACTATAGAGCCATAATAACAAAAACAGCATGGTATTGGCACAAAAATAGACCAGAAGGTCAATAGAACAGAAGATCCAGAAATAAAACCACATACCTATAGTCAACTTGTATTTGACAAAAGAGCCAAAGATGCACAGTGGAAGAAATACAGCCTATTCAATTATTGGTGCTGGCAAAACTGGGCAGCCACATGCAGAAAACTAAAAATTGACCCTAGCCTTTCACCATGCACAGCATTAATTCAGAATGAATCAAAGACCTCAATGTCAGACCGGAAACCTTCAAACTGCTACACGATAGAGTTGGATAAACATGGGAACTCATAGGCACAGGCAAAACCTTCCTGAGCAGAATCCCACGGTCACAATAGATTGGAGAGAGACTTGATAAATGGGACTACCTAAAAATAAAAATAAAAAGTTTCTGCACAGATAAAAGCATAGCTACCAAAGTAGAAAGACAGACAAACAACTGGGAAAAGATATTTACAAATAATACATCAGACAAATGCTTAATATCCAGTATCTACAGGGAACTCAAGAAACTAATCCCCCTCCCCCAACCCAACAAATCAATCACTAAATGGGCAAGGGAACTAAAGAGAGACTTATCAAAAGAAGAGGTTAAAATGGCAGAAAAGCATATAAGAAAATGCTCATCATCCATGATCATAAAGGAAATGCAAATAAAAACAACCCTAAGATACCACCTTACCCCGATAAGAATGATCAAGATTTTGAACTCAGACAATGACAGATGCTTGCGGGGTTGTGGAGAAAAAGGAACCCTGTTGCATTGCTGGTGGGATTGTAAGCTAGTTCAGCCACTCTGGAAAGCAGTGTGGAGGTTTCTTAAAGAACTGAAAATTGACCTTCCCTAGGATCCCGCCATACCACTCCTGGGCATGTATCCTGAACATCATAACCCAGGATATGATAAGGACACCTGCTCAGCTATAATCATCTCTGCACTATTCACAATAGCCAGGTGATGGAAATAATCCAGATGCCCTACTGCAGATGAATGGATAAAAAAATGTGACACACACACACACACACACACACACACACACACACACAGAGTGGAATTCTACATAGCCAACATACAAGATAAAATAATGGCATTTGCAGGGAAGTGGATGAATCTAGAGTGAATCATGTTGAGTGAGACATGTCAAGACCAAAGGAACAAAAGGCGCATGGTATCCTTAATATGTGGCTATTAAATCCAAACAGTGCAAGAGCAAGGACTTGATATTTGTGTACCAATGCTATGGACATGGTATTGGAAATATAATTCAGCTACATAGACATAAAAATCTATGACTCTATAGACATGTTTTATTACGTAGATTAATATGTATCTACGACATACAAACCCTCGGCCTAATTTTAATTATGTTCTAAAATTTAAGTGTCAGTGATTGTATATAGAGATTCCCTTCTTGAATACTTGTTTGAAATATGATATAAAAACCAGGGCCTGGAGTTTGGCCTAGTGGTAGAGTGCTTGCCTAGCATGCATGAAGACCGGGGTTCAATTCCTTGGTACCACCTACTTAGAAAAAGCCAGAAGTGGTGCTGAGGCTCAAGTGGTAAAGTTCTAGCCTTGAGAAAAATCCAAGGACAGTCCTCTGGCCCTGAGCTTTAGCCCAGGACTGGAAAAAAATCAATATTAATAAATTCTTTAATAAAAAAAGTACCTTTCATTTTAATGGAATTCTTGAAAACTAAAACTGAACTGCTATCGTCAAACTGCCTCATCCATATTGATATCTAAGGCTGAGGGCCAGGACTATGTTAGGAGACAGTCACATGAGAAGCTGAAGAAAATCCCAGGCTTAAGAGACTACTGCATTGGAAGACACTAGGCCCCTGGAAGTCAGAAAGGTCCTAAGTAATCTCTAACAAGATTTGCTTTTTTATTTTAATTCTGGTAGATCTTAGACTGACTTAAAAATTATTTATGCCTGGGGGCTGGGAAGTTGACCCAGTGGTAGAGTGCTTGCCTAGCATGCATGAAAACCTGGGTTTGAATCCCTGGTACCACAGGCATAGAAAAAGCCAAAAGTGGTACTGGTGTTGTGGCTCAAGTGGTGGAGTGCCAGCCCTGAAAATCCAAGGACAGTGCTCAAGCCCTGAGTACCAGTCTGGTAAAAACAATTATTTGTGTCTGGTACAAATTATAATCACCTTTCTGCACATGTTATTTAAATCTTATTTTCTCATCTCCACTAGGGATCATCATTGGATTGCTAAGAATACTACAAGATTTGATTCCAGAAAATTAGAATCAAACCTGATATGCAACTCCATATTGGTGGCAATTTTTGCATCTGTCTGATGGCATCCATTTTCTCAGCTGGTATTTTGCTGTCTTCATTCCTATTCTATTACTCACCTCTTCCAAGAAAACGAGGGCCAGAGAACATGCTGAGGTGCATCCAAGTACATCCAAGGGTGTTAAGATGCTCCCTAATCACCTAGGCTCTGCTGGCATGAACATGGCCTCTCCATTTTCTTAGTTTTTGCATGTACTGTGAAACGGTCTGTGCTTTCTCGGTGGAGATCTATGCAGGTTCAACTAAGTCATTCTATTTTCTTTAGCCTTTGAAGGTATGTACATCTTGCTTCTAAACTGACAGCTTGGTAATTTAGCCAAAGAAAGATTGGTGACTTCCGGTAATTGTGATTCCAGTGTTGGGCGTCACTTGCAAGAGGGATTCATAACAGCATACCAGAATAGGAAAGTAAGAAAATAGATAAATATATAGACATAATATATATGATGTATATAATTAGACATACATATGATCATATATATTAAATGTGTGATCATGCGTAATCACATGTGTCACTATCATATGTATCTGATTATGTGTCAGTATCACACATATATGATAATTTATAGTTGCGAAAAATCTGAGAAATTCTGTGGCCCTATTTCTCATTGAAATAGATGACACAGAGATAAGGTAAAATTTCTAAGATCATTCAATAAATTAAATTAGGTGCTGAGATGAGAACTGGTTCCTAAGATTATTGTTTTTCTCCTCCTTGACCTCCTTTGTTTCTAGGAACTGTGGGTTTTCTTGCTGACTGGATATAGGGCTCCTCAAATCATAGACCACAGCGCCTGAGTGCTGCTGCCCTCAAATTTCTGTGACCTTGGCTTTTTACCCTTATTCTTTCCGTCTTATTATGGTAGTGAAATAGCTAAAAGCTCTATGCTAGCAGCGTTGTATTCATTGACAAATAGTGTAGGAATGTTATACTAAATTAATGATAAAATTACTGAAATGCAGAGTTCATCAGACTTATACTGAGCACATGTCAAACATTGTGCTTGTTGCTATGGATACAGCAATGGACAATATATATTTTCTGCCACAGAGAAACTCACAATCTAGTGAGGGAAATAGATTCATAAATAATTATTACTTGAATAAATATCACACTTAACGGTGTAAGCAGGATCTATTTTTAATAGTTAGTATATAATTGGGAAGGATGTATGGAAATAGTTTTTAGATAATTACTTCCCTCATGTCAAGATGAATATATTAGAGTTTTTATTTTCTCACCCCCACCATTTTCCACAAATTATATGAATACTTAAATATTTAAATAGTATCTCAGCCATTAATTTGTACATTATTCAAGGGGAATATCCAACTAGAAGAAGAAAATACATAACCACAGGAACATGTGTAAAGAAACAGTTTGGTTGTGAGAAGTAATGCACCCACTACCGACAAATGTAATTGTAACTCCTCTATACATAACCCCAACAACAAGATAAAAGTTTTTTAAAAAGGACAGTTGGGTATTTTTTTGGTGAGTTTGGTGAGTTACATAAAAGATAGTTGTGTTCAGTATATTACAGAGATGTGTGCATTTACAATTTATTTAGAAGTTAAATAAAGTTAAGAGAGGTATGTATAAATCCGAGCATATAAAGGTTGGGCTGTGACAATTTTGTGCAGCAGCAAATGAGCTATGTGGAACTCCATTTTCAGAATCTCCTTAACTTGTTTGAAAAAATGGAGTGAGCTAGAGAAGACAGAGGGAAGCAGATGACAGTACGTGCAGAGGTATTGTGAGGGTGTTGGGCATACAGATCACAGAGGATGACTCATAAGCAGATTCACTATGTGAACATGGCACAGCCATGGAAGCCCCCAATTCCACGACCAATGAGTCTTCCCCCACTGCTCAGTCTCCCTTTCGTGTCACCTTGTTCCTGGTGAGAACCAGGTGCAATTCCAAGTTGAGGGGTGCCAGCTTTTCCTGCATATCAGCCTCATTGAGATTGCAGGGGCAACCAAAAGACAGGGCGTCCAGGCATTGCTCTCCACTGCACTTAGAGCTTGGCTTTCTTATAATCTGCTCTGCTGGCTCACAGTAAACTGGAAAACTCCTGTTAGTAAATTGGTCTAATTCCTATCAGAAACAGACGAGTCCTTTCATTTACAATGCTTCTGCTTCTTTGAAGAAATCCTTCCAGATCCAAATAAAGACCTCAATATTTCTGATATTTGAATTTCAGGTGTTTTCATTTTGGTCCTGTGCTGTAGATTTAGATATGGCACCAAGATATTTCATGTGCTCTGCCAATCTGGTGAGAAAGTGATCTATATTCTCATTCATATCCTATAAAATAATGTTGGACTGATTAGCATAGTTGTTTTTTTTTTTTTTTTGTCAGTCGTGGAACTTGACCTCTGGGCCCTGGGTGCTGTACCTGAGCTCTTCAGCAGAAGGCTACTGACCTACTCCTTGAGCCACAGAACCACTTCCGGTTTTCTGCTGTTTAATTAGAGATAAGAGATTCACGGGACTTTTTAGTACCCAGGCTGGCTTTGAACCGTGATCTTAGATCTCAGCCCTCCTGAGTAGCTAGGATTACAGGCATGGGCCGCTGTGCCCAGCTTGATTAGTATAGTTTTGTTCAGTTATATAACCACTACTGTCATTTCATTGAGTGGTATTTCTGCATATTTCTTACAAAGACTAATGACAGAATTCAACAAAAATGTTGATCATGTTCAGATATGTCATATTTATAATGCTTTTATGATTTCAAAGTTTCCTAATTCTGTCTGTGAGATGTAAAAATCTCCCCCAGCCTCTACCTCCCTTAGATTGGAATTATAGTCATTTGTTATTTTCCCTCTACCCACTGGTCTTATCTGGAATCTCAATGTAATTTTAATTTGAATCTTCCTGATGGCTGAAGTAGTTAAACATTTTTTCATGTGTCTTTTGACCTTTTCTGTTTTGAAGTGTTCAGCTCATTTGTTCATTTATCAATTATATTATTTGCTCACTTATTGTTGGATTCTTTTGAGTTTTTTGATCAAATTTTCTAATTTGTATATTAATTTCATATATCTAAACTGGTAGAGATTTTTTTCTATTCTACTGATTGTTTTCTTTGGTAACAAATGCTACCTTTTCAAAGAGGGCATTAACCTAACCACTTGTTTTTAAAGCAATACAACCTTTAGTGCAGTGTAAATGAGGTAGTTGGTAGAAGTATTTCCACTAAAAATATGAAAGATTTTAGAACTAGGAAAGAAACTCATCAATCTTGTTTTAAAATGTTAAATGTTTTTAAAACATTAGCCAACAACATGTGTGTTTTCTTTTTTTAGGTCTGAGACTGGACTTGAACTTGTTACCTGTTGCATTTGTTCATTGGCCAATGCTCTGCCAATTCAACCATGTTTCTAATCCCCTAACTTTCATTTTATCCAAAGGTCCTAGAAAAATATTTTGAGGCAAAAGTTCATGTGATAATCTTGATCTCAACATTTTTCAAGGAAGATCAATTTCACTGCCCAATAATAGGGACAGCACTGGAGTGATTAATATAATAGACATCATAATTTACCATATTTTCTGAGAAATTAGATTAGATAAGATTTTTTCTTGCAATAAAGGTCAGAATAAAATAAATTTTATTAAAGAAACATACTTTGAGGTATGTTGTTGGGGTGGGAGCTGGCAATGGAAAGAGGATACTGGGTGAATCTTAATGAAGAACTTTATATACATGAAAATACAAATGCCAGATATGCTGTATCTTAATGAAACCATTTTGCACAATTAATAATTTATGCTAATTAAAATACATTTTGCTCTAACTCGTGTACAAAATTCTAGTAAGAGCATTCAGGACTATCTTCATTTTGAGGGGAGGAGGTCATGGGGCTTGAACTTTGGCCTAGGTGCTGTACCTGAGCTCTACAGCTCAAGGCTATTGCCCTACCTTTGAGCCATAGCTCCACTTCCCGTTTTCTAGTGATTAATTGGAGATAAGAATCTCACTGCTTTGTATTGCCCAGGCTGGCTTTGAACCTTGATCCTCAGCTTCTTGAGTAGCTAGGATTACAGGTGTGAGCCACCGCACCCAAGTATCTTCATTTTTTTTTAATGCTAGCATGATATATTGATAACTTTTCTTACAACGACCAGCCCTTTCACTCTACTTCATAATATGAAGTATCAAGGGATTGTTTCTTAATAGAATTCAATACCTAGGTTGACTCTGAGTTCATAAAAATAATAAAGTAGAGTTAATATGGTAGAAATGTTCCAGTCATTTGTTGTTTTTGTTTTTTGAAATATTGATTTTTTTCTGAGTACATAGCTAGAGGGGAGTGGTAAAAGATCAATGTTATGTACAAAACATTCCAGTTTTTACTATGAAGAGCAAAAACAGATCAGCCGGAACCAGAGTAATAATGAAAAGGTTTGGCAGTGTTGACTAGAAGAAATCAAATGGATTTAGACATCTCTGTGGCCTGGGCTGTTTAGCACAGCACTGCCCTCTGTCTTGAAAGAAAACAACAAACTCTTGTAGAACAAAAATAAGATAACTCTCTTAAAGGAAAATGGATGGAACAATTCAATAATAAATATAGTTGGAAATAGCAAAGGAAACATAGAGGACAGAATTGCCCTTTATCCAATTTAAAGAGTGAAGAAACAACTAGAAATGTGCCCAGATTCTTTGCTGAAAGAAATTCAAAGAGAAAAAAATTGAAGGTTGAAGTTCTGGTCACATTTCTCTTAGAAATGGGCTTTACATAATATCTTAGCATTGACAGAAAAAGTATCCACATCTGGCTTTTCTGTTGTTCTCATAAGCCTGAAACAGTAGGTTTGGTTTATATTCTCGACTCTCTTTTTGTCCATAATGATACAGGAACATACATAGATTTCTCTATAGTTTCTTTTCTTCCTTTCTTCCCTCATCTCCGTAGTTTTCCTTTTTCCTTTCTCTTTCCCCTTTCCCTTTCCACTTCCCTTTTCCCTTCTTTCTTTCTTTCTTCCCGCCTTCCATTTTTTTTGCCAGTAATGAGAACTCCAAATGTCACACTCATACTTGGTATCACCTGAGGCACATCTTCACTTTCTACTTTTTACTGATTATTTGAACATAAGAATCTCACAGTCTTGCCTGGCAAGGCTGGCTTCTTACCTTGATTTTCAGCCTCCCGTGTAGCTAGGATTATAAATGCCTGGTCCATGGTTTTACCTCTGATTTAGATTAAGAAACAATGGCTACCTATCTATTTTTAGTTTTGTCTCAATATGCAATATACATCTTCACAAATGTAAATCTCATCAAGGTCATTTCTTTAGTAAAAGCCACTCAATGGCTCTTCATTGAACACAGCAGCAATCCCCAAATTATGTCATAGGATATTAATCAATAATAAAGACGAGATAAAAAAATCTAAGTTGAGATGAACAATTTCCTTTACAAATGTCATCTAGTCTTTAGGGTTATTGTCTTTTAAAATATTCATTAGCAGATGGAATATAGTATGTATTTTCCAATGTTTCATTCAACTAAGGAACCAATTATTTTTGGAGTTTAAGCATTTTGGAATACTGGTCTGTGAGCAAAACAAAAAAAAATGAATGAGATGATTTGGGACCTACATACTTTAGTTTATATTTCCATACTTCATTCTGCATTTTCTCACCTTTCCTTTGATGAACATAGTGGAAATCTCTTCCAACATTAACTCTATCCAGTCTAAATTGATTGGGTAGACTCCATAGTCAATTCAGATAATAATTATTCATCACAATGGATTCATGACAGGAATCATCTATTCACAGTAATTTCCACAGCCCTGAATTTGTATTTGTACTCTTTAGCTTGGAGAATTGCTTCACCACAGTTACTAATTTCTATGGATTACTCTCCTGGTTCATGCAGGTTTGAGAGGAAAGAAAAGAAGGGAGCTAAGGAAAGTTCATCATTAGTTTACATAAAAAAATAGAGATTTGACTGCTTACTCTTTACTTTCGAAAAAATAAATGAACAACATAAAAGAGGAATACCAATTCACAGTACCTGTAGAAATACTTCTGAAAACATTCAGATTTTCTATGACAGGCATTTTAATTCTAAATAATACAAATAATTTTAGAACTACAAGCTGAGTAATAAGTATTTGTTGATTCAAGGTTAGAATGAAAGAAAACTAGTGAGGCTGGGACTGTTAGCTTGATGGTAGAGTGCTTGTCTAACATGCATGAGTTTTATGCTAACACTTAGAAGAAAAATGCATGCAAAATTATAAAAAGCACCACAGTGTTTTCCTTCTATTTAGTCTTTGGGGTCAATTAAGGTTATGGTTAAGGTTAGGTTTCCCATTAAGTTTTGGGATAGGGTTAGAGTTAGCAAATAGGTAGGATGGTAAGTAAATCATATTTTATGGCCTCTGAGTTCAGGAATAGTTACTATCAATGGAAATCATTTTCCATAATATCAGTATTGTAGATCAGTAGATGGAAAAGTACATGTGAATGAACAAGTTAGCTTAGTTAGGTCAGGAAATCTGTCTGATGTTAGGCAAACTCAATTTGTTCCAAGAAGTGGGAGCAGAGTATCAGGATTGCTCTTGCAATTTAGAGACTTTTGTTTTTCCATATAAAGTTTTGGATTGCCTTCTCTATCCCATTGAAGAATGATACTGGGATTTTTATGGGCATTGCATTGAATTTGTAGATTGTGTTTGGAAGTATTCTTATTTTAATGATGTTATAATTAGAGGAAGAGATAATTAACCAGTATATTCTACAGAAAATTTAACAACCACAAAGTAAAAAGGAGTTGTAAAGTAAACCATATTTTTTTTTTTTTGCCAGTTCTGGGCTTGAGCTCAGGGCCCGAGCACTGTAGGGCTAGAGCCCTACCACTTGACCCTCAGCACCACTTCTGGCTTTTTTCTATGTATGTGGTACTGAGGAATCCTGCACACTAGGGGAGCACTCTTATCACTAGGCCAAACTCATGGCCCAATAATCCATATATATATATATATATATATATACACAAAAGTAAAAAATATAGGCTGGCTATGCCTTTCTTCCTAACATGAATTATCTGGACATACAGTGTTGACATTATTTCACATAGAGAGTTGGTGTTTTAAGAGATTTGTTTGTTACCAGTTTGTTATTGAGATATGAAGTTTATATTATCATATATTAGATTATATATTGAAGATTACATTATTACATATTATTATAGGCACTCAAATATATGTCACATGTTCCCTTGTGAAAGATCACTAAAATATTTCTCATTAGAGGATGCAATGTAAACATTCAATAATTTAAAACATTATATATGAATTGACTTGTAGTGAACATTACAGCTACATCAATAAAGATATAAATATAGCATTTATAAAATGTTTAAAATATATAACTCAATTATAAAAATATAAACACGTAATTATAGTAGAGGTTGAGTACCTCTTTCTTGAACTATTTGGGACCAGAAGTGTTTCACAGCTCAGATCATTTTGGATTTTTCAATATTTGAATACACTTAATGAGGTAGATAGGGAATGTGAACCAAATATAAACATGACATTGATCATGTTTTATATACACAGTATGTATTTAGATATATAATATAAATTTATAACTATAATTTGTATGCATGAAGTCATGTTCATTCTCAAAAGTTTTCAGATTTTAGAGCATTTTTCATTTGGAATATTTGGCTTAAGATTGGTGAGCTGGTAATAGAAGACTTACCTGTGCCCTAAATAGCCAAATAATTATTAAATGATTTAATTTTCATGGATAAAGTTGGTTTATACAAGCATATGCACATTTGTGGCATTAAATATTTTATCCTAAATATCAAGATCATTTTATTTTTTTATTTAAGTTAGGTAATGAAATCTTGGTCAAGTTGATCACATATAGGGCCATAAAAAGTTTCATTACATTTCCCAAAGCAGTTTAAATATACCATGTTCTTCAAACTACAATGTAATATAAGCTGTTTTCTGGATTTGCAGCTACTTCTAATTTTTTAATTTTGATTTTTAAAATTTTATTTTAATGTGTTGCAAAGGTAATGTACAGAGAGGTGACAGTTACGTGAGTAAGGTAATGAGTGCATTTCTTGTTGAACAGTGCTCCCCCCGTCCTCATTTTCTCCTGCTTCCCCTTCCTCCCAACTTCCCTTCTTTCAAGTTGTAGAGTTCATTTCCAACATAGTGTCTTGTGAGTAACACTGTTGTATTGGGTCACCCTTTGTTCATTGTCTCACCATTTTGTGAACCCTTTCCCTTAAGTAGATAAACATATATACCAGACACCAATATAAAAAACAGTGACAATAGGGTATAAAATGAAAGAAAAAAACGAAATAATTGCACACAGGACATTAACATAGAACAAAAAATCTTGTGTCCACATCTTGGAGTTCATTTAGGTTAGCATCATTTTATATGTTTATATGTACATAGCCATTGAGCTGTTGTGATCTTTACCAGACCCAAAGAAACATAGGCTTCACGGTTTCTCTCATTTGTAATAATTAGTAAATGTCTAGGATAATTCTAGGAGAGGATCACAGTAGCTTAATAGTTAGGTGCATAGGACCGTATAAGATGATGCTAATTGAAATGAACTCCAAGTCCTTTTCTTTTGTTGTTGGTCGTGGAACTTGAACTATGGGCCTCGGTGCTGTCCCTGAGCTCTTCAGCTCAAGGCTACTGCCATACCCCTTGAGCCACAGAGCCACTTCCAGTTCGCTGATGAGTAATTGGAGATAAGAGTCTCATGGACTTTTGTGCCTGGGCTGGCTTTGAACTGTGATACTCAGATCTCAATCTCCTGAGTAGCTACCATGCCTGGCTTCAAGTACTTCTAATTTAAATACTCTTCTATACACCTCTTGACTAAAGTAGAAATTAAAACTGTAGACAAAGGATGATTTAGAAAGTAGTAGCAATGAGAACACAGCATTGAATTGGAGATTTTTTTTCCAGAGTCACAGTGTGATAAAAAGATCAGATCAGCATTTTCATTAAAAGGAGGAAAGAATAAAGTAAATAAGTGATAAAAGGCAATAGACTACTTGTAGTTTGTTTCGTGTTTCCAAAATTCTCCTCATTGCTCCTACAAAAACTTTATACTGATATGCATTATCAATAGTAAGATTAAGAGTATTTTATTGAATCCTTGAAGCTTTGGTTGTTATTTTAAATAGTTGCCAATTTGCTATACTTGCAAATACAAAGTATTTGGTTGCCTATGATATTAAAGGATTTTTATGTTGCGTGTAGATATTTAGATTTCTACTTTATAATTCGACTTTTATGTGAGAGGAATAATAAATTTGTCAGAACGGCCAAGATAATTTTGAGAAAGAATAATAATGAGGAAGATCCATGCTACTGGCTTAATCAGCTGTCCTAAGTGCACACAGATGGATCAGGAAGAAGGATAAGCTGTTTAATAGACTGTGGCTAGGACTGCAGGGTTTTCTTTCAGTGGTTTTTAAACAAGCGATCTCTCTTCTTTCTGCACACTTTTCCCAATGTCATCTTCAGTTAGATACGGGCACATGAATAAGTTCCATTCTGGATAATTCACTATCTTCTTTTAAATGCTCCTCACGGTGGTGGGGGACTGTCCATCTTCCTTGTTTTCTTCTATAATCCTGAAAGAGACTAGCATGGACATCTTGTAAGCATATGCTGAAGGAATGGAATCTCAGTCTGGAATTCTGAGTCCCTGACTCCCCATGGGGAAGAGAATCACTTGCAATCAGCGAAACTGTTTTGGATTCAATGTGAGGAACACAAAACCTTTCATTTTTGTTAATTATATCATGGCAAAGTTTACTATCACAATAATCCTCAAACTAATATAGACCTTTGCATTATATCTCAGTAGGTTTATTACATTAAATACAAGGATACAGGGCTTATTAGTTTATAGTGGTGGTGACTTCATGATTTGTGTTACCCATATTAAATAGTTAATTAAATAAAAATAACACTAATACTTATTAACTTGGTATTTTACACATTTCACATCAGTCATAAAAACAAGATGATTGGGAGGGGATTGAGAGAGGGAAAGGGGTCAAAAGCATGAGAAGGGGTATCAAGGTTCGAGAAGTAATGCACCTACTATCTGTCGAATGTGACTGTAACCCCTCTGTACATTATCCTGACAATAAAATACAATAAAAATGTTTGATTACTCAAAAATGGTACCAGATTACATAGTTAGATTTTTTTTTAAAGAAGTGAGGTCTGATATAATGAATGATTGTTGTTCTTAAGCTACTATGTTATCTCTCATCTCTTTTGCTGTCCCTTGATTATCTCATATTGTTACACTATCTCACTTTGTTATCTGATATATCAGATATATTTGTATTTGGTTATTTGAAATTGGATAGGGAAGGGAGGAAAACAAGATGAAGGGTGGGGGTGGGGGGAGGGAAATGGGGACCAAGACATGTGAAACAGTATCAATGTATGGGAATTAATGCACCTTCTATCTGGCAAATATCATGTAGCCCTTCTATTAATTACAATAAAAATATATGAAAAAAAAGAAAGAGAGCAGACAAGAAAGTGGAAGAGAGAACAAGAGTAAGAGAGAGGAGACAAAATGAATGTATTGGTTTGCAATGAGGCTAGAAGATAAAGGAAGGATTTAAAAAGTCAACAGCTTTGAGTACAAAATGATGAGATATAAATTTGCTGTCCATACATCTAAGTGTGTTGTTTTCAGAAATACTGGAGATTGTGTGGAGAAAGAAAAATTAATCAGGACAGAGATCTTTGTATAATCTCTGGTTTCTGCTACATTTCCTCATGTGGAAACAAATGACTGAAAGACACGCTAAGTTTTTTTAGGGAACTTTATTGAGTAAAATCTTTCTACATAAAAAAAAGAAGTGAGGTCTGTAACTGTTTAGTTCATATTTTATGAAAGCATGAGAAGTGTAATGTATTGGTTTAGAATAGACACTGGGTGTCAGCCTGCTTGCTTTCATATTCTGGTGTTGTGTTTTACTAGGTTGGTGGTAATAATCAAGATACAAGTTTTTAGAGTAAATGATCACAGTCAAGAGGATGATGCCTAAATTGGTTTCATCTTTCCTGGCAATACTACAATTTGGTAAAATTGGGAAATATACCAATTCCATATATGTATCAAAATCCTTACATTTTTCCATATGTCAATTTTAGTAATTTACCTTAAAGAAATGATTACAAAAGTATGTTCAATAATGCTCAGGGTAGCATTAGGTTTTTGGCAAGGCTGAACTGAAACCAAACTAAGTATTAACAAGGGAACTATGTTAAATGTAGTCGCCTTTGTTACATAACATCGTTAGTGATCGTAGGTTTTACTGCCATCTAGGACTGAGTGTGATTTCTTTCTACTCCAGCCACTTGATAGCTGTGTAAATTTGAATAAGCCATTAACAGCTAATTGTGTTTCCTTATTTATAAAATGGGACTGATAATAGCAAATATTCATCTAATAAGGTAGCTAAATGAGCACACATTAATTTGGATGATCTATAAAAAACATAAGCTATGTGGTAAGTGATAGCTGCTATTATCAATAGTTAAGATATTAGAGAAGGATGGCACAGCTAGATTCTAATGGGGCACAGGGCAAAAGAACACGTAATGGATGCAGGCCACCTGTTAACAGCAATTACCTTGGAATTGATTCTTTCTCTTTCCTCCTCACCACACCTGACTTGGCAACAAGAACTATCTCCTTACTGTGGCTCCTGCTTACAATCACGTCATCTTCACTGCTACAAAGTAGTCTGAGCTGAGAGCACCTCCTGCCTGGAAGACTGTGAAAGACTCCCAACCAATCGTGCTCTATTACCTGTTCTCTAAGATCCCTGCATCTTCAGAGGCCAGGGTAAGCATGCTCTACCATAAATCAGTCCCTCTTGCTTTCTTGATAAAAATCCTCTATTGGCTTCCTATTGCAAATTCCCAAGAGTGTCTCTTCAATCTGCCTGCTCCATAACGATTCCAAATCTATCCTCATAACAGAGGCTCTATTTCCAAATGTTTCTTTTTACTAGAATGTGCGTAAACTCAGAGAGACCTTTATATCGTCCAATGGTAGCAGTAGACCTTTTATTGGATTTTTGTCTTCTCATGACACTTCTTGATTGTCTCATTTTCTTTTTTCCCAAGCTGATGAAAGCATAAGTTTCTTGAAGGGATGGGTTCAATTTCTTAAGTTCAATGCCATGCCTCATTTACCCTGAACAGGTCTCAGTGTATAGGTCTTCCCAGGAAGCCTTTGCTAACTGCTACCATCTTTGGCTTCAGGGACATGTTTTGGAAGAATGAAAGAAAAGGACTTCTTCATTTACTTTATACTGTAATTCATTTATATATGTATTACATTACCCTATGAAATAAAACAATGATGGTCCTTTGTGGATATGGAATTAGGGATACTTTAAATATCTTTATTTCCCTATTTTATATTCTTGGTCCAATAAGCTTTTTCCTTTTAGGTGGAATGTTTCTAAAATATTCTAAAACGTTGATTAGATTAAAAATCATTGCTATGTAGCTTCATATGTATGTATCTTCAAATATACCTAGATGGCAGTTGGCCATACGAATGTGTAGTAATTTATACTCAGCCAGCCATGCTTAAGCAACAGAAGATGATTAATATTTATGGTGTCCGTGATCATAATAAGCATGGTAATTAGAAAATGGTTTAGCCTGATTATGATTTGCATTGTGAGAAAAGTTCTTCATTTTCTTTTCCCTTTTCCTGTTGTTGTATGCCCAACTCTCAGTAAAATAAGTGTAATATTACCTGTCTACAGGTGACAGTATCTTTTCTATGAAATTTCTAGTGTTGTCTCTGAGTGTACCTGGAAATAGATATAATGCTCTTGGATGAAAATAAGGCTGCAATCTGAAGATGAAAGAAGAGAGACTGTGAGTTCAGGAAAGTATTCTAATTGGCTGAAACTGAAAAGGGACAGTTGTTTTAGAGAGAAATTTGAGGACTAATTTTGCTTGTGATCTTCCTAAGCTTCCTAATGTTTTGCTTTAAATGATTTTCTCCAAGACACATTTCCAGATTTACTGGTTATGTATGTATGCATGCATCCATCTATCTGTCTGTCTGTCTGTCTATCTATCTAGTTTCTCTGTCTGTCTGTCTGTCTGTCTATCTTTTACTGTGCCAAGGCCTGTGTCAGCAGCTGGGGAAAAATGGTAACAAAGTTAGATATTGCAGGACAAATGTAGGAAGTGGAGCTAATGAATATAAGATCCTAGGACATTAAGCCAAACCAGACTAACCCCATAAAGAAAAAGGGAAAGTTCATTCATACTTAACTCTGGAAAGATTTCTTTCTGTGGGAAGTCAAAGAGTATAAAAGCTTCTATTGTGGCACTTCTCCCTTTTTCTCTTGTAGCTTTTGGTCTGTTTTAAATGTTTTAAGCTGTCATTTCTTCTTCACAGAGGATTGGATTTATGTGAATATTGAGTATAAGATGATTTTCCTGGGAGCTGTTACCCTGGGCTGGAAGGATGTAACAATTCATAACACAACAGTCTCTATCTTCCCTCCATTTAAAAATTTAGCTTTACTGTTACTTCTCTGACCTGCCTCTACTCTGTTTCAGATTTGTATACTCGTGTTTCATGTATCAGTGGTGATTCCAATTACACGCTAGGTAACAAGAATTTAATAAAATGTGGCAATAAATTGTGGAAAGACATCATGCATGGGAAAAAATGTATTAAGAAATGTGTTCCAGGTAGAGCTTCCAGTATTAAATGACTAATCACTCTCTCTCTCTCTCTCTCTCTCTCTCTCTCTCTCTCTCTCTCTCTCTCTCTCTCTCTCTCTCTCTCTCTCTCACACACACACACACACACACACACACACAGAGTTAAGGTGAAGATTTTATTTAGTGGAACTTGACCTTTCAAAGCTAGAGTGCCAAGCAGTGCCTTCCAGCTGGATTTCAGGCCTGTCTGGAGCATGTGGTGGTTGTGAGAACTTTCAAATGGTCCTAGAAGCAAGAAAGGAAGGACGGCATCCTGTTCAAAATGTATGCTATATTGATTTCACTGGAAGATAGTAATCAGTAGAATAGATATTAGTGTAGTACTCGAAGGATCTGAAATTGAAAACATTCAGTAGACATATTAATTTAGGCACAGTTCTTACATCTTTTTGTTATTGTTTTTTTTATTTTTGTTTTTGAGAAAGAATCTTAGTGTGTTATTCCCACTGGCCTTGACCTCATGATCCTCCTAATTTAACCCTCCTGGTTGTTTTATCATGCCCAGATAGTCGGTCTTAGTTCTTCATTAAGAAGACTAGAATAAGATGGTCTTCTTCACTGAGATATTGCGGAAAGTCAATAGTCCAAAAATAAATGCATATAAAAAGTTTAGTCTACGTAGAGCATGGTTAATAATATTTTTATAAAATGAGAATAAAATTTAAAGATTTGAACAAGCATAATGTTTCTATTGGCTTGTTTTCTTTTTTTTTTTGTCTTTAGTCTGGGTTGTTATTATTACACACTAAGTCCAGGGCCTCACACATGCTAAGCGACACTTTACTGTGAAGCTACACTTGGCCCTCTGACTGGTAAAACATTTCTAGAAGAAAGTACAATATTATATAGGGTAGAAATGTTGTTAGTTTGGCCTTTTACTTGCCACTCACAAGGTATATAATTCATGTGCCACAAAGTGACTAGTGAGTGCTATTATTGTATTTGTTTACCCTTTGTTCCACTTTTTCTGTGCCTCTTTTATCCTCCCAAAGACAAATAAACTAACAAATAAGACAAAATGAGAAGACAACAAAGCAACAACAACAAAATATTTCTTTTGTTTCTTTTTCTTGGAGTTCATTTCATATACACAAAGCTACTGAGTCTTTGTGATCTACACCTAAGAATATCCTCCTTGAAAAACATGGGAAGGGGTAACAGTGTTCAAGAAGCAACATACTCGCTACCTTACAAATGGAACTATAACTCTTCTATAAATCACCCTGGTAATAAAATAAAAAGAATATCCTTCTTTGATTTCACTGTATGAATGTCTACAGACCTGTATAATTTATCATGTCCAGTGTAGTTTTTAAACCATCCAGTGTGTTTACCTGTAGATTTTACATATATTCTACTTACCACAAATATTGGAAACCATGAAATCTATGGATATTTGGTCCTGTTTACTGTATTTGATGTAATTTTTCCCCAGCTCTTTCCATTTCCTTATGAATGGTACACTATCATTCTTTATGATGGAAGAGTAGAATTACATTGTGTGTGAGTGTTTATCACTTTTTCATGACCCATTCACCACTGGGGGGCATCTGGGTTGATGTTATACCTTGGCAATGGCAAACAATTGTGCAATTAACATGGTTGTGCTTGTCATTTTAGTGTGGCAATTTTTGTGTTCTTTTGGTGTTTTTTTTTTAACTGTACTTTTTTTTGTCTTTTCTTTTTGGTACAGAGGATCGAACCCAGCACTTGCTAGGCAAGTGCTTTGCCACTGAACTAAATCCCAGCCCTTTTGTGTTCTGTTGGATAAATGCTTAGGAGTGGAATTACTGGGTCATAGGAAAGGTCTGTGTTTAGTCTTTTGAGAAACCTCCATATTGCTTTTCAGAATGGTTAACAAGTTTACATTCCTTTTGGACAACATTTCTACCAACAATTATTATTATTAATTTTCTTAATAATGGCCATGCAACTGGGGCGAGGTGGAATGTCAATGTTGTTTTGACTTGCATTTCTTTTATGGCTAGAGATGTTGAACATTTTTCTTTTTTCATATATTTTTATTGTAATTAATAGAAGGGTTACATTATATTTGAGATATTGAGCATTTCTTCATGTGTTTGTTGGCCAGAATTCTGTTTTTTTTTCTTTTAAACATTTTTTTTGGCAGTCCTAGGGCTTGAACACAGGGCCTGGGAACTGTCCTTGGGCTTTATCAAGGTTAGTGCTCTACCACTTGAGCCACAGCACCACTTCTGGCTTTTTCTGTGTATGTGGTACTGGGGAATTGAACCTAGGGCTTTGTATATGCTAGGCAAGCAATCTATCACTAAGACCACGCTCCCAGCCCCTCCTCTGAGAATTCTTACTTTAAGTCTTTCAGTCAAATTTTAATAGTAAAGCTGCACACCAGAACTAAATTCTACATCTTCACTCAGTTGCCACAAGCCTTGAACCCAGGTAAGTAAATCTCAACAAAGGGACAGAACATCACCTTCCTAGCCAACCAAGAAAACAAGGAACATTTATTTAGAAGATCACAGATTCCCCAAAGATAAAACCAAAAGGGTCTTCAAACAGACAGAACACCTAGCAGAAATACTAAAGATTTGCAAATCCAAGGAAATACGATGCTCACAATAAAACAAAAACAAAAACAAAAAACTATACAACAAGGTAGAGTAACAGGGACCAAGAAAATACCTCACAATATGCATTTAAAAACATTGATGATGATTTTAATTAATGAAAAGCTTGAAAACATATACAAGACAATTAGTGAACATTATGAGACTAAAGAATAATGCATGAATTAATGGATAATACAAGCAAGCAGCTAAATGAAGTCCAAGAGATGGCCAAAGAGTCCAATGAAAAATCAACCTCCTAGTTAAAGGAGATTAATGAAAGGACAAGTAAATAAATCAGTGATGTAAAGAGGAAAAGACCTTTCAGGAACTTCAGGATTCAATTCAAAGATGGACTTTGGCTTATAGGTATTGAGGAAGGAGAAGAGCAGACACCTTAAGGGGATAGGAAACATTTCACCCAATTCTAACAAAGAACTTCCCAGATAATCTAAAAGAAAGGCCCATTCAGATACTAGAAGCCTTTAGGACACCCAACAGACCAGAATGAAAAGAACATACTACCACCACATTACAATCCACAATACAAATCCAAGAAAGGATCCTGAAAGCTGTCAGAGAAAAAAGATTGATTACTTAAAGAGGAAATCCAGTCAGAATAACTATAGAGTTCTCAGCCTAGACCAGGAACCATGAAGAGCCTAAGCAAACCCTAAAAGTAAAACATTACCAACCCTGAATACTGTACCCAGCAAAGCTCTCCTTCATAACTAAAGGACAAATTAAAACATTCCATAACAAAGAAAAACTGAATTTATCTTCACTAAACCAGCACTACAGAAGATGTCCTACATAGAGAAAATCAAGAACATATTGTCAGAGAGAAGGATCCTTTCCAGGGAACAAGATAAAGAGTAGATGAGTCACAAGCTTTAAAAATGGCAGAAGAAGTTACCAGAAACTTCTCAGTCCTAACTCCTAATATTAGTGAATTCATCAATTGAAAAACAGAGTCACTAGATGAATCAAAAAGCAATGCCCAACCCTCTGTTGTCTACATGAGACATACCTTGCTGACCAAAACAGACACCTTCTCAGAGTGAAAGTTAGGAATAAATTCTTTCAAGAAAATGGCTTCAATAAACAGGCCAAAGTAGCAATCCTAATATTCATAAAATAGCCTGAAAATTAAAATCTATAAGAAGAGACATTACATACACCAAATGTAGGAGGAGCTAACTTCATCAAACACATATTACTTAAAATCACATAGATTCAAACACATTGACTGTTGGAGACTTCAACACTGCATTTCAACTCTGGATAGATCATTCAGGCAAAAATTCAGCAAAGAAACCTCAGACCTAAATAATTACATTTACCAACTATACTTAACAGACAACTATAGACTACTTTACCCAGTGTAATCAGAATACACATTCTCAGAAAATTTGTGCAAATTAAGAAAATAAAATTACTCCTTGCCAGACCACAGTGGAACAAATTTAGAGCTCAACAGCAAAAGGTATCACAGAAAACTCTCTAACTCATGGAGATTGAACAACCTAGTGCTGAATGATCAGTGGGTCATGGACAAGATTAGAAATGAAGTAATTCAAAAGTTTATGAAATTTAATAAAAAATGGACACACAAAGTATCAGGTCCTCTGGAATCCATAAAAGTCAGTACTGAGAGGAAAATTTATAGCTCTGAGTACCTACATAAACAAATTGGAGAAATCTCAAATCAACACACGCAAGGGAGAGAGAGAGAGAGAGAGAGAGAGAGAGAGAGAGAGAGAGAGAGAGAGAGAGAGAGAGAGAGAGAGAGGAGGGAGAGAGCAGGGAGAGAGAGACAGAGAGAGACAGACAGAGAGAGAGACAGACAGAGAGAGAGACAGAGACAGAGAGAGAGAGAGAGAGAAAGAGGAGGGAGAGAGCAGGGAGAGAGAGAGAGCAGGGAGAGAGAGATGACTGTGTACTCAGAAGCAAATTCAAAGAGCATGTTTTCTTAATTTTAATTTCAGTGTTTATTTAGAGGGCAATATGGCTATATTCATAACTTTAATGTTCCTCCTTTGAAAATGAGCATTTAAAATCTTTTTTTTTTTTTTACTGTTGGGATAATGTATAGAGATGTTATAGGTACATTCGTCAGGTAGTAGGTTCATTATTTCTCACACATTGATACCCTTCTCATATTTTTGGCCCTATTTTCCTCTCCCCACCCCACCCAATCATCTTGTTTCCCCCTTGCCTTCCCTACTTCAAATAAATATATATAAATATAATATAAAATATACCTGGCATCAAATTCAGATACAGTAACCGTATAAGATTAACCGTAAGGTGAAAAAAAGAGAAAAGAAATAACATAGCACATTAAGAGGAACAATCATAAAGATAAATCTCTTGTTTCCATATCCTAGAATTCATTTCATTTAAAATGATCATTTTTTTTTTTTGCCAGTCCTGGGCTTGAGCTCAGGGCCTGAGCACTGTCCTTGGACTTTCTCAAGGCTAGAGCTCTACCACTTGAGCCTCAGCACCACTTCCGGCTTTTTTCTATGTATGTGGTACCGAGGAATCAAACCCGGGTCTTCATGCATGCCAGGCAAGCATTTTAACCACTAGGCCAAACTCCCGGTCCTAAAATGATCATTTTTTTAACACAGGAATTTTTTGTTATAAAAACAGAAGCAAATGCCCACAGTTTATTCATAATAAGCTGCCAACATTTTATTTGCTGGTTTTACAAAATAGCTGTAACCTCACTGAGGTTTCTGAATTAAATTAGCTTTCAGAACCATTTAAAGTTCTTCCCTTCTATTAATTCAGCAGACAATCAAGTTGTTCACTTGTTGACTTTTATCCACACACACTCAATCAAATCAACTATCAAAGAAAGATACCTATTAGTTGTTAATTTTATATGTTAGATAGGAATCCTAGAACTCCTGTTTATATCTGTGCGATAACCTTCTAATCTTTGCCACAGTCTTCCTAACAGCTGCGTTAACTAGTCTGCCATCTATCTTGATTAACAACACTGAGACTCACAGAGATGCACCACATCTGATAAGGCGAGCAGCCCAACCTTCTAACAATGCCTGAAGCTCTGTGGGAAATACACTTCAGTCACCATTCTTACAAATGCTGAGGTACCCTTAAGTATGCCTTTAAATCACAGTTTTGCAAATTATTATTTGAAGAAAATGAAAAGAGCTTGTTTTCAGGCAGATTTTCTTTTATCTTCATTTTTAACAAAACCAAGTGTTTTATATTGCATTCGTTCTTTATTTTGTTTATACTGGGCTTAAGGTTCTAGAAATCATTTTTTTTCCTTACATTGAATCACAGGAAACACTGGATCAGACCAATTTAATGAATATTTATTCATTGTGACTAGCAACTATCAGATGCACAAAAGATGCACAGAAATTTGCACAAATTTAAAACTGCAGCAGATTTCTCAGAACGCAGACCTATGTTGGCTTTACTGAGATTGAGGACAAAGAGAATGAGAGGGAATTTTTGTCTCACATGAGGTTCTTCTTCATGTAATTCTTTCAGAGTTCCTTCATACTGTCCTTTGCTGAGTTTCATAGTTGAAAATGAAGCATCCTTTACACAACGTTCATGTTGATTTTAGCAACATCAATCCACGACATATCTGCAAAGTGTGTAGGAATGCCATCAATGACTTTCTGAGAACAGTAGTGAGACAAAGGCTGGGAATCAGTAGCTAAGATCAATGTGGATGTTGTATGAAGTATTCAGTAAAGAGAGTTTAAACACAAGAACCCAGGTTGAAGTGAGATTTGACTGGATAGGTAAAGAATTAGTAAACTTGAGGGAGGAGAGTTGAGTCTGCATATTATCTCATGGAGGCTGGTATAGCCACATTTTAGACAGTAACATAATAACATGTGACTTCATGTGTAACGTCAGAATTCTAGGCCACAAAGAGTGGATATATGCAAATCCTTTAACTGTGAAAATTATTTTGTAACGTAGTTTTAAAGCCAAGGTCACTCTCCTGGCCTCCCATCCTGGTTATTTTCAAATGCACCTCTTAATGAACCTTCAAGCACAACACGTTCTAATTTGTATTCATCATCAATCCCCTAGTACCATCTGTGAATCTGATTGTCCATTAATAAGATCAACACTCTTCAACTCATCCTCCTTTCCTGTTTGCAACTCATCACCAATCTCTGGTCATCTTTATCTGTTCCTCAATCCACTCCTCCAATTCAGCTACTCATTATAGCTCATTCAATATACTATGATACACATCTGTCTAGTATTCCCTCCCTCCCTCCCTCCCTCCCTCCTTCCCTCCCTTCCTTCCTTTGATTATTTTTTTTTTGTCGGTTGTGGGTTTGAACTCTGGGCCTGGGTGCTGTCCCTGAGCTCTTCAGCTCAAGGCTACCGATCTACCCTTGAGCCACAGCCCCACTTCCCTTCCTTTTGTTTTGAGACAGAGTTTCACTCTGTTGCTCAGACTGATGTCTAACTTCTATGCTTAGATCATTCTGTTTAGGCCTTACAACTGACTAGGACTACAGGTTTGTTCCAGGTACCTGATTTTGTAGATTACTCCCATAAAACTACTTTACTACATTTTGAAAATTCTTCATAGACACTTTCTCACCAAAACTAATTTTGCATTCTTTTTAAAAATTTTTTTGCCAGTCCTGGGCTTGAGCTCAAGGCCTGAGCACTGTTCTTGGAAATCTCTAGGCTAGAGTTCTATCACTTGAGCTTCAGCACCACTTCCGGCTTTTTTGATGTATGTGGTACCCAGGACCCCTAGGCCAAACTCCTGGGCCAGCAGCCAGGCAGCTGCCAGCCTCCTCCTCCCTCTCCCCCTCCCACCCTCCCCCTCTCCCTCCCCCTTCTTTCTTCTTCTTCTTCCTTCTTCTTCTTCTTCTTCTTCTTCTTCTTCTTCTTCTTCTTCTTCTTCTTCTTCTTCTTCTTCTTTCTTCTTCTTCTTCCTCTTCTCCTTCTCCTTCTCCTTTCTCTTCCTCTTCCTCTTCTTCTTTTTCCTCTTCTTCAACTTAGCCAAAGTTTGTTTTAGTTTTATTTCTCTCTCACTTATCCTTTTCATCCTGTTGTTGCTTATTAGGCTCCTTTTGCCTTAATTCCTTTCTTCTTGTTGTCTGTTGTTTATCAGCATGATTTTCTGAACACTCTCTTTCCTATTTTCTTTCATTCAACTTCTTCCTTGCCTCCTCCCTCCCTTCGATCTCTTCTCTATTCCTTTCCTCCCTCTTCTTTATTTCCTATCTCCCTTTCTATAGATAGACACACATGGATACAGACTGTGTCTAAGAAAAAGCACAATACTATTATTAAGATGCTCAGAGACCCAGAGATTCAATATATCAGCAGGTACAAACACATGCAGAAGCAGAGAAAAGACTATAATTTGAAAGGTAAACATGAATCATAGAAGATTTTAGGAGGATGTTGTGATTATTCTGAATCTTTCAGTGTGATGAATAATTATATTGATGCAAGTTGCATCTAATTACTCACTAGCTGAATAAAGGCCATGTACTATGAACAGGTTGTATGTATCATATGAGCTCAGTGGACAGTGGAAAGGAACAAAAGATGAGATTAGGGAGTTAGACAACATTTTGTACCTGTTTTATACATTAGAATATGTTCTATAGATAGGAGTTGGTAAATCACGAATAGATTTTAGCAAGGAAATATCATGGCCAGGTTGACACTTTAGCCAGACCAAAAATTTTGCTATATTGAGATGGGTTTGAGGAAGAAAATACAATGGCAACTGAAAATACATAGAAAAACCTTAATATAACCTCTCTCCTTCCTTGTTATCATACGCCCTGTGGGAAAATAAAAAATCTACTTAGTAGGTAGCACTGGTAATATTCTATTAATTCATACTGGAGAGTGGGAAAAGTACAAGGGGGTCAATGATGATTTTTGGAGTTTTAGTTTGCATTGTTTGATGTGGTACTACAAATTAAGATTAAAAATAATGGATGAAACTCAGGTTTGGTGAGGAGATGAGAGGGAAAATTATAGTTATATTTTAGTCACTTCATTGTTTCACTAGGTGCACATGAATAAAGTCAGATGATACAAAAAATATAGCATGCCACCTGAAGCTCATGAGGAAGTCTCAACTAAGATTTAGAGCTAGGTGAATCAGCATTCAGGCCGTAGATTGAGCCCATAGCAAGGCAGGCATTCCAAGTAGAAACTTTATGGACTAGATTCAGGAAGAAGAACTGAAGAGAATATAGGGAAGAAAACAGGAGAGAATATTGGAAATATACTTTTCTTTGATTTTTAAGTGGCTCATTTCTATAAGTTTCCTTAAACAATAGCCTTTTCTTCAAGGGAGGAGGATGCCAAAATTTTTGTTTTTACATATTTTATTCTTTACAATGCCCCCTCTTGGTCAGATTAGAGGCAATTTATTAGACCATATGTCCTAGCAGGTGATGTTCTCTGGTGAACTGATTAACTGTTATGTCATAATCTTTCTTCTTCTTAGTGCCTTCAAGAAATGTGATTGGAAACCACGTGAGCATTTCCTTACAATGCTTGTTCCTCCTTTACACAAATTTGTAAACTCTCATCATTTCTAATGAGTGGGTGAGGATTTAAGATTGGGTCAAGTGTGGATTCAGTGGGGGCTTTGAGCATCACATGCATTGTCAATACCAGGTTTCTATGAGAACTCTGCATTTGAAAGCTGGTCCCTAGCCCAGCCAATTCTAAAGTGGCAGTAAATGTACTGCTTCTTCATACTACAGAGAGAAAATAATATTGGACATATAATTTAAGCACTCTAATTTTTCTCTCTATAATGATTTTTTTTATGACACTTAAGACTTTCTGGCCAGATCTGGGGCTTGATTTCAGGGCTGGACACTGTCCCTGGGCTTTTTTTCCTCAAGGCTGGAACTCTTCCACTTGAGTCACAGCACCATTTCTGGCTTTTTCTGTTTGATGAAGAATCAAACCCAGGGCTTCGTACAGGTTAGACAAACACTCTACCACGAAGCCACATTCCTAGCTCTATGTCTTATATTTTATAAATAGGAAAGATGTTAGTTATTACTACATACACATATCCTAAATTATATATTTCAGTCATTTTTGCTATACTCCTGGGATTTTTGATAAGTTTAGTTGAATAAATGTAATTTTATTTTGAATAAAATGCCATATTCTTGGTTAGAAAAAGCATGACAATTTTACAATTAATTATGAACTACGATTTATATCTGTTTTTCCTCCTCCTCCTCCTCCTCCTCCTCCTCCTCCTCCTCCTCCTCCTCCTCCTCTTCCTCTTCCTCCTCTCTTCCCTCCTCCTCCCCCTTTCTCCTCTTTCTTTTCTTCAAACTGGCATTTGAACTCTGGGCCTTCTTCTCACTGAGCTGGCTTGGTTTGCTCAACTGGTATCTGCCACTTGCACTATGTCTTCAGGTTAGCTTTTTGTTTGCTTTGGTGCTTGTCCTGGCCTTGAACTCAGGGCCTGAGCTCTGTTCCTGAGCTTTTTGACTCAAGGCTAGTATTGTACCATGTTAGCTACAACTTCACTTCTTCCATAATTATATTGATTTTTCTGTCAGAGCCTTCTAATCTTAACCTCCTGAATAGTTTTACTTGAGATTTCTATCTTCAAAGTATACACAATGTCATCAGAATGTGAAATTTTAAAGCACAAAGACTAGAAATGGAGAAGTAGAGTATATGACATGTCAAAAGTCAGGGATCTAAACTTTAAAATGAAATTTAAATTTACCTTAGTATAGTATTTTCTTCTTATGATACTGTAAATGTCTCTCATTTCTGTTATTAGCTTGGGAAGCGAAACTAATTTGAGTTCATGGTCCATTATGTAAGGTGTGGGTATAACTCTTCAAAAGTTAAGAGAGAAAGAGAGCTTTATCAATGAAGTTGGATAAAATTCATTATGTAATATCATGACCATCCGAGTCCTATTGTTTTAGAATCATTGAAGTGTGGCCACAGAGCGAGGCCTGGGTATTGCTATCTTGTCTTCTGCTTAAATGCCAACAAAACATGGAAAACATATTTTTGATGTAGATGTGGTCTTGGTCTTCAATCTGCAAAGTAAATCTAGAAATTTCCATCCACTGATGATTTCCTTTTATTAAACAGCACTTTTCATTGTTGATATCTTGTCAAATCTTTTCTTTTCTTTGGTAAAACCTAACATTTTAGTCTCTCCACATCCTTTCTTCTGAATTGCTGTTTACAATCCATCTTTGCTCAGTGTAGAAGATAATTACTGAAATTTTGTCAAGAGTGATTGTACTACAATTTTTTCTTCCCACTTCCTTCCAGGAAAATAATATTAAATGGAGCACCCTACCCTCTTTGCTTCAGTTATTTAATTTGGCAGTACTTTTAAGGCTATGTTGACAAAGACAAGAAAAGAATATTATTGCACTTCAGGAGTCTTTGTTTTATATCTTTGGTAATTTCCTCCTCTATTCTTATTAAGTTAGCTAACTGATAGTAGAAAATCTGGAATTTATACATCGTTTCCATATAGTTATTTGAATATCATCTTATGTATCATCTCCCATAGGACTTCTACCATTTTTGTTTTAAAAATTATTCACCTTTTTGTTTATTATAATTTGCAGTGATTAAAACAAGCAAACAAACAAACAAGATTTCTTCCTGCTTCTCTCCAAATGCCTTGGATGACATTTTGATAAATTAGAATCATGGCATTCAGATATTTCTTTTTACAACTATCCCATTTAATAATAATGAGCACATCTTAGTTACAATAATTGTATTAAACGTTTAACATTACAAAGCGCTGAGAGAGCATTTCAGAGCTGACTCTCTGGATCTGACAGCCTCAGAGGGACCCTCTTGAGTACAGCTCAGTGTAAGGGGGAGATATTTTCATTGCTGAGATGTGAAAGGAATAGAATTAGCATTTGCTGTTCACATAATATGTGACAGGCACTATATGAGGGAACTTTTTCACAGCTATTATTAGATTAACCTCATGAAGTAGAAATTAGGATGGCAGTTCTAATAAATGTGGTGCATATGTCATGTGGTCCCACACCAAGCAAGATACATAAGATACAACTAGAAGATAGCCAAGCAGGAGCTCCAACCTGAGTTTACCTAGTCACGAGGTTCATTTGCAATAATGTAAAACATTTCCATCCACAACGGTACAGAAACATTGGACTAAAGAGATAGGTGTCAACATGTTTTCTAGCAGTAAATACATCCAGATGAAACTTCAATTTCTAATTTTCAGGAGAGTATTTTCAGGAGATGTGAGAATTTAATGAGTTCTGCATCAACCATGTGTATAAAATTATGTTCTCTATATATTTATTTTTATGTTAGGTGAGATGCTAAATGCTTTGAATGTATTCATTGATATAATCATGATAAAACTACATGGTTATTTTTGTTTTCATTTATGTAAGAAACCACTGCACAGAGAAAGGCTTGCCCCAAATCATAATTAGTTAAGCCGCAAAATTAGGATTTGAATTCATGAAATAAAGATTCAAAACACATGTTCTTAAACTACAACCATACAATATGCTATAAAATGTTATCAGTGGGATTATTTCACACTTGAGAATAAATATTAAAATGATACAAAAGACTGGGTAGGGTCAGTGTTAGCTAATAGTATCCTACTAATAATATCTAAGGGGTGCTATGGGAAGTATTTTAAAGCAAATAGGAACTGGAGAATCTTTGTGAAACACATGAACTATGCAGGACTACCCTCGTCCAGTTTTTCCATGGGTAGATTCTTGGGTATATTTAATGCTAAGCCACATTAGGCCTGGATGTAAATGCTATCCCATGCTTCTTTTAGAGTGAACAAATAAACATTCAAACATTCACTAAGTTGGACTAGTAGTATTTTTCATTCAGTAAGGTTAAATATTCATTGAAAACGTTGGGGCGAGTGTTTAAGCATTTGACTCGAGGTAGTTACAACAACAACAAAATTTCCTCTTGTATTTGTGGTTGGTAGGGAAGTTGCAAAGAATCTTCAGAGTAAACAATTATGCCTGGCTCAACTTACAAGTTTTGAGAAAATTATATTTTCCATGAGCCACAATTGGGCAAGGCAATTGATTGACTTGGAAGAACCTTGAAAAGATTCCAGTGTGAGAATGCTGGACTGAGGGAACTCTGGAATCCTTGACCAAGTGGAAGAAGCCAATGAGACCATTATTATTGCTATTAGAAGAAACAAAGTGGCTACAGCAGCCCTTCCTTTAATTCTGAAGACTTAAAATGGTGAGAAGAAGCATTAAAGCTCATATACCCTTCTCTTAAGACTTTCTCTGGATCTTATCAAGAATTAATTTTGTGCCCCTTTCCCTTGATCTCAACAAGCCTTGCAGGAATATCCATATTATTGTATTGGGCTATTCTAAAACACAAACATGTGGCTCTGTACATCAGTTTTTTTTGACACCTTCATAATCATTGTTTAATCATTAAAATAACCACCAAGTCCATGTTTTTAAATTGTATAACGCTAAACAAAAGAAAATACACATCTGAATGGGTTGGTTCAAAGGTGACCAGAATTGAAAGGAAACATGAAAAAATAGTTAACATTTGTTGAGGAATCCGTTTTGCATTTACTTCTAATAGTGCCACTCCATTGTTCTTAAAACAGAAAACTAAAGGAATGTAAGCTATTCCAGAAATGCCTTCTTTGTGTCCTATCATTGTGGTAAGCTATTCTGTGGATTTCATGATGCTCATGTAGCCAGGAGATGAACAGATCAGTGTTCCTGGCTAAGTTCAGCTGTTATACCCTGTGCTGTGAACAAGAGTACAGGCAATCCGCTTCACCACCCAAGATCCATGCTTGTTTACGCCTCTACCTTCCTACTTCTCTCCACCTTCCCTTCTGCTGGTTATGATTTAATGCCAATTGTATCCTGCATAACAAATGTATCAACATAAGTAATCCTTTATCCAGGGTGTCAGTGGCTCCCACATGTGATGCTAACTGGTCAAGAGGCTGCAATCTAGAGGATCATAACCATCCTCCAGAGAATGTGGAATTCCCTTGATCGCAACATATTCCTTGGGTTAAGATGAAGCTATTTCTAGCAAGAATGGGAAATTCCCATGAGTCAGTTTTGTAGATTTTAAAAGTATAAACAGAGTCATAAGCATTTGCAATTGATGGCCTTTCCGATCTAAGTGCATTTAATGATCAGATCGTGTATTACAGGTTGCAAAGGCTTAAATTTAGATATACGCATTGTAAGACAAATGGTTAAAGATGCATTCATGCTGGGATGCCACCTCCACTTCCCCCGCATAATTATTTAATTAAGTTAATTCAAAGACTATACCTGGAGTTACTACAATCAACGAGGATACTGTATTTTAGTCACTTTCCACTTAGTTTCAGGATGCTCACATTCTATAAAATGCATTTCAAGACTCCCTTAAAAGACAAAATAGACACTCTTTAAGCAGTTTACAAGATACAGATCTTTATCTCTTACAAAGGGAAGGAAACACGAAAGCTGTAAATAATAAGTTCTGAATAGGAATGACATAAACTGCCTAATCAATGTCTTCCAGAACTGGCAAGTGACACCTCTTTGTTTTTTTTTGCAAATAAAAACCTTCTTACCATCACAATATAAACCATTATCTCTTCAGGCAAGGTATATTTAGAAATGTACAAAATGTACATTTCCTGCCAGCCTCTAGATCAGTAGGTGGAGATCTAAAGTCATGCAAATATTACAGTAAATGCAGGCAACCAATTTCTAATTATTCCATATCAGCAGATTTGTGAGGAATATAATTTATTAAAAAAGAACAGTTTATGATCAGCAGACCTTGGTTATGACTGTTTAGGAATTCAGTGCATTTTGATCTAATCACAAAATCAAAATATTCATGAAACACAATGATATCTCCCCAAAGCAGCCGGGCAGCCATTAATTTTGAAATTCGGGTAATTTATTAACACTTATCTGAAGCTGTAAAAGCTTACCTCTGTGTTTGTAATACGGAGAAAAGTGAAAGCAGTTTTAAAACTGATTCCTAATGATTTATAATGGTTTGCTGTAATTTGAGCCAGAAATTCAATTAAAATGTATGTCTAGTTTTGTTTCAAGATCTTTAGTTAAAAATTCTATTAAAATTCTATTTCCTTCTTGCATTAAATGTATCTGTTATCTGCATACACAAGAAATATAAGAAAATTCTATCATTTATTCCCCAGTCTCCATAAATGCTTCTAAAAAGCATTCATTTTTATTTCATAATTCTGCTAAGGTAGCATTTGGAATTTATATACAGTCAGGGAAGAATTACTGTCTCTGCCATTTTCTCAAGAAAGAGAGAAATCTAACACTGAGTATTTTAGGGACACGTGAAGTGATATTGCCATTTTATCAATCTGAGGGTAATAAAATGAAACAGATATTTTGGCTTTAAAATAGTAACCTGATGGGATGTTTCTAAGGCATTTAAAAACTTAAAAGATTCAATAGAAAGGTGGGATATGGTATGGGGAGACAGAATACTCAACTTCCCTGAAACAAATGCAGATTAAAACTTTGTAAGAATTATTTTAAGATCCTTTTTAGCACAAGAATCTTGGGTGAGTTGGAGAATTTAATTGGCATTCATAACAGATTCTCATGTCAAGATGGGTATTTCTTTGGAGATAGTTGAGTCATGGACCCTTGGCAATGTTAGAAACAATTACTGCTGAGGAAAAAATAGATGTAAGTTCCTGCTATAGGTGTCCTGTCATGATCATGACAGGAGTATGCAGTAGGTAGAAATCATAGAAATGGAGTAGATGGAGATGTGTAAGCAGGACAACAAAATTAGGAAGCAAGACAAAAGAATTATACAGAAACACAAGGTTTAGAATGGATGTGTTTTATAATAACTCTCCTGGTGATTCTACTATGGGGTTGAGGATGAGAACCACAAGCAGAGCGGTCACACAGATTTTGATGATTCATGGTCACAGATTCAGTGTCTCTTGTTCACTTCTGTGGATCTCAGTCAGCCTAGCATCATCCTAGAGAGATGGATAGATGTAGGAAACTATATTTGCTTCCTAAGACTTCCCGAAATAATCCAACACTTCCTTTCTATCCGTCACTTCCCTGATGACGGAACACATTCCAATCCAGTCAGCATGCTGACCGCGTGGAAGAGACTTCCTTTTTGTTTCTCTACTTAACAGTACCTGAATAGTGAAGGCACTGTTAAGCCAGGCGTTCCGAACAATCCATGGATTCAGGTAAGTGTATGTATGGCATTATCGCTGAGCTACTTTCCATGTGGAATGTTATCAAAGTTTGCGGGGAAACATTGGTGACCTCTTTGCACGGGTAGATGTGGATTTCATAATTACTTATGGCTTGGCTTCTTTTATTGTCTCTGACTCTCGCCTTGGCATTCTTTTAATGTGTATTTTTGTACAAATTAGAGAAGCAAGAGTTAAGATGTAGAACTTATGTGTCTGGCCACAGCTGTTCACAGCAATTCAGTGTGTCAAGATGAGGTCAAATGAATAGGGAATGTCAT
Organism: Megascapheus bottae; assembly: GCF_031878675.1. Lineage (NCBI taxonomy): Eukaryota > Metazoa > Chordata > Mammalia > Rodentia > Geomyidae > Megascapheus > Megascapheus bottae. Next base: position 43,450,855 of record NC_143517.1, read on the forward strand.
TACTAAATGGCAATGTTTCTGAGGGTTTTAAAGAATTTCAAGTCCTCTTTAAATCTACATTTATTTTATCTTTTTTTTCCCCCGGGGTGATAGGTTACACTTCTAGTTCTTGTCAGAGATTTGTACATTAAAATGACTTTAAAATTTATTCTAGAAATCAACTTTCCAAACATTATTTTAGGCAGCACCAGTAGAATTCATTGAGTTTTTTTTTTAAGAAACAGCTCTTTTAAAACTTAATAACATATATTTGTTTGTTTGTCAGGCTGATAGGGTGCATGTCCAAATGTCCTTATGATATATTAAAAAGAGACAGTCTGGATTAGTTTCTATTTTCAAATTCTATGATTCATATTATATCATTCAAACTTCTTATGGCTAATTAAGTTTAAAATACTCTAATATTGAGAAGATTTATATCTGTTTGAAGCTAACCAAATGTACACAACTATGGATCACTTTTAGGCATCATAATGAAATGTTGATAATTAGGTAAGTTCGGTTATAAAATAGATTATGTGCATGTCAACCAATGATGTAGAATTGATGGTAAAGAATTGGTAAAAATGTACTGAAAGTAAGCCTGGGTTATTGAACAGCAAAGCATGGAAAAGCTGTTTGTCCACCTCTTTCGTATCTATAGTCTAGAGACAATCCAAAAAAAGTCACTTCCAATTGGTATAACAGACACTGGTGGTGCTTTATACGTATCTTCAAATCTTTTAATTTCTCTGCACACATGCTTGCTTTTAGTTGCCAACATCTCTAGCTTTTGGCCCAAGGACTTCTTTCCAGAGTAATGAAGTCTTTTCAGTTCACCTGCAAACCAGGCCCGGAAAGGCCAGGGAATTATCTCTTTTTAGGTATAGCTGTCAACCAGTAACAGATGGGAACTGATGAGTAAATACTCTGGCTTCTGTTTTCTACCTGGAAAGATGGGCTTTATTGCATGACCCAGATATCCCACTTAGAATAGCTATAGAAGCTCACAAATCAATTCACTTCTCTATCCCTCCCTCCTTCCCCCGCCCACGTCTCTGTCTCTCTTTCGTCTGTCTCTCTGTCTCTCTCTGTCTGTCTTTTCTCTGTCTCTCTCTGTCTGCCTCTCTCTGTCTCTGTCTCTGTCTCTCTCTCTCTCTGTCTCTCTCTCTCTGTCTCTCTGTCTCTCTGTCTCTCTGTCTCTCTCTCTCTCTCTCTCACACACACACACACACACACACACAAAATACACACACATTCATGCACATATTGTTATCTTTATGGCTTACTAATACTTCGTATCTTTCTGTTTCTTTCTCACTCATCTACCAGTATTTCCCACTTCTTGAAATTTGAAAACCATGATCTATGACAATGGCTTGTGCCCTTTTTTTCACTTTTAAAATGGAAGTTTAGGGGAATTCACTTCAAACCTATTTGCGAAAAGACACCTTAAGGACTTCTGGGTCTTTGATATCATTGTCCTAAGCCTCAGTTTATAAAATTAACAGATGAGCTAAATGACCTCATTCTAACGTTCAATTTTTTTTTATGATGCCAAAACCCATTCATCCTCATCTGGTCACTGTTGTATCAATTAACTGTTGGCTATTTCTTTTCTACATTGACACAAATCATTCATTTTCAAGACACTTAGAAAGCACTAGATGAATTCTTTTGGTACCTGATTTCACTTATCACCGGTTCAGACGTTAGGTACCATTTCATTCCTCCTATTGCGCACTCTGCTGTAACCTTGATAGTGACAGCCTTAGCCACAGAGCAGTTCCCATCCCTGTAAATCTTCTCACTTCCTCCTTCTCTCCTCCAAGCTGTGCTCTGTCTTGTTGCAATCAAATTTACCTCTCTGTGGGGTTTCCACAGTAGCTCCCTACATGAGGTATAAGCTCTTGCTCCTCTATCTGATTTCATCTGTACCATTTAATAAAAAAGGATTTTTTCAGACCACACCGAGTAGACATAATACAGCATGACAAGCTGATTCCATAGAGAAAGTTGGTGGTGGAAATGTGAGAACCATGGTTATGGCTTGTCTTCAAGGAGCTAGATATAAAAACAAACAAGAAAAGAAACAAAAAGAAATGTAAAGGAAAGGAGTTAGCATTTTGGCTATTTTTTTAAATACAAATACCAATTGTCATTACCATGGGCTTGGCTGGTCTGGAGAGAGCTGCCTTGGGTTTCTGAGCACCTGCAGCTTTGCAGTCTGTGCTCCTGGCAGAGAAAAATACACTTTGATTCTGGGTGTTTGTTTGCTTTTGCTTGCAGCCATTGTTAGATTTGGAATAGACATGCGACTAGATGGAGTGTTATGGGAAGAGCCTTGTGAGGTCTAGAGACATCACTGCTGCTCGGTAGGGGCTTCCTGGAGTAAGGCTGTCATTCATCATGCTTTTCAGATGGTTTATCTCAGTGTATTGTGGCTCTTACATCAAGAGCTTCAGGATCACAATAATTCCAATAGGCACCTTGCCACCCTAATGAATGAGAGCAGATGTAGGAATGTATATGGACTCAATTAGACCCATGGCTATGCCCTAAAGCTCTAAATTAGGACCCTGAATGCAGCACCCCATGAAGGAGCCAGATTTCCCACAGTCAAATAGAGAGATCCCCAACTGTCCACTCCTGGATTAAATTGAGGATGATAGTGACATTCAGAGCCAACCATGCTTCCAGCGTGGGGATCATGGCCTTACCCATATCTGTTAGTGTCTGTTATGTTGAACTGCAATGAGTTCCTTGGTTGGCAGGCTATTTTAAGCTTCTGAATTGTTCACATTCAAATGTGGCCAAAGGAACACACATTGGATGGCTTAAAGGAAGAATGATTGGTAACGTACTCAAATAATGAAGATTCTTTTTCTGTGGAATGGAGCAAAGTCTAGGAGTCTAGATCCATTTTTCTCTGCTGCTAGTTCTCTCTGACTGATTATGACTTCATTGATGGTAGCTCCAGAAATGCCTTACTTCAGAGAGCTATTATTTGTTTAATGGACCTCATGTTATTAGAATTTTTTCTTTACTAGATTTGAAAGCCTTTGCTGGCCATTTCACCATTTTTTCAGATTCTGGTATCTTTATATAACCTTGGAAGGTCAGAAAGAGTAAATCTCATCAAATATTCTTCCTGTTGTCTCCAGCCTCCATGAAGATAGGAGGCGTCTGGATGCTTCTGATCAATGGAATGCTTGCCACTGCTAAACTGAGGCAGCGAGAATCTCCTACATGACTCTAAGATCTTTCTTTCCTCTCTCGCCACAAATGACTCTACCTCTGCTGCTCCACGTCCATGAGTAGCTTTGACCCACAACCCTATTTTGACTCACAGTAAGGCAAAGTTTGCTTTCATTCCTTTGAATTATTGAGTTTTAGGGTTACTTGTGCAATCAGTTTGGCGTGACTGATTTGGAATTTAGCATTTGAAAGAGAGTGTTACTGAACAAAAGCATGAAGACATTTCATTTGCCTTGGTGGTCAGATCATGGATAGTGGCTCAAAAAGCTGATGTAAGATATTGTACAGATAGCCTTGATTGAACACCGGATCCTAAGCATGTCACTGTAACTTCTGATGTTAAGTAAAGCTGAGTTTGTTATTTAGTAGATGAGGGAGTAGAGCATCTTGAGGGAGCTACTTGGGCCAGGTGGATGCTGGGCCATGTAACAAGGAACAGAAGATATCCCTTTACTCTAGCCAGTATGTGAAAAAGACCTTCTGTCACTGAAATCCAGATTGATTTTGGTTTTTGACACAGTGAAATCTGAATAGGAAGTCATTTAAAAAGGCCTCTTTCTCACTAAGTACATTTGAAAAATCACAGACTTTAGAAGTGTCTTCAGAACACTTTAACAGCTACATGAGCTACTGACACAAACGTATCATCTTTCTCATGCAGACTTCCAATGAGATCATTTAGCAGCTGGAAAAATGATCTCTTGATTTCTATCAGTTGTCAAAACCACATGGAACTACTGTAGGCTCTTTTAAAAATTATTATTTTATCCCTATAACCCACAAGAATTGCAAGATGGGCTTTTGTTCATATTAACCCCATCCCTTGCTTCTCATCTCCACCCAGAGAAATTCTTCAGGGCAGAGACTTATTATGTATCCTACTTAAGTCCTTGTCAGATCCCCTAGATAGAGCTAATCCGTCCTCAATCTGGCTCCTAGAGCACTTTATTATCTTCCTATTATAGCATTCTACACGGATTGGCTTTTTATGAACAATTATTTGTGTCTCTTTCTCCCCATGTCTCCTTTAGCCTCCATGCCTGGACTGAAACTCTGTAAAATTAGGATGATATGGACCTTAAGTTGGAAAGATTAACTATGTTAAGTCAATTTTTTCCAACAAATTGACATGAATAAGTATCTCTTGGGCTCTGGTTCAGTGCAAGACACTTCAGTGGGTGTATCAGTAAAGGTTTAGAGAAGGGTATAGTATCAGATCAACATCTTTCCCAAATTTCCATGCTTTGGCACATGCAAGTTTGCATGTCAATCACTTCTAATGTATGGATCCATAATGGATCTCTGTATCACTGTTGGCTGAAGAACACAGGAGGACAGAGAATGTGACAACTGGAATATCATCGGTAGCCATGACAAAGGAAGAGTCTAAATTAGTCTCCACTGCCTGAGCTCTGACAGACTGTGTAGAGATAGCTGTGAAGGTTTGATGAAGTTGCTAGGTACTAGAATCTAAATTTTAAAATGTTATTCAGAGAGCAAGGATGTTAAATAATACATTCATGCTCAAATTCTCCTGTGCCAAACCTCCAAACTGCTAGACATCAAATTAGCAAAGGCTGTTTCTTCATATGCTTGCTGGAACGAGGGAACCATCTACTGTCACTTTTGTTCTTGCAGAGGTTCAAAGATTTGGATAGTATAAAAGAGAGTGATACTCGGGTGATATATTTTTGCAAGGCATATGGAAATTTTTCTTGCCAGTCCTGTGGCTTAAACTCAGGGCCTACCACTTGAGCCACAGCATCACTTCTGGCTTTGTCTGGGTATGTGGTGCCAAGGAATCAAACCGAGGTCTTCGTGCATGCTAGGCAAGCACTCTACCAGTAGGCCAAACTCCCAGCCCTATGAGAATTTTTGAGGGTAATCTTTAAGTATATTGGCTGTCTTTATTTGATTGCAAGGGAGTGAGAGAACCGTTTGGGTAGATTTCTCGAGGAAGAGGCACTCCATACCTGGTTATATGGCAGAAGTAGTGGTATAATACAGAGTGCGCACACACGTCTCTGTGTGTGTGTGTGTGTGTGTGTGTCCACGTGAGCTGGTACTGGGATTTGAACTCAGGGTTGGGCAGCCCCCCTAGCTTTTTTGTTCAAGGCTGGCACTGTCCTTGAGCCTCAGTGCCACTTCTGGTTGTATTTAGTGGCTAATTGAAAATAAGATTTCTATGGACTTTCCTGTCCAGACCAGTTTTGATTTGGTATCCTCAGATCTCAGCCTTCCGAGTAAATAGGGTTCCTGATGAGAACCACCAGTGCTTGCCAACTAATATCACATCTGACTCATGATCTCAGGAGGGGGTGGGCATGGGCAGACATTCCACCACGGTATGAGTCACACAGTGCTGAACCATTGCATCCTCATTTAGTTCGTGTGGCAGATAGTGAGGTCTTGGGTAAGTCAACAAATCTTCCTTGGCTGCATTATCTTCATATAGAGAAATAGTAAATGAGGCAATTTTTCTCTCTTTTGCAATAGTTTTATTTGAAAATGCTAAAAACAGAAGTGTTACATTTTATAAGTCAGGTAAAGTATACATTTCTTTCTGGGCAATATTACCCCTTTCTTCACTGTCTCTCAGTTTTTCTCTCATCCCACTCACAAGTTGTAGAATTCTTTTTTTTAAGCCAGTCCTGGGGCCTGAACTCAGGGCCTGAGGGCTATCCTTGACATTTTTCAAGGCTAGAATTCTACCACTTGAGCCATAGCACCACTATATGTGTGGTACTGAGGAATTGAACCAAGGCCTTGTACATGCTAGGCAAGGACTCTACCACTAGGTCACACTCCCGTTGTAGAGTTCATTTTTTTAAAGCATAGTGTCCAGTGAGGTAATGTCCTTTTTACAGTCTTCCAGTTCTAGGATTCCATGATGGCACTGACCCCAGACCAATTTAATTATATCTTTATTTTTCAGCTGTCCACTGAGACAAATAGTGATTTGTCTCTGAGGGTGTACCAGGAAGAAATCACATACATTGTGAGCCTTGTGAATGAATACATTTACAAAAGTATGGCACTTTCTAATCATCCACCATGCTATTCAAAGTTGATAGCTTTGCAGGATCCTTCTTCCTAGGAAATGTATCTGTGGATCAAGAGATGTGTGAGTACTCTCCTTTTGTACATCTGTGGAGAAAATCCTCTTCCCCTATTTGGGTTATATCCTCCCCTCCCACAATCTAAAGCTGTCAGTGACCCTGCCACTTAGATATGCAGCCAGCTGGAAACCTTTAGTCAAAGGAACTGTTCCAGGTGAAGTCACTGCCAGGCTGGTGCCACTTGCCCAGCTGCCCACATCCATGCCACAGAGTGGAAAACTGTGCCCTGGAGCAACCTGGATCTTTCCCTGCATATGCTTTCTCTACTTCAGCTCATCTGAGTACTTCAGCAGAGTTCACTTGGGGGCAGACAGTATTGTCATGAGTTTAGAAATGGTACTACAATCCTCTTTTTGTAGCAATAACAAAAATGTATACTTAATAGTAATTTTAAGATATATTTGTCAAGGTCCAGAATTTTGATAATACCTTTGTATATAATTCACAAAGTCATTAAGTCATCACTTGCCAGAAGTATTTGGGGAGAGGTTTATTTAATTTGTTGAGACAGGATTTCCTTGGTAACTCAGACTTGCCTTGAACTCAAAATCAAGTGATAGCATTACCCACATGCCTCCATATCCTGGTTTATCAGTTATTGGTTCAAGCAAGGCATTTGAACTTGGCAAAGAATGAGAATTCCTTACATTGATTTAGCTCTTATTACATGCTAGGTGATGTGCCCAGTTCTTTACATATATAGTGAATCACTTAATCATCAAAAGCACTTGAGTTGAAATCTTGATATTTTTATACACCAGCATTACCCATTTCAAAGATGTGAAAATTGAGGTTAGGACGATTACAGTAACTTGCGTAGGGTTATAAATAGAATAACAATATAGTTCAGTAATGTCAGTAGAGTTGATGGATAGACAGGCTTCACATTTTTAATTCTTATCATCTGATTGTAAAAGTTCATTTTGGAAAAAAATGAATATTAAGCAAAATAGTTTCATTTCTGTTTCTTTTTGTTTGTTTGTTTAAATAGGTCTCATTATGTAACCTAGACTGACTTCAGACAGATAGATCTTCTGCTTTTACCTTGTGAATTCATTCTGGGTAGATAAGAAAATTTAGAGTTAAGTTACTCCAAGAAGGAGAATGAAATATTTCATTCCTGGTGATGGGCCCTGGAGATGTCATATTTCTTGGAGGAAAATGGTCCTATTGTGATTGTACCTGTGACCTGGAAGAAGTTGCTACATTTCTTCAAAGAGGCTTTCCAATATATAAAAAAAGAACTCCCGAGAGAACCAGTGGGCAAAGACATCACATCACCTCTCCTCTTTCTGTAACTGCAGACCATGCATAACCTCAGAGACAAGGCTTGCCGAACATTCAAGAATGCCCTGTGCAGATGGGAAATCTGACTCCTTTCACATACGGTTCTTCCCCAGAGAATATGGCTGGGCAATCATTTCCTTGGATCTTTGCAGGCATGAGCTTCGGTGAACATTTATGAAGTGCTTGTAATTGTGCAGTATATCACATTTGGTTTGAATCTTGATGAAGACTTAAAAAAAATTATCCCTGTTTTTCTGGCATAATATTCTGAACAGCAGCAAAGCAATCTGTTGTTTGTTTAGAAAAGATGGCAGAAGGGGAGTATGTTCTGTGAGTGTGTGTGTGTGCGTGTGTGTGTGTGTGTGTGTGTGTGTATGTGCAGTGTTTGTTGTGGCAAAGGTAGTCACATAGTATCTGTACCTAATACAGCAAAAACAAAATTGTATAACCTAAAGCTACCCAAGTTAGTGAAAAGATTATAGTTTACAGTGGATTTAAGATATGCTTCCATGCTGGACATAGGGCAGAGAAAAATTGTTTAGTTTTTGCTCCCAATGTAGGCATGTGTATACATAGGCACTCACGTACACACACACACACACACACACACACACACACACACACACACACACACACCAAGCAGAAGGGGAGAACAGTATTGTCCATGTTCTGCTTTGTAGAAGTGTCTTTGGCTTCAAGAAGTCTCTCTTTTCCTCTCCCACAATTCCAATCTTTGCTTTTGTGGAGGCTGAGCTTTGCTAGTGAGAAAAGCCTCTGAAATGATAGGAGTTGCCATAGCAACATGGCACTGAGTCTTGCCTCCAAAGGTCTCTGTCATGCTTGGCTTTGGGTCTTGGCCCAAATGAGCCATTTAAGGGCCTTGCTCACCTGTCCTCTCCCTCAGCTCAATCAGCTGTGGCTATGAGTTAAGTCTTCCAGCATTTCAGTATGCTTCTGATCTCATCGTATCTCTGTGAGCTGGATCCTTCTTTTCTCGATAGCAACCCGGAAATGCCCAGTGCTAGTTTATTGACACATATTAGATTATAGGTCAGCCTATAATCTTGGCTTGGTTGGCAGCCACCAATTGCTACAATTCAGATTTAGGACGTTAGCTCCTTCTGACTAAAATATCACGTACAGGAGAAGGAAAGTATGGTTGGATTGGAGTAGCGAAGTTAATGTTTGAGATAAAAGGTTGGAGTTCGCATCTAATTTCTATAAGCAGAGCAGACTTTGTGGGTTCACTATGCAACCCACACTGGTTTCCTGAGTGCTGGATTCAAAGTGTTCACTATTGCATCTGACTTTGTGGGTGATAAATGTATTCAGTGACATAGATAATCATGGAAATAAACTGCTGAATATGACTATCTAAAAATTTGCATACTTTATGATAAAGTTCAAAAATTAAGTGACACCAATAACCTAATTTGTATTGTGATTTTATGAAGTGTGCATGTGTGGAAATGATTATCTGGATACTTTGGAGGACATGGATTGGATAGGGAAAGGAGATATGAGTGATTCTCAACATGGAGGCCTTGCAATGTCTGGCAATTTATGAATATTCATGAGTATATTTAAATTACTTATTTCCTTAGTAATTTAAATACACTCATTAGTAAGGAAGGCCTTGCCTGGAATAACAACAACAGGGGATGCTTGGGCATAACTGTGGGTAGACCAGTTCTGCATATTCCAGAACCATAAAACCAAAGCAACAAAACATTACTTTGTTAGCTGATGTTACCCATGCTGATGGTTACTTTCCTTATAAAATGAAATGTATAGCTAAATTGACTCATAGGACTATGTAGGCTGAAAAGTGACATGATTGAAAGAATAGAGTCTGGAGTCAGACAACCTGAGACAACACTCAACTGGATACCTTAGTCAAGGTAACAGAGCACTTTGCCACATCTGTTACTCTGTTATTTCTCTCAGATGGCCTCACACCATCTGACAGCTTTTCAGGCACCTCAAAACATCACCAACAATAAAAGTGACCTCAACATGAGGATTATTGTTGACCCTGATTCAGGATCTATTGTTGAATGTATTATTTAAGAAATGCATATATTACTATACCATACATTTGTTTTTTGACAACTGTATGAATTTTAGTGTACTTGATGTGTTTTGTAACCTTATGTTTGTTTGCTTTCAGTACTGAGGATTGAAACTTGGGTTTTGGGCATGAAAGTCAAACACTCTACCATATGAGCTATACCTCAATTCTTTTCAAGTCTTGTATATCTTTATCCAGAATGGCTCCCAGTTAAAATCAGAATTTCATTATGGAACCTGCACTGATTTTCTGAGTGCTGAAATTAAACTCAGAAAAATAGGACTTTGGGCAGATATAATGGCACATGCCTTTTAAATCAGAGTTATGTGGGAGATAGAGATAGGAAGGTCATAATCACACAAAGACATAGAGAGGAACACAATTCTGTTAAGCAGTTAGGATAATTTGTGGGCTTGAGAAAATCTGGATATACATATATATACTTATATATGTATATATACTTCTATATACACATATGCATTTATAAACATATGTATATATACATTTAAATTATATACATGTAAATATGTACACACAAGTATAATACCTATACATACACATATGTGTATACAAATATGTATAAATTACATGTGCATATATGAACACACAAATATCCATATGTGTGTGTGTGTGTGTGTGTGTGTGTGTATAAATGTGTTTTCCTTCTCCATTCCCTGTATGCTACAATTGATGTTTGTCATTCCTTTTGATAAATGACCTGCATTCCTTTCTTTGGAGATGAATAGCAAGATGGCATTTCTGACATATGAAATTACATGGACGGGAAAGTATGCAATATCTTTTCAGTTAAACTCCACAAAAGAAAATGATTTAAACATTTAAAATATCTTTTTCATGTTCTAAATCATTTTTGACAATTCTAAGGAAAATTCCAGGACCTGAAAATCTTCGCATTGTTTTTTCTCATCTACAAATTGAGGATCAAAGTGCCATATTATTTTCTAAAACACACGTTAGAAAGTGGGTGCTGGGCCTATCTGCTGAGATCTATCTAATGAAAAATTCATATTATCTCTCCTAGTTTTCATACTGATTCATTGACTTCTCCCTAGTGACAATGTCAATTAGTTCTTATAAAAATCCTTGATTGCCACATAAGGTTTTAGTATAAATGTGTAGTAGATATACTAAACTTAAAACTAAGCACATGCCTGACTTCGAGGAAAGATGAAGGAATTTTATGTAAAGAATTTATTTTCAATGAAGGAAATGTAGGCAGAACCCATGCTTGTTCAGAGGACACTGAGCTTTTTTCTGAGTCACCAATTTTTAGATGAGAAGGAAATAATCTTTTTTTTTTTGAAAAAGATTCTTTGGCAATCTGAGATTTGAACAGGTCTCAGAGGTAGTAAAGTCAGGTTACAAAAAATACTTTTCTGTTCTCGATGGCAGAATTTAATAAATGTCTCAATGTCCATCATTCCTTTCTCTGTGGCATGCTTATTGTGGGATGCAGTCAGTCTGCCTGCATTTCAGCTCCCCACCTTATAGACTGGTTTCTGGGATGGGCAGAGAGCACAGCATTATCCAGTTAGAAATAAGCTTGAGCCTTCCATTTGATAGAAAAGGTAGAAAATTCTCTTTCCTGGAGAAAAATGAGGTGTGGATGTAAAATCTGGACTCAATAAAGCTATTTTCTCCCCTTGTGGTAGCCAGCCAAAAGACTCACATTTGGGGCAAAAAGATAGTGTCTTCCTGTTGGAACAGAGCTAGAGCTCTCATCTAACAGAGCATGAAGCCACTTCGGGATTTTTCTGATTCTTGCACTTTTTTGCATGTGTTATATGCCTTTCCCATCTAAACTACTCTGATTTTTTAGCTTGTTTTTATTACCAGGAGCCATAACTATTATTGCTTTTGATGACTCAGTTGTGGGGATTGCTGTCACATGCTAAATTATAGAAAAAAAGTAGAGAGGCAACATAAAAGAATGACAGTCTGTACTCTTAGCCCCACAGCCAGTTTAGAAATGATTTTTCATATAATATTATTAATATCCTAATATTAAAGATTAAAATATGGATGCATCAAGTAGTCTACTATTCAGTCACAATGGTCCTGTATGGGTTACTATGTAAATTAAGAAAAGCAACCAACGCTTTTGATTCTGTGCCCACTTCACACAGAGCACAGATCATTGTGGACTTTCAAGTATTTATTTGAAGTTTGAAAACCCAGAGGCATTTCACTAAATTCTTTCAGCTTTGGGACATGTCTGTGACTTATGTACCCTTGAAATTCAGCCCCAAAGGATAACTAGTTGATCTGGACTCAACTTTCTTTTATGTGTCATTAGATGAAGATGGCAGGATATAAATTATTGAAATAATCTCCACCTTCAGTAGAAACATTGTATTCATGTTCTAGCTAATGGAAAATTTCTGTTTGGCAGGAGGAGGTTTGATCATAATACTATTGTTTATTGAGCATTCACTTTATATTAGGTATGAATGTTAAATGCTTTACATGCACGATCTCTTTTAATCCTTGCAAAAACATGGGGCTGTTACTACTATGCTATTTTTCATATATCACAACATTAGAAATGTGACTGAAGTGTTAGTATGAAGTTTATTAGGGGACCACTATAGGGTATTAAGACATTACTAATGTACTTAATAGACTACTCAGGATGCAAACAGTACCTATGAAATGTTTTTTTTGTGTGTCATTCTTGAACTGAAAATTGCTTTTTGAGATGCAGCCACTGATCTCTTTCTGAAATCTTCCATATTAGTCCTTCCAAGTTTAAATAACACATTACAAGTTTTGAAAATTTGCTTTCAGTAAAGGAAATAAAATTATGTTTTCATACTTGAAAGTAATTTGATTGAATGCTTCATGCTCCATTGGTTGACAACTATATATTAGGAAGCTATAAAGAAGAGAGGAACATCACATTTCTGAATAATGGAGATGAAGAATCAGTTTTTGTAATGGCACATCTTTGCATGTTTATTCTCAAGTTGAAATAATGTTTTTTTTTATAGTTCTCCTGGGGTGTTTTTAGAGAAGGTTGATTATTTTGATTTTTCCATAAGAGTAAACATGAGTCTCTTATGACATGCTTATAAGATGCTTAATAAAACATAGTTTGAGTCTTATAATGAAGCTTTAATAAAACATATTTCTGCTACTTTTGATAGGGGTTGGTTATAAAATTTACAATGAATTTCATCAGAGAAAAATTCATCAAGGGAGAGATGTGAACTAAGTTAAAGGTGATTATGATGTAGCCAATTCTAGGATTACTGGGCCTCAAAGTAATATTACCAGATTATTGAAGATTTACTGGAAAAAGTTTCAAGTCAGAAGTTAGTTTTGACCTTACTACATTTTCTTGAATATATTCTTTCCTCTGAACATCAATGTCACCTCCTCCATTTAATTTTTTCTTATATCAGCAGATGGACCTAGAATTATTTGAATAATTTTTCTTCTCTCCTTTTTTGGTTTTATAGTGCTAAAGGATTGAAGCCAAGGTCTTGCATATACTAGATAAGCCTTTTATCACTGAATCACATCCTTAGCCTTTGGTTGTCTCCTCTCTCAATTTGTTGTCTAAAGGCAAGCCAAAGTCACTCCTTGCCATACAAATCCTGGTGCAGCAACACACCTTACTGTCTTCTACGTGATTCACAAAGCCACAAATTCAAGGTTTCAAAAATTTAGCTTCTTAATAATTTTATAAGATTTTATAAACTTAAAAGCCTAATGTCAAACTTTCTTGCAAAAAGTGATCTTTGTGCTCTCATGGTTTCTCATTTACAATAGCTATATGAAAAGTTGACATTGTTTTCTAAAGAAATGATATTAAATACAAAGACATAATTGAGTTTGTCTTAGCATTTCTCTCAATGTGAGGAAGCTCCTGCTAATCTACACAGCTTCCTAGACAGAAAAAGTAGAGAAGGAGGAGATAGAATTTCTCCTATCACCTCCAAATCCTCTTTCAGCCTTCTTTCTTTCCATCTCTAAACTTAATCCTCTGATAAATTATCCAGACACAGCTTCAGAAGTGATTTCTGTATTTAAGAAGCTGAACCTGGGACTATGCTTGTTCTTGATCTATCTGTAGGAAAAGAGACAATGTTTTCACTGCACTTTTTGGATCTATGATAGTGCAGTGACATTTCCATACTAAATCATGGAAACCACTTGGGCAGGAACTAATTCTTGCCATATGCACTAATACCTTTATCACCTAATCAATGTGATGGTAAAACAAAAACAAAAACAAAAAAACTTGAAAGTAATCAGAATTAACTGGCAAGGGAGGTAGACCAGTTGACCTGAAGGCACTTTTAATTTTGTCTGTCCCTGAATCTTAGGCCTGTGAATATTGAACAGCGCTGAAGTCTGTGTGTTATGGAGATGGCTTCCTCTTTCATTCTTACTACCAATAAAAGTTCCACTTAAAAAAGCCCTGTTTTCTATTTTTGTCCTTTTATTTCTCTCAATCTCTACCTTGATTCATATGATTGCTATCTCTAAATTTGCAATCACATTTTCACCTGAATTGAAGAAATCCTTACTCTGAAGTTGAGGTGAAATTTGTAGTTTCCCCTGGAAGTTTATGGTCCCATCCACATTCTGGCGACAATTGCTCAGATTTTTCCTCTCTTCTCAGTTCCTTATAAACTCTACTTCTTCTCATAAACTCACACTACCTACCTGTCCTGCTAATTCTATAAAGTATAAACTTTTTAAATCTGATGTTTTGTCTCATGATTAGTACTCCCTTGCTTCTACTTCCTTACTGATATCCCTTTACTGAGTTAATGGTTACTTATCTATCTGGGGCTGAAGGTGTATTTCACAGTTCCAGAAGATTCCTTATTGAGTTCTAAGTTTGTTTTCCAACATTTATTTGGGAGTATGATCCTCTTAAATGATCTTCTTCAGTATATTTTTTTCAGGAGCTGTAAATTCCATGGGAAGGGGGATTGAATCTGTTTTGCTCAGCATCTGTTTTTGTGCTAAGACTCCCAACAGGTACTCAATAAATGCTTGTCCAGGGAATGACTATTGTGCTTTTTCTATTGCTCCTAACAAGATAAAAGGTCAGAAAATACAAAATAGATTTTGTTCTCTCAACTGACTCATTTACTCAGAGTCTCACTTTCTCAGAGATACACTTTTTCTTTTTAAATCATTTTGGTGCAATAGATTTATCTGGTAAGTTTAATATCCCCTTTGTAAACATATTCATGGTCACGAACAACTTGAAATGCATGGTAAAGTTTAAATTTTTAAAAAATGTGTCTAGTACTTGAAAAGCCTGAGGGCATATACACATGAAAATATACTAATCATGACAATATCTGAAGTTCTCAGCAGAGAAAATTAATAAATTATCAATCACCACACAGATGGTGGTCTCAACTCATTCTGCTTGCATGCATGTATTGTCCTCCAATGTGGGACTTGCTCTTTCTAAGCAAAGTTGCAATGTGGGCATTTTTATTTCAACCCTTTACATGTGAGGAAAGCCTATCACACTTCTTCACAACAAATATTCTTCTCTCCATTGTTTCTAACCATAATTGTAATTGTAGTTAATGTAATACCCACGGTGGTTTGCAGGATAAATATAACTGACATCATTGCCTAATTGGTTGAGCTACTGTTATCACTCACATCCCCTTGACCTGAAAAGGCAGGCCCTCAATAAACACAGAACTATGGCGTGGACAAGATGGCAGTTTCCAGGGTAGGAGGCTGAAGAAATAAAGAAATAAAGCTGATGGCCAAATACAAACTAAACTCAGAGAATATCATCTCCTTCTCAAAGCACAGGGCTGAGGGAGATGGAATCAACTGGGAATAATGGCAACCTTCCAACAGTTCTTGAACTTTTTACTTTCAGACTCTCTTTTTCCTCGACTTTTTGTCTCCTTTAATTTAAGTTAGGTAGAACAGAACACTGAATAAGCATAAACCTCTCACCTAACTGTAGTTTCTTGGAATATTTTGATGTAGTTCCAATGCTCATCCATCCCCAAATGAGTTCCTTTTCCTCTCTGCTCTTCTTCTGGTAGTCTATCCTTTGAATGGCACTAATTTGAAAATCAGATCTCTCTGATAGACTTTGAGACTTTATTCATCATGGTTTTTTTCCACCAAGTTTGAAGAATTGTCTTAAAATATATTTGTCCTTGACTGTTGCCTTTTTGAGCTGCCTTACATTTCGTTCTTAAAGTGTCACTTGAATAGTTCCAGCTCTTCTAAAAGAACAAGCAAGATTGGGCAGTCAAGAGGCTCATTAATATCTGTGTCATCACAATTAGATGGAGTGATTCTCTTTTCTGTTTAGAAGCGCAGCTATTGTATGATAAACCACATTACTAGAAATTGATGTGAACTTATTTCTTTTGCCCAGTTCTACATGAACATTAAACAGCAATTTTTAGAAATGGGGAATTGTTCAAACTCCTCAGTTGGATTTCAGCAATTTGGAGAAACTTGCGTGGCAAAAAAAGGTTATAATGGCTCAAGCCATTTACAAATCTCACTCTGCGTGCTTTACAGTTAGTGTCAAGCAGGATATATGGGGAATTTGGATTGAATCAAATGAAATCACTTCTGATATTTTGAGAAAGTATCCTTCTGTTGGACCTGGCATATTGCATTATCAGGTGTTACTATCTCTGGTGAGTCAACAGCTCAGATTTTGAAGCAAATCAGCTGTAGGTACACATAAACATAAAACATAAAAATGTGAACAGATACTAACTTATTGTGAATGCAAAAAATATTAGAGCATATTTAGAGGGCAGAAACTTTAATAGGGAGGAAAACAGCCAGAGAGTAACTAATTTTGTTCTCCTAGGAAACATTCAAATCAGTTGAAATGACTGGCTCTCGGAATGGAGTTTACAGAATCTTACTAAATTTCACATTTCAGTGACAACTAAAACAAAGGACAGATTTTGTTGGATAACTTTAACTGAGATGGAAAACAGTAACTTTTAACTTCAAGAATAAGGAAAATGTCAACAGAAATAAAAGACCCAGAAATCAGAGGACAATGTGCAGCACTCTATATATTGTGCCACACAAATTGAAACAACCAAAATAAATGCCAAACGCACAAGGATATAAATGTAACTTATCAGAGGTTAATGCTTTTTTATGTTTTTGTTCATATGGCAACTTGTTCTGTGGTTAGATTAAAAGGATTGGGGACCAGACAGGGCATGAGTCTTTTCTAATCCACTTTGAGCTACTTACTCAGTATGACCTTAGGTGATTCTCTTGAGTGTGCTGCTCTTGCTCAATCATATGGACATGTAATATATATTTTTCTACTTGGATGATAAAAGGGAGGGGTTAGAAAGCCTGTGTAATGCGGTATCAGTTTTTGAAGACCAATTATCATCTCTGAAACTTGTAAAGGAAAAAAGCTATTAAGACAAGTGTTCTGATCTATAACGGAGTAGATCTCTCTTTTAGCTTTTTTGGGGGTACAGTTCTCACAGAACAGAGTGTTTACTGTGTGTATAACCCTGGCAAGGGTTTTGGGAGGATTAACGAGCCTGCTGATAGGAGAACAAACAGTTTAATCCTATGAGAGCACCTGCCATAGGATGGGGTAGGCTGTGTTTAGCACAGCTGCAAAACCAGATTCCCTTCTTTTCAGCTCTGCAACCTTTTCTGGACTTCATTGGCTTTCTAGATATGTTGATGTATTATTTGAAGGGACAGGAGCTCAGAACTATTTGCTCTTAAGAATATGGCCACTTTGTTCAAGTATAAATCTGGCCAAAATATGTATTGTAGGGTTGTAAAGACAATGTATTTTCAACCAATGAGCTTTGGGTAAAGGGTGGGAAGTTCCACAGTCTTGGCTCATTCTGCTGGCTTTGTTAAGTCTTCCAATGCTCCCTCAAGATGGGCTAGGAACCCATTTTTCCCTTATCTCCTCCCAGAGCACTCTTCATTTACTTGATTTGAAGCATTTTGCTCCTTTACAAGACTTAAATTAAGAATAAACTGACCATTTGTTGTTCTACTTTCTCATTTAACAGTCCTGGGGCTTGAATTCAGGGCCTAAGCACTGTCCTTGGGCACATTTTGCTCTGACACTTGAGCCACATCATCACATCTGGCTTTTTCTGTGTAAGTGGTACTGAGGAATCAAACCCAGGGCTTTGTGTATGCTAGGTAAGCACTCTACCACTGGGTCACACTCTCAGCCTCATCCACCTTCTCATTCTCTATTTCCTTCACAGTGCTGTGAAACTGAACAAAATGATTTCTGATTTCTCATCATATAATTTTGTTCTTGCTTATTCTCTCTGGATGTTTCTCATTATTTACCACTATGAGTTTCTCCCCCCTGTATTTATGTCTTTTGCAATGTAACTTCTCACAGTGCAATTTGCATTAAGATGGAAAGTAACCCTTCATCTTTTGAACCCCTGACTCTGGCTTTGCTTGGATGACTTGCTTTGGATAATGGACTATGGCTGTACATGAGAGTAATGATGCCAATCCTCCATATTTCCATGTTTCACTCTTGTCAACATTGCTACAAGGATAACCTCTTTGAAATGAGGGCTGTCAGTCCAGACCCGGACAAGGCAGACCTTCAGCAAGGAGCCCATAGCTACCATAGCCTGAAGTGAGTGCCTATGGTGCTTTGAAGATGACTGAGAAGCAAGTAGTCTTCCATTTCCAACTGTTGACCGGTAGATCTTTTTCAGGACTCATCTGAGAAGACTTCATTCAGGAAGAATCCAGCAATGAACATCCTGTCAAGCTACACTGTTTGTGGACTTTCTTCCCATTGGTTCCAGCAATCAGTTTGGAAACTTTGGCTAAGAGCGTTTCTCCTTGCCAAGCCCACGATGCTAGAGATTCCTTAAGTTTTTTCTGAGCATGCTTATATCCACATGCAGTCAAGTCCTTCTGGGTCTCTCCAAAGCTTTCTTGGTTAATCAGCTAATTCTTTTAGCTGGATGAGCTTCCTTTCTGGTTTCTCTGTTTCTGTTTCAGTGATATTCATGTGGAATCCAGAGTCTTTCTTGGAAATTGAGCCCCATATATCACACTCTGACTTCCCTTTAACTTTCATCTCCCATCCCTCCCAGCCCATGCACTATGTCTAGACACATTCATTCATTCATTCATTCAAATTCTAACTGACTCCTGATTTTGGAGTAGTATACAACTTATGGTCTCTATTGTAAAACCTCTAGACGTTATTTCTGTATCTACTCCCCTTTAACACAATTCCTCTTCTAATTCTTTCCTACTTATCTTCAAGTCTAACATAAATGCCTGTTTTGAGTATCCTTTGATAAGTTGTATCTGTTATGTTTCCCAAGGGTATTTTACTCATTCTGTATTTTTTATAAATATATGTATTTCCTGACTAATAAATTTCTCTGAGTAGAAATTCTGGCAAGTCTCTGAAATAATTTCCAGTCTGTGGACCTGTAACTGTCCATTTCAGGATGTAAATATTTTTCTTGTCTAGGTGCTATTGTTAGCTTTCAATCATTGAGAGCCAGAGAGAGAGAATGCAGTGTGCATTCTTGTCTAATGAGTGTTAGTACTTCATGCTGCATGTTTTTTCATTCAGCAAGCATTCTGCTGCTGCTGCATCGTGCATGTTCTGCATTGTAGCTATTTACTTTTATTTGACCTCCATTTCTACCATCTTCTTCAAGTTTGAAAAGCAGCCATGACTTCAATAACCAGAGATTTGCAAATGAAAATGCAAGTCTTACATCAGTCAAAGGACTTCTTTTTCTTTTCTTTTTGGCATTTTGAAGATCATAAATATCAGTGTAGCCTAAGAGCACAGAATAGCTGTAACAACTGGCAAATAAAGCCAATATGGCTGTATATGACTTCCACCAATTTAAAGGGAGAGATGCAGAATAATTGTCAGTGCACTATCCTTGAGTACATTTCCTTAGTGATTTTGCTAAATTTACTCTAAGCAAATTACATAAATGAGCCATTTATCTCTTCATGTGTAGGCTTACATCTCCCATTCTAAACAGGTGTCGTCATGAAATCATAATTTTGTGTTACTTCTCATTTGCCCATATGAATGCAGAAGCCACAAGAAACTTATCTTAAAATTTTTTTTAAACCTATCCTTTTTATTCATTGTTATGCACTAAGATTTTCTCAAGGTGCATATAAATAACTGTTTACAGAATGAAGGCTGAACTGAAATCAAATAAATCAACTTTGCCATTCTTGTAGTGATCCTGAGAACTTTTACTTTGCCAATAGTCAAGTCTTTTGACCACTCAGAACAATACAAGTAAACGGTGTATTCTAGGAGTCTAGAAGGACCTTGACTGAGAATGGACAGATCCTACAAAACAGAGCAACTATTTTTTTTTTGCCAGTCCCAGGCTTGAGCTCAGGGCCTGAGCACTGTCCTTGGGCTTTCTCAAGGCTAGAGCTCTACCACTTGAGCCTCAGCACCGTTTCCAGCTTTTTTCTATGTATGTGGTACGGAGGAATTGAACCCCGGTCTTCGTGCATGCTAGGCAAGCACTCTACCACTAGGCCAAATTCCCAGCCCCAGAGCAACTATTTTTAAAGTGACTTTATACTTAGGGTACTACCATGAGATCCAGGGTCACAGCACTGCACCAGCACTGTCATCAAGATGCCATCTGAAACTTGAACTTCACCTCCACAATCCTCTCTTCCTTCATGACATGCGGTGGGGAATCCATGTGCTTTAGCTCTTATGTGTTTCTCTGATATTGAAGTAATTGAGTTTGGTAGCTGTTGAAGGTCGAATTATTGATCACAGTTTTTTTTATGTCTTCTAATAAACATTTATGTTCATGGCTTTGTGATGGTGATGTGTATTTCCTTGTAACTCTTAGCTCTGGACTCAGACATGTGACTTGTTTCACCCTATAGCAAAAGTAATGTAATCTCTTTCCTTCTCTTTCTCTTTCTCCTTTTTGTGTGTGTTCATATTCATTCCTTTTGATACATCATAGTAGATAAGAGAGTAGGGGTTTATTCTATTCCGCACAACTTTAGTATATAACTATAATTATGTCTGAGGGAATAGAGGTTAGGACTCCAAAATGTGGATTTACTTGAGTCGATTACAGTGGCATGTTCAGAGGTGCTCTAGAGCAGTTCCTTATGTAGGTAACTTGTTCTAATAACACATATACTCATTTTTGTTTTTTATTATCTTTAATAGTTATACAAAAGGGTTGCACTTAACAAAGCCATTTATGAACACAAAGCATCTTGATAAGTAGAACCTCGTCTCTTTTTGAACATGAGCTCCTCACTCATCTTTCTTCTTCCTGCTCCTTTTCCATTTCTTCTGTTTCTTCTTCCATCCCTCACTCCTCTACTCTCTCCTTTTATTTGTTCACTTTTCCCCACCACACACACTTTTTTTTTTAACCATCAGTGCTCTCTAGTTATGTTGTGTTTAGCATTCACTAAGCATTGTCCCAACATAATTAGATCACTGGATCTCTATCAAAACATTAGTACAAGGCAGGTACTTAAATTTAACAGAAAAGAAATGCGAGGTTCTTGCTGGGTAACAGAATTTTTATACAGCCATCCTTTCAGTGACTGTCAGAGCTAGCTTTTCAACTCCTTGTCTAAAATCCATTGTATTATATCACATATTTTGATTTAAGAAAAGTCCCATCATTAGGGATTCATGGATATGGAGCACTCTGCACTTAGGTAAGCATGTATAAAGTTTAGACACCTGGCATTCTCTTAATTCTGTTTTTTCTATTCCTATAGATGAAGGCGATAGAAAGTTATTTAAGGAGATTGTGAGTGCCAAGAGTTGATACTGCCTTCAAAGATTTAAATGAAGGGTTAAAAAAGTGAAAAGACATTTTAGAGCAAGTGAAGAAACCTTTTCCCAGTAAATCTTATGATATGCCTGTAATTAAGTCAAATAGGTTAAAGGCTTGTTATGCTAGCATTAACACGTAATTCATCCATTGAATTACAATGAGATTCATGTAAGGATTACACGTAAAATTCCATGTAATGAGATGTATTCATCATCAAAAGCTTTTTGCCCTTTAAGAAAATGTTACAATAATTATCCCATGAACGTGAAAAGTCAATAGAGGTGAAAATACATGTCTTTTTATACCATCATTGTGATTGTATTTATATTGGCAAGGCCTAACCCTGCTGACATTTAACTTTTAACCCTTTCCTCTTGGGCCACCCAAGAACTGATCTTTGCCCTTATCCTCCTCTCCATTCCCAGAGAGGCAGAAGCAAGAATCTTGTTTCCCAACTTACAAACAGATAAGTTAGAATGTGATTACTCACTTGGCAAAAGGATTCACTAGAGACTTTCCTATAAGAATTCTCTTCCACTTTTAATTAACAGTTCTTCCTCAAAGTGAAGAATCAGCAGTATTTAGAAGCAGAGCTTTAAAAATTATTAAGCATTTAATGTAAATGAGTCCAAAATTTGTGTGAACATATGGATCGTAGATTTACCAATGAAGCATCTAATAATGCCTTGAGGATATTTATATATAATTCAGTGATTTGAAAGTAGAGGGAAGTATTCATAGCTGGATACTATGAATAGTTTCTGCCAGTTGTGGGGCTTGAACTCAAGGTCTGAGTACTGTCCTTGGACTTTTTCTCGAGGCTAGAGCTCTACCACTTGAGCCAGAGCACCGCCTCCAGCTTTTTTCTATGTATGTGGTACTGAGGAATCGAACCTGGGTCTTTTCGCATGCTAGGCAAGCACAATAGGCCAAAATCCCAGCTTATTTGCAGTAGGAGTTTTAGTTAAATAGGAAATACTTTCAAAGAAAAAGTTGACCCAGTGTCTTCTCCTCTTATTGAATAGCACGTGGTACAGATATGCATATGAGAAATAATTGAGTATCCCAGTTTGTCTATAAATTCATAGAGTAACAGAATTTAAGTCACACAGTCCTCAGAAATAGTGTTTCAATCCCAGCCTTCTTTCAAACTATGCCATCAGACTTTATGGAAGTTCTCAAGTCTCTTGATACTGTGAAATAAAATCCTCCTGAAGATTATTTTCATATCTGCAGGGAAATGACTTGAGAACAGTGTGACCAACTGTATTTTTGAGCTAGTAGAGCTAGTAATTCTTGCTGGGTTAGCATATTAAGAAGTCCACTACAGTGTGTGTCGCATAATGTAAGGGAATTGTGAATTTTGCAGTTAGACACCATTACTTAGATGAGCACTTCCTGATGACCTCAGAACTGAGCATCCAGAGGTCAAGGAGGCCTGAAGGAAGCAACTTAATTGAAAGTTGGCAGTAAAAATATTGTCAGCCTGGAGAATGAATTAGATCAATTAAATACGAGAGGGCATTCATCATGCTGAGACACAGTAAACCAGTTGAATTAATAGCATTTATTCCTTTGTATACAATGTAAGAATTTTTCCTCTCAGATCATTTTGTGGAAATTTCATGGCTTACTACCAGCCCTTTAATGTACAAAATACATTCACAGATCATAAAAAATAATCCCAATATTGTGCCAGATATGTACTAGCATCATTCTCCCTCGCATAACACCCATCACACCCTTGTATCATGATTTCTCTTTAGAGCAGGTGGAACCTGTGATACATTTTTAATCTACAGAATGTGACCAAGAGGATGGAATGTTGATTTGCCTTTTTGTAAGCCTTGATTTCAACAGGCTAGAGAAAAAGAGGTTCTTATGATTGCCCTAAAGAAGTCAAGAGCTCTGATGTAAATGTCTTATTGGAAGAGTCTCACAGTTATCATATAGATGGAGTCTAGGACCCTGGGCTACCACAGGAAATGGCCAGTAAGGAGAGAGAAACCTGTATTATATAACCACAGATAGACAAATTTTGGTTTTGCATTCTGATTTTTATTATTACATATTAATTATACAAAATGATACCATTATGATATTTACAATGCACATGTATAATCTCCTTTCATATTTATCCTTTCTATTCTCTTTTATTTCCCCTCTACTTTTACCATTACTTTAATGTGTTACATTATTTTTACTTTCACACATTTCCATCATATTCTTTAATTAGAGTCAATCCTCAATCCCCTCTCCCTTAAGTCTCTATCCACCAGTTCCTTCCCATTATTTTCACCCTAATACAATTCCTTTTTAACATTCAGAGACAAAAAATGAATGGATTTTGCCCACAAAGATTTTCCAGGTAAGCCTTGAGAAAAAAACATAGCCTGGCCACACGTGAATTTCAGGCCTTTGAGATCTTGAGCAGAAGCATTAGCGAAGTCAGGCCTATACTCTTGACCCCCAGAAAGAGTGGAATAAAAAGTATGTGTTGTTTTAATTCACTAAGTTTATGGTAACTTGTTGTGCACAGCAAACATAGTAAGCAGTGAAGAAATACTAATGAATTAATAGTAGTATGATGATCTGCTAAGAGTATACCATCTAACTTTAATTCCAGTGTCCCTCTAACAAGCAGATTTTTACTTTATTGCAAAATTATATGGTGCCATTTATATTTGGTGAAATTATGTACTCAAATTAAACAGAGTAAAAGGTTTTAAAACATATTACTAATTAAGATTCAAAATATTTTCAACATTCTTGAAAGTATCCTCAGCCTTTCTGTGGTTAAGTCTGACCGTACACAGTCCAAACCTACTTCACCATTAATGTTCAGTTGTCTATTTTGGTTAATTTTGACATTCTAAAATTTTGCACACATGGAACCATCCAGTGCATTCTTTTCCCCCCACCTTCTTTTATTCAGCATTAGCATCTCCATAGCAATCAAAATACCACTGTTTAAATATCAAAGGAAACAATTTCCTGAGTCCTACCCCAAAACTTCCATTTCTTTCCCATCAGTCACATCTATAAAATGGAAAATGAGTTGTGCCTCTTTTTCAAGATAGCTATACATGAAATGGCACAGAGAAAAGCCATGAAAGCAAGTATACAGTTAGTCTCACATGCATAGAAATACTTAGATTGAAGGATCATAACAATTCTCAAAATGATTGGCTAGCAGCTGTCAAGAAAACCAGTATAAAGAAATAAAAATGGCCTATAGACACATGAAGAAATGCTCAACGTCTCTGGTCATAAAAGAAATGCAAATCAAAACAACTCTAAGATTCCACCTCACTCCAGTTAGAATGGCCAGGATCAAGAAATCTAATAACAACAGGTGCTGGAGGGGATGTGGCCAGGAAAGATCACTACTACACTGTTGGTGGGAGTGCAAACTCGTTCAACCACTATGGAAAGCAGTATGGCAGTTCCTCAAAAGATTAAACATAGAGCTCCCCTATGACCCAGCAATTCCACTACTTGGCATTTACCCAATCATCCAGAAACAAAGACATACTAAATCCACCAGCACAACGATGTTCATTACAGCACTATTTACCATAGCAAAGATATGGAACCAACCCAGATGTCCCTCCATTGATGAGTGGATCAACAAGATGTGGTATTTGTACACAATGGAATTCTATGCTGCTGTCAGAAAGAACGACATCGCCCCATTTGTTAGAAAATGGAAAGACTTAGAAAAAATCATATTAAGTGAAGTAAGCCAGACTCAAAGGAACATAGGCACAACTTGGATCTTTTTTTGTGTAGTACTAGGATTGATCAGGGCCTCACGCTAGATGAAAAAGTTAGAAAACATGGGACATTCCCAGTAGAAATAGGATTTGAGATTAGGTGGTGGGTGACTGAAGGTTCAACAGAGGAATTTAAAAAACACTTGAGAGAGCCTCAAGATTCTAAAGGACTTTGATCCTCAGCACCTTCTTTTCAACAGACTATTCCAATAACAAAAACAACAAGCCTCTCTCCATTCTCTCGTCACAAAGAGCTTGTGTCAGCTATGAGGAAAAATACAGAGGCTTAAACAAGTGTCATGCACAGACCGTATCTCAAGATGCCTAGAACCAGGCAGAGAATAATAATATAAGATACTAAACAAGTTTATTTGAGGAAAGTGGAAGGGCATAAGAGACACTTAGTGATCTCAGTATTAGGTAAATCAAGCATACTCTAGGGTGCTGCCATAGGAATGGTAGGACATTCTGAGATTAAAAAGATATATACTGACAGCCTAAGGAAGAAATGTGAGAGATACTGTATCATCATAATGACAACATCATGGTATTTGGATCCAGAGAATGATAATGTTTTGGATTAAAATATGAAGACCACAAGAAAAATAATTCAGAGGGTGGGGTAGATCTCATTTTGACTGACTTCATCTGCTTGCTCTACTCTAAGCAGAAGAGCAGGGACTGAGCTTTTTATCTTGGCATCTCAAGAATCTAGTATGGTTTGGCAGATTGTAGTTAATCAATAAATATTTGCTAAATGCATGTGTTGAATAGCAAGGCAATATTGGAAATAACCTCCCAGGCATTCATCTGGGTAGATAAATTTATACAGGAAATTTCTTGGAGAAGAAAAAGCAACAGCCAAGGGATGATTCTTGGAATAATTTACAGTTAGAAATAGAAACAAGAAACAGTCAATAGAGCTCATTCACAAGGAAGAGATCAAAGAAATACTGGGAGAACCCAGAGTGAGGGGGTTCATGGCCTAACAAGAAACGTCAAGGCCTAACAGTAGGTAATATTGCTCATGCTGCTAAAAATCAGAGATCTGACTGCAAAATGTGCTTTAGTATTTCCAAGCTACTTTTTAAATTTCATTTAAACAATATCTCCTGTTAGCATTGAAAATAAATAAAATTGATGGAAAATTCTGATGGCAAACATACACAACCCACAAATCCACATGTAAGAACATGACAACAAAGGACGTAGTGTGATAAGCTCTCAAATGGTTTTTTAATCCAATCTTCTCACCATCAGCATTGAATAATCTAGTTCAAGACTCAGATAACATACCCCATCTCTCCTAGACAGGTTTCCATAATCACTCACCACAGGACAATGCTGCCATGTGTCTGTGGCCCATATGTAGAAAGTACTGATTTTACTCCCCCATAGACTTCATAAAAACATGTGAAAGTTGGGGCCAGGAGTTTGGCCTAGTGGTAGCGTGCTTGCTTAGTATGCAGGAAGACCCGGGTTCGATTTTTCGGTACCACATACTTAGAAAAAAGCCAGAAGTGGTGCTGAGGCTCAAGTGCTAGAGTTCTAGTCTTGAGAAACATCCAAGGACAGTCCTCAGGCCCTGAGATTAAGCCCAGGACTGGTCAAAAAAAGAAAGAAAAGAAACAAAAACATGTGAAAGTTGATTCTAAGAAGGTCTGTGGTTCTGGAGATAAAAATAGAGGATAAGCATCGATTGTATTAATGATTGCCAAGTTGAAGAGAAAGTGAGGATGATCCTAAACTATAAAGATTTGAAAACCTACATTTATCCCATTTCTGAGGTCTCACAGTAACTTTGAGGCTATCAGCAGCATGGCCCACAGATACAGTAGACTAAGATGAGACCAAGCAGTAAACAGCAGAAACAATACAGAAGTGCGTTTGGGTGGTGTAATTATTCACTAAGAATTCTTCTGATCCCAGAAGAATGTGGGCAAGGATGGCTAGTCTTCCTGGACTCATGAGAAAGTCTTCACAAAGTGGCACAGAGAGCGCAAGAGAACCTTTGAGCAACCTGAGCATCAGTATGTGTGAAGTGTATGAAACCCAGATGGTACTGGTTTACCACGTGGCTGGTGTCCACGAGTGCTCCAGAAGAGGGCATGACTAAAGGTAGATCAAAGTCTGAGGAATATAGTATATCTTCTACAGTTCGTGTTCACTTGACTTAAATTCCAGGGGAAAAAGGAAAGGAATAAAGTTGATGAAACCTGAATATTAATGACTTACAAGGCAGAAAGACAGTGAAGATACTGAGTCTGTTTGAAAGCAGTCAGAGAGGTTCAAGCTCTGAAGAAAAAAAATGGTCTTTTTCTAGATATCAGGGTATCAAAGTTTATAACTTGGAATGAAGCATAAATTGTGCTCCTCCATACAGAATCCCCAATATTAGCATTATCTCTGGTGTTTACAAACAATAGTGTTCACTTCATTATCTATATATTTACTAGAATGCCTATTCTTCCTCTGGAAAGAATGCAGGTTAATGATCTTGAGACTCAGACAAGATAAGAACTCATGGAAGGGACAATGTTCCCCAAGGTAAAATGAGATATTTTGGAAGATTGTTCAGAGGTAAATAGGCACTCAGTACAAATCATAATAGTTGAAAATAAGCAGTGGGGGTACTTCGGAAGTGACTGAGAGTTAGATGTGCAGAATTAGCTGTAGGAAAGATTCCAAAGAGACTACAGAGATGATGAGTAGGTGAGTAGCCTGTCTTACATCTCATTTCTCTGATAGAGACAAGATGAATCTCTATTCCATGTGAAGAAATTTAGACATAAGTAAAACTTCTAGAGTCACTTTCAACATAGTAGGAAGTAAAATGGATGCAGTTGATGAGAGATTGTGTCAGGTTGCACCAACAATTATCGTCCCAAAGTAATTAGCAAAGCTAACTTAAGCTCTGGCCTTTATTTTCCCTGGATGAGAGCAGGATCAGCTTTCTAGTGTGGGTAGAGATGGACCTGGGTCTGGTAAACAAGCAAGCCCAGTTCTTTGATAGCCACTGAGGAAATTCTCCCATCAGCCCCCAATTTCCTGTCTCATCATTTTGCATGGAACATTGGCAGTACCTCTATAATACCAAGCACTTCTATTTTTACTTCATTGCTGGCTATGGCCTACCACAACTCAGATCCTGCCATCTCAGCTTCCTGTGGTCCAATATTCTACTCCCTTTCATGGTAGCATCCCAGAGAGACTGTTGGAGACCTAGGATTGCTCTTAACATAATATAACTTGTTGCTGTTAATCATTAAAAATTATTTGAGTTGTAGGTATATTTTAGATATGAGGCCCTTGTCTGTTGTATGGCTACTGATGATCTTCTTTCACTCTGTGGGCTTTCTATTTAACTTGCTAGCTATGTCCTTTGTTGTACAGAAGCTCTGCAGTTTAATGCAGTCCCATTTGTTCAAACTTTTAATTTGTTGCATCTCTGCGCCTTTATTAAGAAAGTTTTGACCTGTGCCAAGGAGACCTAGTGTATCTCCTATTCCTTCCTGTAAAGTTTTCAGGGTATCTGCAAGGTCTTTGATCCATTTAGAATCAATTCCAGTGCAAGGTAACATAGAAGGATTCAACTTTATTTTTCTACAGGTGCTTAACCAATTCTGCTAGCACCATTTGTTGAAGAGGCTATCTTTCTTTCATGTTATTTTTTTTTTGGCTCCCTGATCGAAGATTAGGTAGCCATAGGTCTGTGAGTTGATTTCTGGGTCTTCAGTTCTATTCCACTGTCCATCAAGCCTGTTCTTGTGCCAGGGTCAAGCTGTTTTGATTACTATAGCTCTGTAATAGAGTCTGAAGTTTGTTATTGATATTCCTCTAGTGCTTTTCTTTCTGCTAAGGATTGTTTTTGCTATATGGGATGTTTTATTATTCCATATGAATTTTTGGATTGCATTCTCTATTTCCTTAAAGAATGACATTGGGATATTGATGGGTATCGCATTGAATTTGTAGAAAGCCCTTGGCAGGATTGCCATTTTCATGATGTTAATTCTACCAATCTAGGAGCATGTAGTTGTAATTTTGTCCTTAAATTATTTTTAGAAGAAAGTTGTGTAGAATGGAGCCTCCTCATCTACAGCTATTAAGTTTTCTGTTCAGGCCTCTGTCTTTCTAAGTCTGCTCCTGCCATCAGCAAATTCCTAGCACTTAATCTTACTGTTCCTCAGCTAAAGTTTGCAGAGAAAGCACATTCACTACTATGTATAATAAAGCAGGTACAGGGTATGTCACATTCGCAGAAGTATCACACTATATTGTACTCTATAGTATTAGTGGATATATTTAAAAACACATTATTTGAGACTTGACAATGCTCTATCAGAGTTGTTTTTAATAACCTCACTCTAGAGTATTTTCTTTCCAGATGATGATTGAAGAGCAAAAAAAAAAAATGGTGCTAAGTCGAAAGAAAAAGAAGAAGAAATCTAGAGAAAGGGCCTGAAGTCTCAATTGTATAATTCATAACGATCTTTCTACTCTGGGTTCATTTTGCTTGTAGCATTGAATGACAATAGTTTCGATTTTTTTTCTTAGGTATCAATTACAAATAAAGTCTGGTGAGAACTTTTGTTTAAAAGTTATACATTCCAGTGTTAATATGGCCTTTCTGGAAATGCAGCTGCATTTTATGGTTTAAAAAAAAGCAATTGAGTTTTATCAAAGGTTCTTATTTCAAGTTCTGTGATTGCTAAGCTACATAAGTTAACCAAAAGATAACCAGGCATTAGGTAATGTTGTCTTTTGTTTTATATCTTCTTTTGAAATCCCATGAGTTTAGTAAAGTGCATTTAATGGAGCATAAATCTTTACGTTGTTTTTGTTAAGTCATGTATTTGGAATATATATCCAAGTCTATGTGATCAATTCTAAAATATTAGCTGCCACCCCAAAGATCTGTGACATGGATTTCAACACGTGAACAAACATTTTAGAAGCACATTGAGATCATGGGCTGGGTGGCAAGGAAGAGTGAGAATTTTTGACTTCTAAATTACTCCAAGCTTTTTTATTTTACGGTATGTGCAGATATACATTGCAGTTACAATACAGTGAATAAATCTGAAGATCATATATTTTATAATATACATATTTTATAATTTATTTTCTACTTTTAGCTTTTCTGTTTTTTTCTTATGATGATTATCACTCAAATTAAGTAAAAATTCTTCCAATTAATATTAAAAGTCCTTCATTATAAGAATCCAACCACCACACATTTCTAGATTTAAATACTCTTATTTTTTTCTCCTGAGTCTTATTGTACATGTAGCCCAGGCTGGCTTTGAATGCCTGATCTTCCTGCTTTAGCTTCCTAAGTGTTGGTATTAAGGGTTTAGACCGCCATAGTTGACTACTCAATTCTATAAATCTCTTAGCCATTTCTCTGCATTCCATGCTTACTGTGTAATTTTCTGTCTCTCAGCCCTTGCTGATGCTGTTCCTTCTTCCTAGAAATTCTTATCCCATTCTCTTTGCTTATTAAACCCTCATGCCTTCATTTATTTATGTATTATGATTAAGCTCCTATTATATGCAAGACATTATCTTTTCAGAGCATAGCTTGACTGCCTTTTAATCTACAGAACTTTTCACAATTTTATCTCTCCTTTGAAAGTCATCATCTCTTGCTTCATTTTAACAGTAGAAGCACTTCATTTATATCTTTGTTTTGGTACGTCAGATACAATCAAATGATTGATTATTTTCCCCTTCACTCAGCTCTCAGAAGTTGAATTGCTGAGGACAGATTTTTCTGCTTTATTGATCACTCTAAATAGAGTAGTGTCTTGCACTGTCTGGATGCAATAGCTGCTCAATAAACATTTTCCCATTGTGAAATACTCTGGCTTTCAGTTCTGATGCTACGAGTATCAATCTAACTCACTTCAGATATTAAATATTTCAATTGGTTCTGCTTGGCGAAGTGCCATGCACCTGGAATCCTAGTGCTAGAAAGGCTGAGGCAGAACCATTGTGAGTTCAAGGCCAGCCTGGATTCCATAATGAGATTGTCTCAAAAACCTAGGGGCTGGAGATGGAACTCTGGAAACAGATTTCCCTAGG
Source organism: Megascapheus bottae (assembly GCF_031878675.1). Taxonomy (NCBI): domain Eukaryota; kingdom Metazoa; phylum Chordata; class Mammalia; order Rodentia; family Geomyidae; genus Megascapheus; species Megascapheus bottae. The sequence goes on from NC_143517.1 coordinate 43,482,278, forward strand.
ATGTATAAGGTCCTGGGTATGATATACAGCATTGTAACAAAATAAAAGAAAATAACACCCAATCAAACTTCTAGTACAGTGGAAACCTTGGAATCAAAATGGAGCTTGTTTTATACACACATTTGTTTTTTGTTTTTTTGTGTGTGTTTTTTTTTGCTAGTCCTGGGCTTGGGCTCAGGGCCTGAGCACTGTCCTTGGACTTTCTCAAGGGTAGCACTCTACTACTTGAGCCTCAGCACCACTTCCGGCTTTTTTTCTTTGTATATGGTACTGACGAATCAAACCCAGGTCTTTGTGCATGCTAGGCAAGCACTCTACCACTAGGCCAAACTCCCAGCCCCTGTTTTTTTTTTTTTTTTTTTTTAAGCCACTTTACAAGAATATAACCTCTTCTATTCATTGAGTTCTAGGCATTTCATGCCTTACTTCCAAAGCAACCTCAGAATGACACATGTAACAAGAGGTCAGTGCAATTATTGTAGCAATTAGGCTGCTATCATTTTTGGAAACTCACTCTCTGAATGCCTGCAACACCAAAAAATTTCAATTAATTCCGTGATCTGATAGTAAATCTTTTCTTCAAATAAACAAAATTTTAGAGGACAGTCATCAGCACTGTAGAAAATTTGAGAGATCTTGTAGTTTAGTCAAGAATCCCCAATATTTTATACTCTGGAATATGGGTAAACAATGAATGTTAAAAGTTGTTTTACTTCTGAAAGACACCCTCAATTTAGTAGTTTTATACTTAGACTGATTCTAAATGAGGAGATTTCCCAGGCCACTAATGTAGATGTTGGAAAATTGCTATTCTGCTAACCATTCGTAAATTCTATTAGAGTTTTGTAGATGGATATTTTGAGGAGCCAATGAGCTATTCTGAGGAATTCTACTTAGACATCGCCTCTGCCCACATGTCAAGTAGAAAATGGCCTCCAACTGCCTTGATTAAGATGGTGGTCATGTTTCAGTAGTTTTCCTCAGAACAGTCAAGTATTCTCTATCAGTTGTGATAGAGACCATCTCTCCAAGACTTAAACTAGTTTATCCATCATTTGTGAGGCACACATCAGTCTCTGTTATGGCCATTGGATTGTGCTATTTAATTGTGCCTGAGTGTCTTCCCAGGAAAGAGAAAACAATTTCTTTGTTCTAACAGCCCTATCTTCTTTTTGATGAGAGAAAGGAGTAGAACCTTACCAGAAAGGTATACTTGAGAGACCTATATGTAACACTTGCTCTAGCCAGATGATATTTTCATATGTAGATGCAGTTTCAAGAAATTACTTAAAAAGAAAACAAGGGAGACCAGCAGTATGACTCTGGAGTAATTTTTTTATGCAGATGTTTAAAGGTGAAGTGCAAGTGTTCAATACAGTAAAACAAATAAGGGACTCGGATTATGACATGGAATTTAATCTCTCCCAGGAAAATCACTGCACTTTTGTAGTTATTTTATTTTAAGGCAGAATATTGACTTGTTAACAGTCTATACCTGGAGGTCCAAGAAGATTCTATGTAAAGGTCTCCTGATATCTAGAACTTGAATTAATTCACACTGTTACTATATGAAGTGAGAGAGCAAAGTTTTGGTTTTAGGAAGCATGATTTAGGGGACTTTATGGCTTGAATTCATCTGAACATCTGAACGAGTAACTGATAATTGCCAAGCATGGTGATTCAGGCTTATAACTGGATGCACTTGGGATAGATAGGTAGATCATGATCCCAGGCCAGCTCTGGGCAAAACTGGGAGACTCATTCTGAAAAGGGTGGTGGGGGTAGGGGGCTTGTAGCTTAAGTGTTAGATTGCCTGCCTAGGGAGGGTAAGGCCCTGAGTCCAAATCCAAGTTATTAACAAAAAGAAAGCAAGAATTTTAAGAAGAATGGAAAAGGGAAAAAAGGAAAGAAGGCAGAAGAAAAGGAAAAAATAAAGGAAGACAAAAGAGGGAGAGAGAGAGAAAAAAGAGATAGGGAAGGAAGGAAGGAAGGAAGGAAGGAAGGAAGGAAGGAAGGAAGGAAGGAAGGAAGGAAGGAAGGAAGGGATTGTGTTCATGTCCTTATATGATCTACTCTGAAATGACATTACTCTGAAATGACTAGAATCAGACAGAGAGAGTGCCTTGCAGGGAAAACTGGAGAGCTTGAACTAATTCAGTGAGCAAAGAAAAGATTGGAATTCATCCTTTTCTTTAAGGAATAAATTTCAAGAAGTGGCTCTGTGGCTCAAGTGGTAGAGCTGTGGCTCAAGTGGTAGAGCTGTAGCCTTGAGTTGAAGAGCTCAGGGACAGCACTAAGGCCCGGAGTTCAAGCAAGCCCCACGACTGACAAAAAAAGAAATAATTTTCTTAAAATGATAGCCCCATTTATTACAATAGCTCATACCCTAGATACATAAGGCCATGTAGGATGGACCTCCAGGACATGGAAACAAGAGCTTAACTATAAGTGACTGTTACTCTTTATATATTATGTTTTTCTCCCTTCTCTTGTGTTCCCTTTGGTTAATCTCATATTGTTACTGTTTCCCACTTTGTTACCTGGTATTTTATATAGATGTTTACCTGTTTATTGAAATAGGAGGGGAAAAAGAGGGAAGGGGAGGGAAATGGTGACAAAAAGGGATATCAAAGTGGGAGAAGTAATGAACCCTCTATCTGGAGAATATAACTGTAATCATTCTATACATTGAAATTTAAAAAAAAAAACTATAGCCCCATTTGATTAAAATTTAGAATGTCATCGTTAGAATGATTGAAGTACCAACCTGCTTTTCTTTAAACTTCTCTTTTAATACAGGTTAGATATGCCCAAAGCACATAGCTTGATTCATAATGTTTACTTCTTATTACTTGAGGAAATTCCATTTATTTCAGGTGTGTAATCTCTCAAGCAAATAATTCCTTCTTGATTCCTGATGCTTTTTACATATATCTTTTGGCTCCTGCTGTGAAGGTTAACCTTGATTGTCAACTTGATTGGATTAAGAAGCACCTGGGAGATTTAAAAAGGTAAAGACTTTCTCAGGAAGAATTACCTGAGGTAGGAAGATGTGAGTGCCATTCTACAGACCAGGAAGGAGCCCAGATGGAATAAAAGGGGAAAGGAGAAAACAGCTGACCCAATCATTCTCTCATTGTCTCCGTGTCTATCTGTCTCTCCCCACTTTCAGTCTGTCATGATATGAACTGATCTACTATGCCATGCCTTTCTGATTATGATGGACCAAAAGCTCTGAAACCATGAACCAAGATAATAATTCCTTCAAGTTGTCATTGTTCAGGTACTGTCAGTGATGTAAAACTGACTATAATAAGATATCTAATTTGGGGATGATTTGAAATTTGAAGCAATTGCTTCATGTTGTGATTTTCTGCTTCAGAATTTTTTTGAAAGTAAGGAGGGATATAAAACACAAAAGACAGATTATTGCATTAATAAGGTTTTGCTATATTTTTCATGTGCTAATATGATCCTCAAGACATTAAAAAATAGACTAATACATAGTCTAATAAATAGACTGTAGCTATAATACAAAACTGCTAAAGACATGTGGAGAGTAGAAATTTCAGAGAGATATATTGCTGACTCCACAATGTGGTAGCCTGGTATCCAAAAGTGAGTAGAACTCTCTTCCTCATCCCTTCCTTAAAGGCCTCAGGAAAACCGGACCAGTTACAGAGACTGCTATATTTGTCTCTCGGCTACTTTATTTAGAGCAGTACATTTTATACATGTTCGACAGATGATTCTTGAAATACAAAAAGCAAACCAAAACATTTGCAAATACCTGAAATATTTGCCCACAGAAATAGGCGAGAGAAGGCAAGCATTCATTTAAGTCAGCTTCCTATAGTTTTGTGGGTGGTCCTTAGGCATTCTGTGGTTCCTAGGACTCTGACTATACTAAGCACAGACAGAGAGGGTCCTGCATGTTAGGATTCAGTAGGAAACCATGTGGGGAATAAAGTGTCCCTGCCTTGTATTTGCTCTGGGCCTGGGTACAAGTCTGAGCCTGGTAACTGGTAATCAGATATAAAAATCCAAATCTTCAAAGAGAAAAAATAAATTGTGACACTGTATTTGTGTGAAAGTGGCTTCCTCCTGCTTAGATTTCAAAGATCTTCTCTGAAAGCAGCATAAGCCAGTGGGTTTGAATACATTCGGAGCAGTTAGGACCAGAGAAATTTTCATTAGACACTGTGCCTTACCTTCTGATGTCTCCTCTAGAAAGCAAACTTAGTGTTGTTGCTATGCATCAAAATTCCATAAGGGGAATCAGTGTGGTATTTGTGTTGTGTCTGACTAGGGAATTTTCACTGTTTACATTTGTACTGTTTAACTACACTAGAAAAAAGGTTCATCTTCTGTTAATGCATATTGCTTCAAGCACTGTAACAGAATGATTACACTCAAATTGTTTTATAATCAGTAACACACCATTTGGGACTCAGCAACCTACTGTTAATAAATTGTATGTGACTACCCTTCTCTGGCCATATAGTAACCCCTTCGAGTTAATGTACACTGTGGATCTTCTTGTTTTAGCTAAGTTGTACATTAAGAAGATAGGCGAGGTTAGTACCTAGTGATGGATTATGTGTGCTGATTGGTAATCTGAAATCTGTATGAGTCTCCAAAATACTTTTGGTGAATGCAATGGCAAAGAGATAACTGTCATAGACTTGAAAGAAAAGTAAAGGCCAATCATCTTCTGAGGAAAGAAGAAGGCCATCAACAAGTACATTGCTTATTTTGTCTAGAAGACATTTAATGTTTTATTATTAATTTTTGATTAATATTAAATCAAAATATTTCATTATTAATACTAATGATGTATAGGGTGACACTGAAACTGGTCTCTAAGATGGGGTGTATTTGGCAACATTACTATGCAAGTACTGTTTAGTTACATCCATTTTATTTTATTTATTTATTTTTTTTTTTTGCCAGTCCTGGGATTGAGCTCAGAGCCTGAGCACTGTCCTTGGACTTTCTCAAGGCTAGAACTCTACCACTTGAGCCTCAGCACCTCTTCCGGCTTTTTCTATATATGTGGTACCAAGGAATCGAACCTGGGTCTTCGTGCATGCTAGGCAAGCACTTTAACCACTAGGCCAAACTCCCAGCCCTCTCTGAAACTTCTTAAGTAAGTCTTGACTCAATCAACTTCCTCATAAACCAAACACAGCAAAGTCAGAGAACTGAACTAGAACCTTGAATGTTATTTTGTTACACACGCTATTGACTGCCATAGATAACACTGCTGTTTTCACTGATTGAACAAGGGCACAATGTATGGATGGAATAAAAGTAAGAAGAGAGATTATGGTTCCTAAAATTCATGCAAGATGACCTGAGGTCTATATGCACTAAATAACAAAATATTTAGAAGAGAGGAAAAGTTAGCAAAAATCTTGGTGTCTGAATAGTCTGAGTTCTACAATTGGTTGGGGTAATTGATCTGAACAAATCTATTCAGAACCAGTGTGACCTTGGATTTGAACTAGGGCAAGGCATGCCAGATCTCCCTCTGGAACATGGCTGCCTGTTTCATTACTGATGAGAAGAATTTAGTGACTTACAGCTAACTGCATATGTCCACTCTCCAAATTAACATACCTATAGGTACAAGACACATAAAAATAGGTAAGTTGAGGAAAAAGTGAAAGTAGAATAAACAAGAAATCCATGTGTCTTATTTTGCTGGCTTGCAAGGGAAAAAGAAAATTGTACAGAAATATGAAAAGCAGAGATACTGCTATCAAACTGTATGTTAAACTGGATGCATCTTACTTTGCTAACTTCCTTATGAATCCTTCTTGGATCCAGGAACCCCTGCTGTACATTAGTAAAATAGCATTATGATCTGGAGCCAACTGACTTGGAAATATGCTAGCATCATGCCTTAATAGTCAGGGCAGGTTTTAGAAGTAGAAGCTCAAGTTGAGAATGCTCTTATCAGAGAGATTGTATTTTAAAATATCTAGAATGCCAAAATATTTTTTATCATAATGAATGCAGAAAAACATTCATTTGGTACTTATAACTTACAAAGTTCTTTCATATATATGATCTCATTTGGACCTTGCCCTGAGTCTGAGGCTAAGACTATCAAAATTACCCTCCTTATTAAATAGAAGACAAAGGAAAGCTAAGATTTAGAGATTTATCCAAGGACAATTATGAGCTCATCTTTGTATTCCCAGTGCCTTTGAGTGTATACCACCCAGTAGACACATAAAATGTGTTCACTGAGGAAAATGCAGTTGTAGTTCATGACGAGTTTATCTGAATAAGGATTTCTTTGTTAGTTAGGGCTCTTTTGTTTTCAAGCAACAGAAATAAATAGGAGAGATATTAGAGATATAACTATAGAAAACCAAAAATTATAAAAAAAAGTTTACATTTTTCTTATATCTATTCTCAAATTCTAGTATAAACAGTATGAACATTCAGTTAAAGTCTGATTTTATAGAACTGTTATTGTGTTATTTAACTCCACAATCTGCCTTTGCCATACTAAATTTCTTTAAAAAATTAGTATTCTTAAAACTAAGCTTTATAAAATCTTCATCTGTAAAACTACATTTTCCCAGGGGAGGAGAGTCATTCTTAAGATGGAAAATTGGATAGGGTAGATGCTATTGTAACTCATGGCGTTGAAAAAAAATGTGTTGCTTGTACCTTTTGATGAATGGAATCAAATGCTACCTGTTTATTGCTCACTCATCAACTTCCTAATGGATTTTCAGATTCTATCATGTGGAAACAATATCCAATTGCAGAGATGATTATTCAGGTTTATTATTATTATTTTGTGCACCATCAATATTTATTATTAACTTCTTCCAAATAGGCAGATCATGGCAGTCCCAAAGAAGCCCAAAATCAGTATGTGACAGGAGGGAAGTTGGGGCAAGAGGACAGAGCCAAGGGGAAAAGGTGACAAGGCCTCCTACAGTGAGGTCCAGACCATCATGGCTCCGGCTGAGACAAGCAGGAGACAAGCAGACAGCTTCCTGTCCTCCTCCCTCCTGGCTTCTGGAATGGTGAGTGGGAGTGGGGCCTCTCCTCCTATGCAGCTCCCTGGAGAAAGCTGTGGAGCAGCCAGGCTGGAGCCTCCATGCTTGGACTGTCCTGCAGGCTGCACTCCGTGGTTCCAGAGAAGGGGCAGTGAAATAGGTGAGGCTGAGCTGGCTAATGACCACAATGCCCTCTCTGTCCTACCCTCTGGGTATCCATGCGGCCATTTTCTTGGTGCTCTACCACAAGAGTAACAAGCCACCTGCAGTCTCTTCAGGTAGATTTGTGTGCCTATGAAATCTTTATTTTAGAATTATTTTTAGCTGACAAAGAGGGTTCAGTTCAACCTATCAATTTCCATTGGTGAAATCGCGCACATAACTATTTTGTGTGATGTAAAATAATATAAGGTGGTGAAGTATAAATATTGTCTCAAATTTTCTTTTCAGTGTTACGCTTTTGAAAATGAATGTCTAGGCTAATATTATCATAAATATTCTAACATATTTTTCACTTGCAAAATAATTCTTTTAGAGTATAATAGATGGTGTTTCTCCTCTTCTTTACAGCAGGACCTTCTTGGTAAGCTTGGAAAACTTGCTGCTAGAGTTGACTTCCTTCTCTTCCTAAGAGCCAATGAATCATTACCAGGAACTCACTATTCTTAGACTATAATCTGTGGTCGAAGAACGAATATTGAATTCAGTATTACCATATATCCATATATCATATATCCATATATGTCTGGAAGTATATTTACTCTGGTATAATACAGAAGAAGGTTGTCATATTTTTCAAACAGTTTTGTTAAGAATCAAGGACTAGATTGTTTTATAATTATTTGCCTGGTTTATTTTCTTTTCTTTATTATATAATCCAAATCCATAAATGTATTCAATATAATACAATGAGATTGTGATCAGCAAATTAAAACTAGATAGAAAACCAGAGCTTATATAATTGATGACCAGGAGATAGAAACAACCACTTATTATCTTATCTTCCTATTGTTGTTTCAGATGTTCTTCATCTGTTTTGGAACATTTCCTTTATTATGTATATTTTACAATGATTTTTCCCATGTGTGGTTTGCCTTTTTATTTTGCTACAAGTATGTGTCACAGCACAGAAGTTTTACATTTTTATATTACTTTTAGTACAATTACTAATTATTTTTTCCATGGGTTGTACTTTTGCCATATTGATATTTTCTTATGTTTTCTCCTAACCCATTTATAATTTTACATTTTAGAATTGACTTTACTGAATGGATGTGCTTATTCCACCCAACGCCCAGATACTATTTGTGTAAGGTGTATGCACACATTTACTTGAGGAAGTATAGACATTCAATAGTGGGGTGCTTCAACTCTCTTCTCATTCTATATAATGTAGCTGTACAATAAATTTGATATTTATATAATTTTAGAATCAATTTGTTAATGTCTACAAAATAACTTTCTTAATTTCACTGAATCTGTAAACTAAGCTTGGAAAATTGTATCTTAGTAAAATTGAGTCATCCATCTTCTGAGCTCATACTATCTTTGTATTCGTTGACTTATTCCATTTGCATTTAGTGGTTTTTATTGTCACGTATATCCTGTAAATATAATAAAATATTTACTACAAAGTATTTCAAGATTATAGTGATTTGTAAATGAAATTTACAAACTTCACCTTTCAATTGCTCACTGTTAATTTATAGGAAAATGATGTTTGTCTATTGTACTTTAATTTTTCTTCCTTAAAATGTTCTGACAGAATCTTTCATTAGCTTACTTAGAATATTATATGCAGAAATTTTAATCTGTGGCTAGACAATCCTTTCCTTTTCTCTGTCTTCTTTTTCTTGTCTTCTTGCATTATTTAACTTTAACCTTTGTCCAACTTCTAGGATGATACTGAACTTCTAACTCAGTATACTTATTTCTAATCTTAGAGAAAAGAGTCAGGAATGATAGCTGAAGAGTACTGTTGGGATGTTTGTATTTACTGATGTTTGAATACAATCCTCAAAAATTCATGTATGGAAAGCTTTTGGAGTTAATTAGGACTAAATGAGGCCATGAGGCTGTGGTTCCTGGGATGGCATTAGTGGTTTCAAAAGAAGAGAGTGAGAATGTGTCATGTGATGTCCAATAGATCAGGATGGATTTCTTCCCCAGAAGGTCAAAGTTGACAACACTGGATCATAAGCAGCCTGCGGTTCACAGACTTCCTGTGATACGGGGGTGGGGGGGGGACTACAATGTAAGGCATGACTCATTGTTTGATTTAGAGTGGGGCACTCTCCCACTTCTACCCTAGACAATGTGATAGAGTATAGCTTGAAAAGTGAATACATCTCAGTGGAGTAGAATGGGATATGTGTCTTTTTAGCATGTTTGCGTTCATTTCCTTTAGGTTGTACAGGAAACAAATTTGAGATGTAATGTTACTCACAGTGAGTAAAAGTATACAATATTTCAGACCAATCAATTTTATAACCGTCCTAGGAATTCTAAGTATGCCAAGTCTATGGTGGGTTTCCAGAACATGCCTATTCATCAAGTAACTATAGAATAAAGATCATCTGATGCCATGTTATGCCTTTATTTTGATCTAGAACTTGAATATGTATGTGTTCCTGATAAACATCTGTGGATTTTAAGTACCCTTTTCTCTCTTTTCTTTTCATCACAGATTATACCAAATTATGCTCCAACCTATGCTTTGAATTTGGTTACACAAGTGATTTAAATGAATAACCTACTAAGGAATATTATTTTCTAGTATACAAAGTAAATTGCCTTCCTGCTTTTGAAACTTAAATGAGAATTTTTTTTAAGTTCTGGGACTATGGGGTAAGCTTTATGACTATTATGTGCAGTTTAGGATTGGCTGATGTCCTCTTTCATATTCACCAAGACCAAATCGTCTATGTAAAAGCACTGATGAGAGACTGACTGGGCAGAAATTCTGAAGCTATGAACTATGCTCCCACTGTGGGTACCATAAACTTAGTGATGAATAACACTCTTTGAACATCTGGGCAAGAAAGATGTCTCACTGCAGGAGGGAAGCTTTCCTTTCTATAACCAAACTGTGCTTAGCTGATATTTGAAGCCTGACTTCACACTCTTCAGAGCGCTGCTTTGATCTAACACAGTTTAGTTAAATTGACTCTGATATGTTTGTAGATTGAAATGGGGGTTAGAAAAATGTGGGAATGGGGGTGTGAACCCATATGTTTCTCTTTGGCTGGGAATTTGCCAATATTTGCCCTTTAAAGAAATAAGATTCCCTTTCCTGTTTTGATTGATTGATGGCAAGAAGAGATTTCAATATCACTTTTGGCTTTAAATGCCTTTGTGGGAGAGCCCCAAGAAAGAAATACAGGTTGGATATGATTTGACAAGTGAAATGTAAGCGGGAAGATGAGAGAAAGTTCAGCCTGGAGGAAGGAACATAGGAACAATTAACTAATAGTCTTCAGATTTAGAAGAAGGAGGTTGATCCCTTCCTCAGACACACAGAGGAACCTCCATAACTAAAATTCCTTCCTGGTTAGTTCATCCAACTGAGAAATAATTACCAATGGAAGTTATGAAATATTTTCCAGAGTTTTCTGAAGCATTTCTGCATCCTTTTTATCTCTCTTAGATATTTTAGATGCTTTGATTATACCTTCCTTATATTAAGATAATTTGGTTATATCTTTTTTCATATGTAATTTAGTGTAATTAATAGAAGGATTACCTTATATTCACCAGATAGAAGGTGCATTACTTCACAAACATTGATACCCTTTCTCATGTTTTGGTCCCCATTTCCCTCCACCCACTCCTGGGTTATATCTTTTCTTATAAAAATATTTGGTATTTCTGTAGCTTAAGTTATTGCTCACTAGTTAGCTTTCACCATCTCCATGGAACAAAGAGGCTTCACACCATACTAATATCAAGGTTGATTCTTGATGTGGTTTGGACAAAGAAATGTACACAAAAGCGAAAGATGCCAGTTCTACTTCTAGGCTTTAAAAGGTATCATGCCTCTCTACCTACAGACCTTCAGTATAAGAAAAGTATGTCCCAGCTTTCTATATCTCTCCAGACTGGTTTCCAACTTGAGACAAACACTACAAACTAGTTAACCCACATCTTGTAGCAGAATTGTCTCAGTTGTGCTGTAGATGCCACAAGTGAAAGCTCAATACTTCTTGTCAGGATCACTGAAATGTTGTGATTGACCAACGAGTTCAATGTTCCATTTAGGATAGAGCAAGATCTGGGCTAGATCTTCAGGACACAAAAGATCTAACTTTGCTTTTAGCCTTCTGAAGAAGGCAGATATGTATACTGTGACTCAATTTATTATATTAGACTGTAATATTATTATAAGAGATATGTGGGTTGGGAAATTGAAGAAATAAAATGCAACCTGGATGGGCTGTGATCATTATAAAGCAAGCTACTGAATACATTGATCGATGCCTCTGGCACACATGTTTGTTTATGCATGTACTTGTATCTGCCTGCCGCTTTGGGACGTATTTGTGGAACAGTTGTACAGAACACAGTGCAGAACTAAGTTTGCACATGAGACCATTTTCAAAATTCACTTTAAAATGTAGTTAAGATGTTCATTTAACAATTTTGGGTATAAGAATCACGCAGACTAGGATTTAGAGTTCTCAAGTGATGAAAATACACAAACTGAACTTTTTTAGGTTTCTTTTGAAGCAGAAGAGTAAATTTTTGGAAAATGTCAACATTTCCTATTGAGCCATGATCAGTGTAAGTGCAGTTATATCTGTAATCAGTAAATAGATGGCAGGAGAACAAAGAGAAAAAAATAAATTTTTAACGTTTTCTTGACTATATTGTTTAGCTTCAGTTTAGCAGTTAGTTCAATTAAAGAGAAAAGTCAAGACTTTAAGAAAATGTAATATTTTAATTTATAATGAAATACTGTGTTAAATGTTCTTAGGTTTAAAGTACATGTTGTAGATTCAGGCATTCTGGGTTTAACTTCTTGGGTTAGCTTAATCAAAGTTTGATCCTTGGGTAGATTCTAACTAACATCTCTCAGCTTCATTAGTTCTTTCTGTAAAATTGAGTTTATGACACTACTTCAACAATTGTTGATAACATGAATATAACACTTTTCTTGGTGGATGAAATTTGGACAATCTCCATCAAAGTGAGCTAATATTGTCATTGTTATAGTTGTAATTAACTTTCCCACACCAGAGAGCCACATTTGAAATGGACAGCATTTCTGAGGTATTTGTGAATGTCAAAATGAGTACAAAAATCTAGAACCTTGAAGTATGCATTAAAATTTGGGATTTTTTTTTATCATATGACTGGGGACAAATCTTAAGTTCACCTGAGTCCATCCTGACTTTGGGGAGTACTTTTAAGAGACAATCTTAAGAGACTAAATGGCACAGAGAGTCACATTTCCTGCTTTCAGCCTCTGAGTCACAGTTGATACAAATATAAATCACACAAACTATCTTGGCTATGGACTATAGCTCAAGCTTCTCCCCAGCAATTATTTTCTTTTAAACTAAATCTGTGAGAAGTATTTGGGCAAATAACCTTTCTCTCCTTTCCTCCCTCCCACTTTTTATATTTTGTTACTTTCCATATGTCAAAAATAGAATATGGCCAAATTGTTCTTTTCCAACGTTATTCATTCCGACTGAGAGAGCTCAGAAAAGTTTGGGAATGACTTTCAGAGAGACATTTTTAATTGTTTTTAATTTATCTAAAAACAGGCTAAAAAGTTTAATTAACAGCCGCCTAGTAATAGTTATACCATTTTTCCTCTGCTATCAGCTTTCACTTTTATTTACGATGCATGTCCCTTTGCGCCTCTCTTAGGCCAAGGTCCGCGATCACTAATATTTCTGTGATATGTGAATAAACCCAAATGTAAAGTTAGCAATTGCAATCAATGCAAATTAATGATTTAAAAAAATTTCAATCAGGAAAAGCAGCTTTGTAGTTGAAAAATCCCATGCTGGCCCTAGAGTGGGAGTTTTTCCAGCCTCTGCTTAAATCCAAAAAAATACTGCAATCTTCTGGCACAGGCTCACTGTAATGCTTTAAAAACAATTTAGCAACTGTCATTGCTGTAATTACAGTAACTAATTACCATCCTTAGCAAACAAATAGCTTAACATAATACGCAAGCCGAATCAATTTTGAAGAAATGCAAATTCCAAAAGCGAAAAAGGGCATTTTGGCAAACCTGAAAGAGAAGCAGGAAAATAATACACTTTGTTTTATCTGCACATAATTCCCAGGGAATATCATATCATAAATATTTGCATTCAGTTCTTATCAGGACATTTGCATTTGCTTCTTATCAGTGTGCAGACCGGACTCGGCCAGATAGAGACGGGAGCGCCACACCATGCACATATTTCTAATGAATCACGTCTCGGGCCCAGAGAATATTTTGGCTGGAACTTTATCACACAGATGAAGAGGTCATTTACTCTCTGAGTTGGTTCATCTTGGAATTGTCTTGAGATTTTGATGTGATTCACCTGACACAGCTTTTATTTATTTCTTTATTTCAGACAAACACTGGAGGCAATGTTTTTTCAAATCAGGACATTCTTCTAAAGGCTGCTGTTTCAAGGATGTCTCTCCTCTCCTGCCACCTCCCCAGACCCCGCAGCCCAACATCTCCATGAATGCAATCATGTAAACAGAACCCATTGCCACGATTTCTGTAAGAGACTCCATCATCTTTATTTTGTATGCAGCAATAAAGAGGATAAAAGCAAGATGTAAAATAAATCAAGTCCTCCTCGACCATCATTATCTGGAAAGTTAGTACCAAATCCTGTTGTAGTTGTCAGAAAGCACATTTGATTAGTGATGGCTTCTTAGTCAATAGAAGAAGAGCTGAGGGCCTGGAAACCACCTTACACATGAGCCCATGAGATGTCTTTCATGTCTCATCCAAATAAATCTGTTCTTCACATTACTATAATTAACAGTGCATTCTATCCACAAGCCCACATATGATCAGTAAGGAAGCTGGTAAAGGTTTCTGTCCTGTGTGAATGATAATTTGTTCTTTTTAACTCTTGCATTATCACCAGACACCCGCAACCCCCGCCTCCCCCCCACCCCACTCACTGGCTTGCTGCTTTCCAGTAAGCTGCTCAAGCATTCTATATGGTTTTGGAAAGAGATCAGGAATATTATCCCTATTGATTGGGCCCTTTTGGTTGGGTCTTGCTGTTTAATTAAGCTAGATCTGTATTTTAGCAGTTTGCTAACATGAGGTTCAAACAGATAGTGTTATTACTTCCTTAGAAAGCCAAGTCCAGTTGGTATACAAGAAGCATGGCTGTGCAAGTTCAGATTTCTACAGAAGTGCAATTATTACACAATTTCCTCTGTAATTTTATCATCTACTTGATATTATTGCACAAAATTCAAAGGTCAGACTTCAAAGTAAGGCTCTGGATGGGATCAATCTGAGTACCAGGATTTCAATTTCCAATTATAAATTAAAATATAAGGATAATGGGAAAACTTGTCATTTATAATGGTACCAAAAACGCATTTAATTGTGCTTCATAGTGATTTTATTCATGCATATGGTCACTTAAACTTAATCTCACCTTTTGCCCAAGCAGAATTTCACTTTGGTTTATTTATTTAACACAAAAGAGAATGTCTGGCTTATTATGATTCATTTGATTGACACATCTCTATTTGGATACAGAAAATGTTAAAGTCTTTTAAGAGGACAAACATTTCATGAAACTTTATTCTCATAACAATAGAAAAGCTTTTGTCTACTTATTTGCTTTAATTTTAACTTCAAAAAGGTTTTAACCTTTAATCTTTCCCTAAATAGGGCTGTTAGTATAAGTATCTTTTCACATTTCATTTTGTTAAAACATATCTGGATATTCTTACTCCTATTAAGATTTTACAGTAGTATTCAAGTCATGAATGCTTCATACTATTATTTTATGAAATTATTTTTGCAATAATTTTTCAGGTATTAAACATGAAATGAAAATTTATGTACCAATGAGAGGTTAAAATTATGTAGCATATTGCTAAAAGCTCTTAAGAAACTATTGAGCAGCTTAGTTGTTTTACTTAAGTTCTATTTTGTGTGCATTTCTGCGTAATGAATATATATATATATATATATCAGGTATTTTATGTAAGAAATCCTATAAAATATCCTATTTAACAAAAACAAGGGCTCGAAGAAGGTACAATGCTAAAACTGTTTTGTGGGATTCAATGATTAATCTGGAAAAGACTTCATACCCAGCTTTCATGTTTTATCATTGTTTTTAGCTTTTTCTTTGAGGTGGGAAGAGCTTAGAGTTAAGAGCCTATTATCAGGGTGAAGGATGCAGGAAGTCCAAAATATTTATGTTTGTTCATGGCACACGGACAAAAGACAGTTCTCAGGAAAATGGCTTTCTGATTAAGTGATTGAAAACACTCTGGGGTATTTTAATAGCTTCTTCTATCCAAGAGATAACATCATCTTCATCCTTATCACAGTTCTGAAACTTATTTTAAACATTCCTGTGCTCTTCCAATTAGATACTCTGCTCTCTTGGCTTCCTGTGTCCTCAATGCAACTCAACTCATTTGTTTGCTTTCTCATTTTTGTCAGCAGGTTGGGTGTAAAAGAGGCACTTAACAGATAATTGAAGGGACATGCTTTCCAGAGTCAAATTCATCTGTATGGCCTTCAGCTACAGTCTCTGAGTGATACAAAACTGGATAGGGAAAAACATCAGCTTGGACTCTGTAGATGCTTCTGAACCCATGATTGATTGAATGGTCTCACAAGGGATGACCAAAGGGAATCTGCTCATTTTCAGTTAGAAAAGGGTAATACCAAATAAAAAAATTAAGCAATCGCATCAAACACTTGGCCAAAAGCCATTTAAAGGAAACAAATATTCTGAAGCATTTATATTGCTACCCACACTTAAACCTATCTCCATCTAAAATGCTCCTCATAGTTGTGTACCACTGGTGCTTTCTCATAGTTCTGGTTTGGCTGTCAGTTTTTCTGTTTGCTATGATTTGAGTATGAAATGCTTTCCAGCTCTTCTCCAATAGGCTTCATAAGTTAAAACTTAGATTCTCCACAATTGGCATTATTTTAGGAGGTGAGGCCTAATCTGAGGAAGTAGACCTTTGGAGATTATCTTGTCCCAGATTCCTTCCTGTCTCTCCTTCTTGGCTTCCTGTCTGAGTAATATGAGCTTCTCTCCTCCTCCACAAACTCCTGCCATCATGATGTTCTGTCCAAGCACATGGAGCCAAACAACCACGAATGAGACTCTCTGAGATCATAAGCCAAACTAAATCAAGCCAATTCCAGCTAAGGTAACTGTCTCCTGCATACACAGTCACTTACACAGCCTGGCTTACAGATGTTTAGTTATGTTATGGCTTTTACTATTGTCAATAATGTATACATGTTTTATATATGGATGATATTATAATTTGCACCTGACTCCCTTCCAAAGAGGTGAATAATTTTATTATAGTTGCTTACTGTTGTCATAAAAATGTCTGGGAGGTTTCTTAGCATAGCACAGAATGAATAATTATCCTTTGTAAGTTAAATATGTGAAAAATTCAGGCTTCTCTTATTAACCTTTTAAAAATAACTTCCCTCAAATCAAATGAGATACTAGCAATAAGTCCATTTTATAGATGCACACATCTGAGATTCAGAGGTTATCAAAGACCCACAATTCATAGGCACAGAGCTCAGACTGAATGACAAGTCTGCTTGACTTTTAAAGCTTTTCTTCTCGATAACTTTGTTTGCCTATATGATTTTTTAGATAATTCTGTTTTCATTAGGTAAGCATATGTTTTAATATTACTTAGAATAGAAGTGATATCATAGGATATGGGAAACTTTTGACTTTTGAGAGAAAATGAAAAGTGATCTTTTTGATTCTTTGTCAGAAGACACACACAGACAGACAGACACACATACACAGACAGACACACACACACAGACACACACACACACACACACATACACACACTTTAAACTGGCCCTTTCTTTTGAGTATTCAGACTTCCAGTGGCATGTGGACCTGGTAGAAGCCCAGGTGGCAGCTGTGACTCAGAGACATCTTTTCCCTTCTGTATAAAGAATGAACATTGCAAATTTTCCTCTCAGGGAGGATAAGATAAAAGAGAATTTAAAGTGATATTATTCTTGAAGTATTCTGCAGACCAACAGACGAGACAGAGGATGTGGATAAAGGTTTCCGAAGGCAGATTACAAAACTGGCCTTGAAGAGAAGGGAAAAATACACCCGACGGAATGTCTGCTGAAGTCTTATTCTACAAAAAACAGGGCATCTGATAAATTCTAGACTTGCTGACAACTCAGAAAGATGAAGAAGCAAGGAAAGAAAACAATATTGTGGACCAAATTATGAAAAGACTGTTTTGTGATAGAGATGCGATAGGAAACTTTGTACGAAGCAGTCAAATCATTAGAGCCATAAGGTTAAAAAAATAAGACAAACAACCAAAAAAAAGCAAGAGAGATGGGAGGAGACATTCACATTCTATCTGAGGCTTTTGGAAATAGATTGCTTAGAGTTTACAGTAAGGGCAAGTCACATTCCATGGTCAGTGAAGTCAAAAGTTCATGTGGCTCAAGAGGGAATCTTCCAAAAGTAAAAGTTCTAACAATTTAATCACCAATGAGCTTATTAGAGAGGAGAATACGGTCCTTAGAAATTGGCAATACAACCATAAAGAAAGCATTTGATGAAGTCATCTAGCAGTAGGACATCTTCAGAGATGGACAGAAGAAAGCTTGGTTCTGGTTGCAGGGAAAAGAAGGAAGCTGGCCTAATTTAAAAAAAAAAAAAGAAGGAAGCTTGCCCAGTAGAAGACAGTATGGCTAAAGTCCAGGGCGAAATGTGCAATTCAAAAATACTTGAATGCAACACAAAGGATTTGTTGCTCTCTGGAGAGCAAGGAAATTACATAAAACAATTGAGCCATGCTACCAATACATTTTTCCAAATTAATAAAAAAAATCCTTTAGGTAATAGTTTAATTGAGCCCAATGCCTGGCATGTACCTTGAGAGCATTCTACCACACATGCCACACTCCCAGCTCATTCGTTTATCTTTAGTTTTTTGAGATAGGATTTCAGTACCTTTGCCTGGGCTGGCTTCAATTGCAAGATCATCTTACCTCACCTCCCTGGTAGCTGATATCATAGTTGATAATTTAAATAATACTTTGATGACATGGTTACTAGTGAGGATGAAAAGCATCATGAAGAATAAGGTAGAACAGAGATCGATTAAAGGAAGTAGAGACATTGGTGAGGTGAGTGGACAAATTGTAGAGAAACATTAACTCTGCATGGCTAAAGGCTCAGGGGAATTAGGTTTCTAAGTGCTGGAAGACATGCACAAATTCACAATATTCCGGGTGCATTGTTTTAAAAGAAATCATGATCATCAGAAGACTTGTGGAAGTACTGTAGATAGCTCTATGATCTGCTTTTAAGAAGGAGAAAGTGGGAAGGAATATACATAAACTAGGTAGAATGCCTGGGTAACATATGTGAGACCTGGGTTTGATTCCAGGCAACACAAATTTTAAAAAGCAGTTAACAGTTGCAAGTGGTAAACCCAGTTTGATCAGTAAGCGGCTGGTGATATTTTTGTAGCATCGATTCCATGAGGGTTTTTCAATATTTATGCAAAAAGGCAGTGATACTTAGTTGTTTTGATTGATTTATAGTATCCAATTTTCTTCTAAAATGAGGTCATTGGAGTCGCAGAGAGGAGTAGTTTAATAATACTAGCGCTCTGGTTTTCAAAGTCACTTATTGGATAGTTCAAGTAGCGGTTGATAAGTTAGAAAATAGAAGGTGTAAGGATTTATCCAAGTGTGTTTCATTTCATACAGATGGTTTTGAAATTGTGATTAAGCTATTATCTTATTTTAGACTATTTTAGTTTAATCACCCTAAAAATCTATGTTCGCCAGAATTGCAAATGGTATGTTGAGTATATTGGCTAGTGTATTGGGGAGAGATAGGAAACTCTGGGCTATTCAGCTCCAAGTTTGTGATTTGATGTTGTCTTAACTCCATTTTAACTTTGTGAGTGAGACTTTTCCATCTCAGGATATGTTTTATTCTAGAAGAAACTGCAGTTTCCAAGATGTTACCATGGGCACTCGATTCTTCATTTGCTCATGCTTCGGTAAGAAGTGTTCGTTTATTATTTTCTTCCCCACTTCTGCTCCTCCCTCCTCAAAATAACCTTTATTGAGGTGGTGTAGCCTCTATCTGCTTCTTTCTATAGTCTAGAAAATTGTTATCTACTGAAGGAAATACCCCAGACAGATATGGCTGGTGGCCTTTGTCAAGGGCAGCGTAGAGGCAGTGACTAAGAATATAAAAAACTGGTTCCTGATCTCAAAGTGTGGTATTATGGTATTATATTGTAGACCTTTCTATGGGATCATGCTTAAACTAGCCCCTGGCAGAGATTAGCATCTTCATCTTTCCTACTCTACTTTCTTCTTATTTTTCTCTGAGGTGACTCCTTCAAGTCACTTGCACAAAAGTTCTCTATCTCTTTTTTCCCTAGGAAATTGGACATAAAGTTACTTCCTTGTGGCTGTCTTAGTTTCCTTCCTCTTGTAACATTTAGCCCCAATGTTGCCTCAATACTGTGCAATCCTGTCTATAATGTAGAAGAAAATTTCAAAGTTTCAATCAGCATTTTATACAATTAGCATAGTATCTGGGTTTGGCTTGAAGAATCCCACTTAAGTAATCTCTTAAAATGCAGACTTGGGAGCTCTCTCCAGCCTTGCTAAGTCTTTGCGGTGAGACCCTTGAGTTTGTATTTTGTTAATACTCCGGGTGCTCCTTTGTATGTAAGAAACTGAAAAAGAAGCTTGGTACAGAATATAACTGTACTGCTGCCCCAGTTGTGGGCAGTTAGATTCACTGAAGATTACAGTTAAGCATAAACAAATGTAACATAAACAACCTTTTTTCTAAGTCCAGTAATTCATTTTCAATCTTGAGAAGCTGTTTGAAAACATGTATTGCTAAAGCCTATTCACATGTGTATGCTATGTTATCCAAGTTCAAAGCAACCTCAACTTGTGGGGGGAAAACACATTGTAAGATCGTCTAAAAGCAGTGAAGTTCGATATTTAACACAGAAACCCTTCATCCTGACACAAAGTGCCATTAACTACTCCCTCCCTCCATGCATTGCTTAAGTCCTTGTTATTCTGCTGTTACTTTCCTGATAAAGACACAGAATGGCAAAACTATGGTAGGTAAGGTGACTCATCAGCCAAAACAGTGCGAGCAGATAAACTGAATTCTTCCTTTCTTATAATAAATATCTCCAATCTAGTTATTTATATAGATGTTCACATTACCCTACATTACTGTAGAAAGGCAAAGATGCTACTCTTTGTCTTTTGTGAAGGTGAAGGTCAGATGTGGTGTCCTCAGATTGTTTTTCTCAGCTGTGGCATAGTGTATAAGAGTAAAGTTGCAGATCTGGAATCCCCTGTGTGTCTTTCGAGGAAGGAAGAAGCTCTTGTGATACATCCTGTAGGTAAAATGTTCATGATCTCTAAGCAGACTCCAGTTTCTGACTACCCTTGCTCTTACCACTTCCCCATCAGGCCATTTGTTTGATTTTGGGCCACCCACAAAAGGTTGTTATTCCTTGTGCCATTTTGGCTTGATGGTTGTGCATCAATGGGTTGACCATTTGTAAGTCAGCATCTCACACATCCAAGGTAAAACAGACTGATTGAGGCATCAGTGAACACAAGTAAATAGTGCACAATGCAATGGAGATATATTCCCCAATGACATTGTGACTCTGGAGATTTCAAACAAATTTGCTTTTGCATGAAGAAATAAAAGCCTGCATCTGGGCTCTCCAGCCTCCAAAATTCAGAGATCAGAGGGTGTGGAGTTGTCAGTATGAGAAGCTGAAGCAAGCCAGGAATAATTTCCAGAGCTCTGCTTCCAGCTCCCTGATACCTCTCCACCTGGGCGAGCCATCTGAGCTCGGCACAGTGATCCTGCCATCTGTCACGTCCCTCAGGGTAGCAGCCGGCCTTTTGCATAAGTTTCTTACTGCAGGAGAAGTGTTGGCAGCTCTGGGGACCTCCTGAACCTACCCTCTGGAGACTTTGTGGAGACCTATAGAAGAAAGTGTTTTTAAGAATAGGAAGAAAATGAGAGAAAGAAATGAAACAGATGTGCTTTTGTCTTCCCTTGGGCAATATCCCCTCTGTTCTTGACTCTCTTTTTAACAGGAAAGGGAAATGACAGAAGCCCTGAAAACATTTGTATTAATCCATGCATTATAGTTGTAGGGACTGCCATTACACATGCCTCACATTTAAAAAATATTTGAACCAGATGTCCGAACACATACATTTCTGGGAAATAATAGTTGCCTATATAAATGTCCAGTTATGAGCTTAGACAACAACTAATTCTAAGCACAGGAGAAAATCTGTATGTGGTCACACCTTGTAAAAATGTGTACATGCATACTTATTTATAGCTATGTGAAACAATGCCTTATGTGGAGGCATGTATTTCTATGTGTGAGTTTACATGTCAGGGCTTTGTGGGTATATGTGTGTATGTGTCCAATGTGTCCTTGCACTTGTGTATGTGTGCATGTTTATTCCAACTAAATCCTAGGTTCACTTTTAGTAGGAGAGAACAAGCAGTCATCCGGAATTCTTGTTCCTCACATCTCTTAGGGAAAGTACAGGTGTTTTGTTAGCTTTAAATGAGATACTTATCATGTATCTGATTTGTCTTGTTACATGAGAGTTCAAACTTTGTGCCTGTCATTCAAGATTCCAATTACCTTTCCAGTTGATCTCCTTCCCTCCCACATCCATACTTCAAAGAACAGGGATTAGTCACTCTCCCTGCCATGCTATGCTTCTGTGATTTTGCTTATTTTCTACTCCTTGCTTAGAATACTTTTAATATTAGTTAGTGTACTGCTAGTGGCTTTAACAAATAAATCCCAAATGTCAGCAAGTTAACAGAATAAAAGTTTGTATTTTCTCCTCAGGCAGCAAGCTCTTTAGGTAGCCTGGTCAGTGGAAGGAAGAGAGTTTGGGGAAAGCACACCTGCATCTTTACTTGCTATGCAAAACGAGGCAGGCATATTAGTTCCCTAAGCTCCACTGTGATAAACCTAACTATGGAGCACCAGGGCTAGGAAAAGTCAACCCTGCTTAGACAACTACTCTGAGGTGGTAGTGATACTGTGAAAGTGGGCAATTAACTATTTCCCAACATAATTGTTCTTCTAGTAGAAGGACATCTCCCTGCTCTTCATTTTGTTAATCTTTAACTAGTCTTACAAAGAAGTTGTTAGCCAACAAATAAGTTTATGAAAATAATGCCTCTTGGTCAATGTCACTCTTTTAACATCTTCACCTGTTCTCTCAATTTTCTTAATTTTACAGGATATACATGGATTCTTGGCTGCATTAATCCCTTTTCCTTTTTGTCCTCTTCATTTTCCACCCCTTTTTCCTTGCCCACACTCTACCACTTTCGAGTCCCCACGTCCTGGTGTTTTATGTTGCTGACTTTGTTTTCTAAGGAATTACACTATCTGAACTCTCCCTTGAATCTACCTTATTTCAGTGAATGCATTTATATGCACTTTCATACCACCCAATGTAAATACTGGTATGTTTATAGATGAAACTTCCATATTTAATGAAAAACCCTCATCTTTTGTTACTCTGGGACTGGCTTCACTCTATATTCTCTGGGTCTCTCTCTTTAAAAATTGGTCATGGGGTTTGAATCCTGGGCCTGTGTGCTGTTCCTGAGCTCTTCAGCTCAAGGTTACCACCCTATCCTTGAGCCAAGCCCCATTTCCCATTTTCTAGAGGTTAGTTGGAGATAAAAGTCTCAGGTTCTTTTGTGCCTGGGCTGGCTTTGAACCTTGATCCTCAGATCTCAGCCTTCTGAGTAGCTAGGATTACAGGCATGAGCCATCAGGTCTGCCTGGCTCTCTGGGACGCCTTTTTTTTTAAATAATACCTTATCATTCTGTCTGATTATGAGTAAAATTCCATTGTGGCTATGTATCTATCACATTTCTTTGACTTACTCATCCACTGAGGGGCATCTGGAATGATTAAATATTATGTCTATGAATAGTGCTACAAATAGCATTTTATAGTGAGCTTTCTACTGCTGACATAATTATTATTAGTACTACTTATTTTGGAGTATGGAAGAAGGTTTAGAATGATGCTCAGGTGGATACAGACTTTGGAACAGGTAGATTGGATCTGAATTCCAGCTTCAAGATTTAGTTATGGTACCTTGGATGAGTTAATTAAATTCTCAAAGGCTCTATGTTAATGTAGCTATATAATGGAGATAATATTAGTATACACATAAGACTTTGCAAAAATTAATCAGGCATTAAGAATGCCTGGCACATAGTAAAGCATTATTAGTGATTCACCATTATCTAGTCCTCTAGTAAATAATAAATTAACTGAAAATAGGAGCATTTTGGAGATTTATATCCCTTACTATAGTACCCAGCACTGACACATATAAGAAGAACCCAACAGTGTTGAAGTGACATACAGGATCAAAACAAGTCATAGCCCCTATTTTATTTTCTCTAGTTGTCTAGTAGCTACATTTTTCAACGCTATAAAGGGTCACATTTCTCTTGTAGCATGTAAGATTTTTTCTTACATGAAAATCTTACTATTTTACTTAAGGCTGACATTTAGCTAGGGTTAAGCCTTTCCTATTTGGATGAAAGTCATTTCATAACTACACAGACACACACACACACACACACACACACACACATACACACACACACACACACATCTATAGATGTGGGTAAGTGTGCATTTGCTACCAGCATTCATTTTTGTTTTCAGAAATTATGACTCATTCCAGACTTACGTTTTAATACATATCCCTATATAATATTCTCTATAGAAAGGAAATCTCACATTGTTGGTTATAGTTTCTTTAATGAAAATTACAGCTTAGTTAGGAAGCCAGGATTGTTCCAACACAGAACTGAAGGCTAATGGCAGAAGACATTGTGTTCCATTTTGCTTGCCAATGTAGCCAAGTACTGAGCATAAAGCTTGGCAAACAGAATATGGTATATAAATCTTTCATATTGGTTGAATAAAAGAAAACAATCGAGAAAATAGCTAACTAAATCCTTGGTGGAAGAAGTGACGACTGGTCTTTATATAAGATAAAAGGGTATTTCTTTCTTTC
Organism: Megascapheus bottae; assembly: GCF_031878675.1. NCBI lineage: Eukaryota > Metazoa > Chordata > Mammalia > Rodentia > Geomyidae > Megascapheus > Megascapheus bottae. The sequence continues at coordinate 43,506,660 of NC_143517.1, forward strand.
TTCATCTTTATACCATTCCTTGCTAGAATAAGTAGCATCATCACTAAGGTTTAACTGTTTCTGTAACTGACTCTATGCTCTTTTCTCAGTGTAAAATTCTCTAAGCCGTCCAATTTTCTTTTTCTTCTAGGGACTTAGGCAGAACTCAGCCTGAGAAGCCCGGGCTTCTTCCCACCCTCACTCCCTTTCCCTACTCACACAATCTACATTCGTCATCGACAAGGAATCTAACAGGCACTTAGGATTGTGGGAATGGCAACAGTTCATGAGACACCCCAGAGAATGACAGGTTTATTAAACTAATAGTCCAACTGTACTTCCAGATGATATGGTTTCAGAGAATCCTTTCCCAGGGGCTCCTAATTTACAGAATGATTACAAGTACATGATTTAATTTGGCTTTCTAACCTGCTTGGTGATTGAAACTCAGGAATCAGTTGACTCATCCAGGACCACATAATCAGGAAAAAACACTGCCCTTAGACCTAGCCTTTTTTTCTATTCCTGATTATGGCCATTATTAAATGCCTTTTCTATTTATCATGGTCATGCTTCCTCTGGGAGGTAATTGAGTATCCTACCCTGTCTATTTTCTGCACATATGTAATTTACCAAAAGAACTTTAATTCCTAGAAGCATTCATTCATGGGTACCCCTTCCAACTACCATTTGTAAAGAACTTTCCATTTACTTTGTACCATTATACTAGGTAGGACACAAAACTTAAGTAGAGTCAGGTCCTTGCCCTATTTGGAATCTCTGGGTTAATACTCTTATAAGAGGTGAGGAATAGGATTTTTTTAAAATTAAGGACCAAAACATGTGAAAGGGTATCAATGTATGTGAATTAATGCACCTTCTATCTGGCAAATATGTAACCCTTCTATTAATTACAATAAAAATATATTAAAAAAATAAAAATAAGACCAGGCAAGAAAAAAAAGAATTCAGGTTTTGCCCAGGTACTGTAAAAGGAAGCAGCAGTAATTCCACTTAAAACTCATCACAAACTGGGGGGGGGGGGCAGGATGGGCGGGGACGGAATAGACTTAAATGGAGTCTTAGGCCAGTCTAGGGGCTCAGGATCTAGAAACAGTGACCTAGGAACAAAGACGATGCCGTTTCTCCAGAGCACTCTAATTCCCGAGTTCATCTTGATCATTGCGTAATAGAAGAGATGACTGAACCCATCCTGAGAGGATGGAGAATTCTGGAAAGTGGGGGCAATCATGATGCTCTATAGAGAATTTAGTCCTGCACTGCACAAAGCCATTCCTCTCAACAATGGACCACACATACGAGGGTAGTCTTCTAAGACTGTATCTCCTAGTGATTCTGGCTGAGAATGTTACGAGGAGAAAAGTACTTAATGATGCATCTCCCATGAAGCAACAGGGTTGTGTGTCTAAGGAGAAAAATGATACACCTATTGAGAAGACATTCAATAAATTAAGCTATTATTAGCATTCTGACCCTGATTATTAATAAACAGAGACAGGACAATTGATAATGAGTCAAGCAAAGTAAAGTGAGGTGATAGGGTGGTGAGGTGGTGCTGGAGTGGGGAGAGACAAAAGTGAAGGTGTGAGGATAAGTCAGAGCAGAAGATGGTCAAGATCTGTGGAATATAGACCATGGCATTTTGTAGTCTAGATTTTTCTTCTGGGCTACAAATGCTACTGCTTTTGTCACTGGGTGCTGCGCTGCTTGGTGACAAAAGTATGAAATGTTCGCATTCAAATTGTCAGTGCGTGGCTATAAGTCTAATTTCTACTCATGGGGACAATGAAGGTGACAATGATTGACAGCTTCATAGTTGATGTGTCATCTCTCTTTACTATTTTTCCAGTACTAGAGCTTGAACTTAGGACTTCATTTTTTCACTCAAGACTGGTGTTCTACCACTTGAGCCACACATCTAGTTTTGGCTTTTTTGGTGGTTAATTGAAGATTAGAGTCTTATAGCTTTGCTTGCCAGGTCTAGGCTGGACTCCTAATCCTCAACTCTCAGCTTTCAACGTACCTAGGATTATAGGCAAGAGCCACTGGTGTCCAGAATGGCATCTCTATTAACACTGACTCATCTACATAGTCATAAGCACCAGAGACTTTTGTTTGTTAGCATGATTGTGGTATCAGCTATTTCAATCGGGGCTGCAGACAGTAAGCTGAGCACTGCCCAACTTCTCCTGTCCGGCAGAATGCTAAAGCTCTTGATGCTTCACAGTTATCACATTGTTAGAGAGAAGATTTGTTGAGAAACTACCATAGGTTTTCAGTGTAAGTTGGCAGACTCACCACAACTGTTTATTTCTACTTTCTCTACAAGTTTCAGTAAATGACAGGAAAGACATAAACTCAGAAAGAGATTGTGAGAGGACATGCCAGCAGATGAGTCATGTCAAAAATGTTGAAAGTTTCAAAACAGTTAAACAAATAGTGAGAGACTTAGTGGAACAGAAAAAAAAAGCTGACAATTTAGTTTTTAGAGAGATAGGGTGAAAAGCTCAAAGGAGGCAACTTATAACTCACTGCATATACCTTGGAGAGTCAACAACTGGAGGCAACCTGCATTTCATGTATTTCATGTGTTGGCTTGGTTACATGAGTTTAAATCAAATGATAAAAATCCTTTCTATTCCCTTCTTCCATCTGAGCTGAAGACAGGAGGTTTAGTTTCTGGAGGAAAAACATCAGAGGATTTGGAATCTGTAGTACTAGGCAAAATAGAAACAGGGAGAGAATTTGTTACAGGGAAGGAAAGGGGATGACAGGCAGGTTTTATACTGAAAAAGGAGTCCCAAGCCCTTTGTGACATGTTCATAACTCCAGAACACTGGGAGTTTGTCCTTGCCTACTCAGACAAAAGAGAGGAAGATTTTCCTGAGGAAACTGTCCCACTCAAAAGGAAGGCATCTACATATAATGAGATTTCCATACAGCTTTGGAATACTGGTGAATATATTCCACCCAGAATTTATCCACATGCACAGGAATCTTCAAGAAGCTTTTTTGAAACTTTGCTAAAAATGGAATGGATGGAAAGACTACCCAGTGTTTCAGATAAGACTATAAAAAGGAAGGGAGAATGCATTGTACTTTTGAAGGTACATGTGTGAGAATGGAAACAGGTAAATTAGAGATGGGTGGAGTGGGGAGGCATGGAGGAAAGAATGCTGAAATGAGTGACCTTGTTCAAGAGGAATTATAATCATAAGTGACATGTTGAATTGAAACCTCTTTGTACAACTAAGAGATAATAGTAAAATCATTCTAACATTTCAAACAATAGCAGCCATTTCCTGGCACTTATTTTGTTGGGCTTTGACAGTTTTTATTAAAGAATTTATTACTATTGATTTTTACATCATATTTCAAATGATATATTTATCAAACAAGTATTCAAGAAAGGAATCTCTCTATATAATCACTGGCACTTAGATTTTTAGAACATAATTAAAATAAGGCTGAGGATTTGTATGTCATAGATACATGTCTATAGAGTCATAAATTTTTATGTCTATGTGGCTGTGTTTCTATTTCCAATACCATGTCCATATCATTGAGTACACAAAAGAATTTTAAAGCATTTTTATTTGAACTCTCTATAAGGTCTATTCTCTTTCAGTTAATTCATTTGTAACTTGTTTATCACCCAGTGCATTTACATGTAATTTTTCCATATATTTTTATTGTAATTAATAGAAGGGTTACATTATATTCGCCAGATAGAAGGTGCATTAATTCCCATACATTGATATCCTTTCTCATGTCTTGGTCCCCATTTCCCTCCCCCACCCCCACCCCTCATCTTGTTTTCCCCCCTTCCCTATCCAATTTCAAATACAAATATATCCAATATATCAGATAACAAAGTGAGATACTGTAACAATATGCAATAGATAACCAAGGGACAGCAAAAGAGATGAGAGATAACATAGTACATTAAGGACTACATGTAAATTTATAAACATATTCTAGCTACCACAAGTGAGGGAAACCATTCAAAGCTATGTTTCTTTGGGTCTGACTTATTTTACTTAACATATTTTTTTCCAAGTCATGGATATTTGCAAGAGGGCAGGGTGAGGTCAAGGAAAGAGGGCTAGAAAAATGAAGTGAGGAAGGGGCACAGACTCACAGAATTGAGAGATATAAGTGAATGGGTGAGATGAAGAGGAGTGAAAAGTTTGAAGGAATGACATAGACCAAATACATTGCACCCATAAATTCTTTGTTAAAATGCGAAAGAAAATTCCATAACTAAACTAAAATTATAATAAGGGAAAGGGTGGGTCAGGAGGGGTGTATGAAATTGTGACAGTGATCAAGATGCACTGTATTCATGAACTGCTTTGTTGAACTACTTAAAGATATATATATATATATATATATATTTTAAAAACTCTCCTAAACTAGCAACCGAAACAAGTGAGATGATAAGGAGACTACACAAAAGAATTGAAAACATTTGAGAAACTATGTCTTGTGTTCTAGGAGAGATAAGAGAAGTCATTACATACATGACATGGGGTCATGGGTAATGTCCAGCCTAATGTCTGTATAACTCATAGAAATCATCAGGTACATGACAGATGAAAACATGTAACACTTCTCTGCAGCTGCCCATAGCCTATCAGCCTGTATTGATAATTTTATATGGTCATAATGATATTATAAAATCCAGTGGCCCTGGGAAGAAAAAAATATAGGTTACTCACTCCTAGCCCAGAAGAAAGAACAAAAAGTCAAAAGCAAAAACAAGGAGAAAACGTATCTATCCTTAAGAAGACCAGTTTTTTTTTTATTGTAAATCTTTTGTGGGGGAAAGAAGCAAGTATATATGAAATTGAGAACATCATCCTATCAAGAAATCAAGCTGCGGATAGGAGAACGATCTTTTCTCATACGCTCTAGAAGTGCTGTAATTTTTAGGTCAGTTGATACATTTGGACACTTGGCATCTGCGGCCTGAGTTCTTCCCCATCTGCAAAGCCGCTGTTCCCACTGTCTTCTTCTTTCCTGCTGCCAGAAACAATGGAAGAAAGCTCTTTCCATCCAGAAAACATACTGATTGAAATATCATCTTGGGGAAGTCTGTTCTAAAGACACTAATTGATATTGTTTGAAGAAGTGTAAGTGTCTGTCATGGAAAACCATTTAAACAGTCCGGGCTTGTTTTCTTCTTTAGTTTGTTTAACTTGGCAGAGAATTCACTTCCCCCCTTAGAAAACCTCCTATTTTGATTTATGAATGTTTTCAAATTTTTAAGATTCACCAAACCGTTGTTTCACCTGTAAGTAGAGAGATAGCTTGTTTGGCTAACTGCCTTGCATGACTCGGTGCCAGGCAATGAATAATGCCATGTTCAATATTCTAAATTTCTGTTCCAAATTCTGAATTTCCAATGAGCTGCATGGAACTCTACTGATAAGTGGCTGATTTCCCCTGCAAGGATTGTCTTATTTTCAACTTCAAATTTAGTTGCCTTACTTTATGTAAGGCAGTTTGGAATGTATTTGAGAGTGAGGCAGAAGACTATTCATACTTTTCTAAATGGAGAAGGCAGAAGACCTGAGTTAATGAAGGAGGACTTCCAGTCTTAAAAACAGCAGGGGAACATGCTATTCTTTTACATTGGTGCTGGGCAAGCTGTAATAGAAACTTCCTCTATACAGTATTACTGAAGTTTCTGGTATTCCTCCAGTGGAGTTTCTAGAGGCTCAAAAATAAAAATATACCGGTGAACATAGAATTTAGGCTGAAGAAACAGTAAGGATTACAAGAGAGACAAGATATTTTCTTAGCACTAGAGAAGGCTGAGTTTAAATTTTAAACTTTGGATTAAATAAAAATGGGATTATTCATCCGCTTTTTTCTTACTGCACTTTTTCTAGGCCTTAGAATACATACCAGGACAGCACATGGAAATGTTCCTATAGACCTTTCCAGAATAAGGTAAAGGAGGGAATGCTGATAGTTACCACCCAGAGAATATCTCTCTGTAAGTGTTCCAAGTCTATAGTGAACTTTGGCATCATTATTATTTCATTTCCTTTTCGTTTTAAAGGTACATGTCAGCCAAGGCTGAATCGAACAGGACCCCAGTTCGCACTGAATTTTGAGCTCATTTAGATAGCATGAAAAGCTCCTGTACAAATGATTTGATATTTCACACAGCTTTCCCACCTTGACCTCGGTACACCAAATTGCTGAGCAAGCCCTTCATGTCTCTTGCTTTGTAATCTTGTCAAGACTAAAACTGTTTTTTTTTGGACTCAGGTTTAAAATGCATTTCGTATCATTAGCTAATGTTTGCATAGGGTGCATATTTTAAGGTATAGGGGATGGATTGAAAAAATAGATTTAGGGGCTATTGTTTTGGAACACTTGGTTATGTTTTTTTCTTTCCTGGCATACACTTAGTTTTAAGTCATTAGGATTGTGGTTGAATCTGCAGAATTTTTTGTTTTTGGTAGGACATTGTATTATCAGAGGGATAAAGGAAAACTGGTAATACCTTCAGTAGCTACTGGACTAAAAGAGAAAAAAAAATCTACCATAGATCCACTAGGCTACCAGTTAAATTACTGCCCACTAGAGTTTGATTGGAGAAGCATGTTAGTGTTGGCATGGACTCTCGGTAAACACTCCACTTGACAAGCTTTTTTCACCCACGCTAATTGGTTGGCTGTGCTTAATAGTGCTCCCTCTAGTACAGGCAGGAATAAAGGAATAAATGGGAGCAGGAAAACCACTTCACATTTTGTCCTGACCCAGAATGTGGAGAACATGTAGGAGACAGATGGCCACATGTCCAAAGCCTGCCATGAACTTGCTGAATAGAGATCAAGTGACCTACTTTCTTTTTTGCTCTCAATTTGAGCAACAGCTTATGTAAAAAAAAAGTTCATGAAATAGAAGTTATTCAGCTGAATTCTATAAGGCCTTCAAAGCAGAGCTCACACCAATACTCCTCAAGCTCTTCAATGAAAGTGAAAGTGAAGGCTCTTTGCCAAACTCATTCTACGAAGCCACCATAACCATCATCCCAAAACAAGACAGAGACTCATCAAAGAAAGAGAACTATAGACCCGTATCTTTGATGAATATTGATGTAAAACTGCTCAACAGAATACTGGCCAACTGATACACTATGATCAAACAGGATTCATCCCAGGGATGCAAAGCTGGTTCAATACACGTAAGTCAATTAATATCATTTATCACATCAACAGGAGCAAGGACAAGAATCATATTATTGTCTCAATAGATGCAGAAAATGTATTTGACACGATCCAACACCCCCCTTTATGATAAAAGCTGTGGAGAAACTAGGAATCCACAGAACATTATTCAGTATAATTAAGGTTGTGTATGACAAACCCACAGCTAGCATTATACTTAATGGTGAAAAGCTAAAGCCATTTCCTCTAAAATTGGGAATGAGACAAGGATGCCCACTCTCTCCACTCCTCTTTAACATAGTATTAAAATTCCTAGCCAGAGCAGTGAGGCAAGAAGCAAGCAGAAAGGTGATCCAAACAGGGAAAAAAGAAGTGAAACTTTCCCTTTTTGCAGATGACATGATCCTGTATTTAAAGAATCCTAGAGACTCTACTCCCAAGTTGTTTGAGCTGATTCGAAACATTGGCAAGATAGCAGGGCATAAAAGTAACCCTCAAAAATCAAACGCCTTCCTATATACCAACGAGAGAATTGAGGCAGCAATCAGGAAAGCAACTCCTTTTGCAATAGTCTCAAAATAAAGTACCTAGGAATTAACTAAGAATGTAAAGGACCTTTATGAAGAAAAGCTTAAAATCCTGAAATCAAAATGGAGCTCAAAACCTGGGTACAAAAGGCCATATAGGATGACACCAAATGAAAGGACCTCCAGGATATGGAAACAAGACCATATACTGTGTGATTGTTGTTCTTAATGTACTATGTTATTTCTCATCTCTTTTGTTGTCCCTTCGTTATTCTCATATTGTTGCAGGACCTTATCTTCTTATCTGTATATTGTATATATGTTTATTTGTAATAGGAAAGGGAAGGGGGGGAAACAAAATAAATGGAGGGATTTGGGGGAGGGAAATCGGGACAGAAATATGAGAAGGGGTATCAATGTGTGAAGTAATGCACCTTCTATCTTGCGAATATAACTGTATCCCTTCTATTAATTACAATAAAAAAGAAAAAAGAAATAGAAGTTACTATTTTAAAAAAGAGTACTAAAATTTTCTTTGCCAATCTCCACTGTATGAATAGCACTTTCAGTGGAATTTTCCACAGAAATGTTAGGAAATACTTTGAGCTGGGTACATGTAAGTGATGACCCCAGGAGAAGACTGACTTGTTTGAGTTGGTAAGGGGCAGCCAGAGCTTCAATGGGCAGTAAATGTAAGAGGTGTGAATTGCCACTAAAGGGTCCATCAGGAATGTGGTGCTTGACAGACATTGTTGGTGAATGTTCAGGTGAATGTGTACCCCAGAACTTGGAGGACTGCAGCAACCATGGATGAAAGAAGACATCTCTTACCTAGTTATCTAGCCCCGTGGCACTTACCAGGTTTCAGAATGGGATAAGAGATGCCCCAATCATTGAGGCTGAAATTCTCATCAGTCAAATGATGGAAGTTTGGAAAAAAATCAAATTTAATTCAGTGCCATTAAAAATGACACTTAATAGACCTGGGGGTTTGGCCTAGTGGTAGCGTGCTTGCCTAGCATGCATCAATCCCCAAGTTTGATTCCTCAGTCCCATATACATAGAAAAAATGCCAGAAGTAGGGCTGTGGCTTAAGTGGTAGAGCTCTAGCCTTGAGAAAACCCAAGGACAAAGCTCAGGCCCTGAACCCAAGCCCAGGACTGGCAAAAAAATGTTATATAATAAAATTTCTCATGTTCCAGCTTTCAATTCTTCCATGTTTTGGAGGGAGATCTATAGAGTACCTAGTTCAGGCTATGGCTTTATACAGGCACTCATTTATTCCTGAGTATGTTCTTTGTGCCAGACTCCACGATAGATGTGAAGGAGGGTGATGTATGAATAAAACATTTTACAGGTTCTAGTCTTATGGACTTTGCCTCAGGTCTTGCCTCCATTTATTTTGAGGGCAGCCAGTCCCCTGAGGGTTCTGTGAAAGACTAGTTTAAATCTGTACTGGGAGACCTGGGGAAGACAGAAGCTACTTCTGTCATTACTATAGACAACACACACACACACACACACACACTTTTAAATTTTTTACTAAGCCACTCAAAGAAGTCTAAAGCTTAAATGTTCTTTACTAGGAAAAGAATGACCAGATATGTATAATATTTAAGAATCAGAAAAAAAAAGAAATCAAAGCACGTTTCCATAGTTTAAAGATCAGAAAAGAAAATAAGCCCTATGTCTTGGAAATTATAAACTTTCAAAACGTAGTGGTTGAATTGAGTGGTTAAATTGCATCAGACTGGAAATTTGCTGATGTAAAAAGAGGCCACTTGTAAGAAACAAGAGGTGAAGTTGGAAAGAAGTTCATTGTCTTTAAGCACCCAGAGCCAGTGAAGAAAATGACAGGGTAGAACAGCCCTGTGATAACTCCACTATACTTTAAAATATTGACGCTTGTTTAAACTGCTGAGAATAAAGAGAAGAACTACTTCAAAGTTTGAGGACATTCTCAAACTAACCTGTGCCTAATACTCTAGATTGACAATTTCATTCTGTTTTTAGAACAAAATGAAGACGGAAGACTATAACACAGTGAAGGCTCAGGGTTCTTAATCCTCTTCCTAGTCATGCTGGTCCATGCCTGCCTAACCTGCTCCCTGAGCAGCTGTAATACCTAGAGTCCAGGGTTTCCATCTCAGATTACACTAGCTGTATTCATTGTTGTAGTTCACTATTATATTAACTCAGGAAATGGCTGTGAAGGGAGGTTTTTTTTAAAGATGAATTATAAATAAAATACTTTAGATTTTAAAGCTAAATTGCTAAAATAAGGGGAGAAAAATATGGCATCTTTTAATAATACAACTCAGAGATATTGTAGAACAAATACAAAAATCTAAAAGTCAGGGCTTCATGTTTGCCAGGCTAGTACTATTTGACTTGAGCTATCCCCTTAACCATTTCGCTCTTGGTGTTTTTCAGACAGGATATCATATTTTTGTCTGTCTGGATTTGGGGAATAATTCTCCTACCCTAACTTTCAAAGGTCTGGGATTCCAGGCATGAACCACCTTGCCTGGTTTGTTTGCTTGTTTGCTTATGTGTCAGTCCTGGGGCTTGAACTCAGGGTCTGTGCACTGTCTGTGGGCTTTCTCAAGGATAGCACTCTGCCACTTAAGCCACAGTACCACTTTTGGCTTTTTCTATGTATGTGATACCAAGCAATAGAACCAAGGACTTCATGTATGCTAGGTGAGTACTCTATCACTTAGGCCATGCACCTGGCCCCTGCTTTATTTTTAAGTCAGATTCTCATAGATATTTTGCCCACTTTTAGAGTAACTAAGAATGAAAGCATGTGCTATCACACTTGGCATATTAAATTTTGTTTATTGCACTTAGGAAACAAGAGACAGCAGCCTACTGAAAGATATAGCCTTCCAGGTACATCAAAGGAACAGAGAAAGAATGAATGAGCACGTAGTTTAAATTTAATACATGCATACACATACTTAGCCAGTTAACCATTATAGCTATATTGCATTAAGGGATTTTTATTACATGTTGAGAAGAAAAACAATGGGACAAGCAGATTTTATGTACAGGACAATTTGTACTATGCCACTTGATAAAAAGGCAAAGCTATCCACGCAATCTTATTTTTATTTCATCCATTTTCTTTTTTTTTCTTTTTTTGCCAGTCCTGGGCTTGAGCTCAGGATCTGAGCACTGTCCTTGGACTTTCTCAAGGCTAAAGCTCTACCACTTGAGCCTCAGCACCACTTCCGGCTTTTTTTTTTTCTATATGTGGTACCGAGGAATCGAACCCGGGTCTTCATGCATGCTAGGCAAGCACTTTAACCACTAGGCCAAACTCCCGGCCCCTCATCCATTTTCTTAACAAGAGTGCTAAACAATGGGACAAGCAGGTTTTATGTACAGGACAATTTGTACTATGTCACCTGATAAAAAGGCAAAGCTATCCACACAATCTTATTTTTATTTCATCCATTTTCTTAACAAGAGTGCTCGTTTACTAGAAGTAATAGAACTATCCTAGTACAGAACAGATTAACAAAGAATGAAAGAGGCAAGCATGTTAATATGTTTTAAACATTCAACTGCCCCTTATGATTTACTTCAAGAAACTCAAGAAATGTTATTGGTGAACACAAAATGATGAAAAAATGAAGAAATGAGAGCGTTTCCAAAAGGAAGTATCTGAATTCAGAATGTTTAATTCAATGCCTGGAAAAATGCTGGAATGGATTATTATTTGTGTCAATTTTGAACATTTAGAAACAAAATCAGTGATGACTTAGAAATTACTTGAAAACAAATTCTTCATGTAGTTGTTATTTTCTAACATGTTCAGGCAATAATAGGAAATGATGAGGGATACTTACAGATATAGAGCTTCAGCATATCTCTTATAATTTTCTGACAGATAAAGTGAGAAAATACGCATAGTTGAAAGAGCTGACTTTGAAAAGCCGTATCCAGAGTAAAGTAACCAAAAGATGAATTCCAGAAAAAAGGGAGAATTGCAATGTGTAGCTAAGTTTTCTTCTCTTGTCCTAGCTGACTTATTCAGCAAATAGTGCTGACCAAATTCTAAGGTGACAAAAGACTTGAATGAAGGATTAATGTAAAGAGTGATAGAATCAGGGTCAAAAAGTGTATGACCAAATAGAATAATAGGCTGAAGTCTGTTAAAACTGAAGTTTAACAAGATTGGATTTAATTGGATATAACTTGTACTTACATGGAATTGAATTTTAAAGTCATTTATTCAGGTTGGCTCATCAAGAAGTCTGGTTAACAGGCATAGGACACCATTACAGAATTTGATTATTTATCGCCTTATAAAATGTTGGGAATGTAAACCATTACCTATGAGGTCAGTGGCTGTGGGAGTGAGGGGCGTATGAGAAATTCTTAACTCTTCTGTCATGAGTTTCTGAGCATCCTGCACAGAGTGGAAGGAAAGCTGGATCATAAGGGAATATTCAGAATCCTCAAGAGGGCTTCCAGTTCTAATTCTGAGAGAGAGAGAGGTCTGTATGGAAAGTATGGAGGAGAGGAATACCTCAGGAGGAAATGGCATGGAAATTGGTCTGCACACAGCCCATGATGAGACTGGATGCATGGTCAAAACAACAGAGCAAACCTGAGCTCCTTCCTCATGAGTTCACTGAACACAGGACCATCTAGAGAGACATGTCACAAGAACATCCAATACACAGCCTAGATGTTAAGAGAAACGAGAGAAAAGGTGGGGTGGAAGGGGTAGTTGGGAATGTTGGAAGGGGTGAATTGGTCAAGAGAAACTAGTCTGCTGAATAGCTACTCGTTGGCACTCGTTTTCCTTTAAGTATAAAGGAAAAAAAATATGTATGAAGCAAAATACTTTCCCTCCAATTTTGGCCCCATTCGTGGTCTGCTGAGGCTTCAACTTTTTTGAGATGACTTCTAACTTCTTGTTAATTACCCAACCTTCTAAGAAAATTTCCTTTTAGAAGAAAAGAAGTTTATTTCATTTCTAAAATGATTGGAATGAATGCTGTTCATTTCTGAAAAAGATCTCTGACCTTTCCTATTACTTTCTTAGATGCTCACTCCAGGTGATTATTCTCTACTAAATCATTTTAAAACACTTGTACAGCATCATCACTTTATTTTTTTAAATGATACTAGTGAGTTGTTTTTGTAACGTAGTTACATTTTCTTATAAATTAAAATCAATCCAATGAAGTTATTCACACCCTAACTCATCACAATTGATTGCAAAGAAGCCTTCCTGGGTGAGAAAGAAGAGTCTAGAGCAAGTTGTAATTAATGAAATTGCTTTGTTCGGTGTAGGGTAGTGAGAATGTGTCATGATGGGTATCTCTCACATGCATCTCTCTGGCTGAATGCTGTAGATGGTACAGGGAAGTCATCAGTTCTTATTTTGAAAATGTCTAGCTAAGACTTGAGTAATATTATCTTGAGGAATTGGAGAAAAATCATCTCAGCCTGAACTTGACACTTTATGGTTCTTCACTAATACAATTGCTTCCATGGACATGTGCTCTAATGTTTTTCCCTCCATATTTTTTAAGGACATATGAAAAATGAATACAATCTCTCTAATGTATGTGTTGCAACATATTGGTGAGAACACTGCTGGATATAGTTCACTGGAGAGTGACAAGTGTCACTCAAGAGGTCACAGAGAAGTGATATCAATCAGAGTGTGTTTATAAGCTAATATTTGGCATGAAGAAAAGACATACATCATGCAATGAGTACTTGGATAAAGCATTCTCTTCAGTTCAAAAGGGCTTCCCTGGAGCCTGAAGGGTGATTCTACAGCTGAAGGAGGGGTAGAAATCAAGTAGGTAGGGACAGAGCAAACTGTCCATTCACATGTGTGGGTACATGGTATCAGGTGGCACACATGGGTGTCACCCTGCCTTCATTTTTATTTACCTCCTGTGTCCAGTTTTAACTCTGGATAGATTGCCTTCCTCACTTTGTGAAGTCAGTCTGAGGCAGAAAGAAGTATCTTTGTTTTGTTTATTTTTGGAAATAAATGCAATAATTTATTTTTTATAGGAACATTCACTTAATAGCATGAATTTAAATCTTTTCTTAATTGATCTGTTTTGTATCCATTTTGGTTACTATGACAACAAATTGATTCACTTCAGAAGCTATTAACAGTAGATTGTCTATGCTATTTGTTGAAAATATTATAATAAGAAAATGTTAGAAATAACCAAGAAAATTCCAGGAACAGGATAAAATAGTGAGAACAGTTTGGCAAGATAAATGAAATCTTCTGACCCATTAAACATTCTAAAATTTAATTTCTGGTGACTGTGAGATGATAATTTCTTACTAAGGGCCACAAAAATAGGTTTAATAATGATAATCTTTGTTTGAATATCACCAAATTTTACTCATTTCAAATCAAAACTTACTGAGCTTCCTCGATGAGTGAAAAACTGTACTAAATACTAGAAAGGAAAAGATGAATTAGACAAACTTTCCATCCAGTGGAAGAACTATAAGCCTGAATTTTCAGAGGCCCAATGGAGGAACAGTAAATCCAGGGGGAAATAATAATGAAAGTCATGTTTCCCTTCTTTTATGTAGTATATCATTAAAAAGATAAGACCAGGCTGGGAAGGGTAGCCTAGTGGTAGAGTGCTTGCCTACCATGTATGAAGTCCTGGGTTCAATTCCTCTGTACCACATACACAGAAAAAAGCCAGAAGTGGTGCTGTGGTGCATGTGGAGAGCAACAGCTTTGAGAAAACTCAAGGACAGTGCCCAGGCCCTGAGCTCAAGCTCCAGAACACACACACACACACACACACACACACACACACACACACACACACACACACGATAAGACCACACTTTAGTAGATGCTATTCGCTTTCATCTATCTTTTGTTTTCTAAAAATAGTGAAATGTGAAATGGAGGCAAGCATAATACATAAAGTACTACAATCATAAATGGTCAATACAGCACCTGAAGTGTCCATGAATTACATAACCTGAGAAAAGAATGGCCCTAGGTTATTAACCAACAGTTTTCTACCTTAGAAAGAGCTAGCCTTACTTTGAGACCAGAATGCCTCCATTCCAATTCCAGCACAATCAGCTTACGGCTATATTAAGTTTTTGCAAATCTATTCTCTTTTACATTTCAATTTTCTCATTTATAAAAGATAATAGTACCTTATATAAAAGATAATTACAAAAATTAAATAAAGTACTCCAATGCAGAGTAAAATGGTATATGTGTGCACACAAGAGGGTATATCCAAAATAAAACACTATAATACACTAAAGCAGCAATAAACCCTTCTTTGTCTAAGTACTTTCTTTACCAAGAACATGAATCCAGAAAAAGATGGGCTTTTGACCTTTCCTTTAAGTATTAGAGTTATTAAATCATTTTGAATAAGAATATTCACTGATTTCCAACTGTAGTCCCTTTGTATTTCATAGCTCAGAAAAAATTTTGTATAAACAAAAATAAACATAAAAATAATAAGGTAAATTCATAATTTACTCAAGGCCCTTGAAAACAGAAAGATCATGGAGAACAATGAAGTATAATGTTCATTTATTTTTTTCCTTTAGAATGAGAAGGGATTTGGGCTGGGAGTTTGGCCTAGTGGTAAGAGTGCTTGCCTAGCATCCACGAAGTCCCAGGTTCAATTCCTCGGTACCACATACATAGAAAAAGCCCAAAGTGGTGCTGTGATTGAAGTGGTAGAGCTCTAGCCTTGAGAAAACCCAAGGACAGTGCCTAGGTCCTGAGTTCGGTTCCCCCTGGGACTGGAAGAAGAGGAAGAGGAGGAAGAGGAAGAGGAGGAAGAAGGAGAAGGAGAAAGAGAAGGAGAAGGAGAAGGAGAAGGAGAAGAAGAAGAAGAAGAAGAAGAAGAAGAAGAAGAAGAAGAAGAAGAAGAAGAAGAAGAAGAAAAGAAGAAGAATAGGAGGAGGAGGAGGAGAAGGAGGAGGAGGAGGAGATTTAAAGACTGTGAAGGGTTTTTTGTCACAATGGGAAAGACTTCTGAAGACACTGGAATATTGCTAAATTAAATTTCCTACTGGCTTTGCCAATTACTGCCTAAGCAAAGTTGAAAGTTATTTTAAGTTCTCTGAGCTTCAGTATCCTCAGTCACAAAACATGTATAAACTGGAACTAATTCAACTGAAGTCCTCACAATAGTGTTGGTACAGTGTGGACGTTCATGAGATGAATCTGAGTTTCTGGGATTTTTAAAAGGATGACACTGTGGAGGTTTGACTCTTTAAATTAGAGATCTAAAGTAGTATATCACAGTAGGCAAGTGTCAAAAATCATCTTCCAGTACTCTTGACATCTCCATTTCTGCTCCTGTCTTATATTTTTAAAGATGAAGCCAAGATGTCACCCATCATTAGATGGCAAAATCCCAGATTTCCCTGGTTCATATTGTAGAACAGGTAATCAAGAGTGCTCACAACAGAGGAATCAAGTCTGTATGCAGTCTCTATGAGGACCAAAGAATGGCTCAACACACTTCCTGTTCCTGGGAACCACCACAGGACGAAACCCACAGGCAAGATTAACAAACCAGAGTCCAAAGAGAATGGAGAGTTTGTCATAGTACTTCCACACAGAGAAGCACACCAAGAAAACGATGGCCTGCTTTATCTTTTGTTTAGTAAAGATATTATGGGGGTCACAACGAACAATTAAAGGTTCACCTTTGGATGAAAGAGTTTGCCAATGTGGGACCAGTTGTGAACAAGGTGCAGTGTCATTTCCATTGCTAACAACAGCACAAGATTTTCTCTTGTACATATAAAAGACTTCAAAAACTAAATAATGTGATCCAAAGAGTAGTAACTAAGGCAAATCATAATAAAAAATTGAAACACAATGCAAGATCACTGTGTTTTTAGTGGGGCAATCTAAAACATAAGACAGAAAGGTGTTTCCAGAAAATTATAGTGCTCTGTTATCTTTTGGGGGGCAGGGGGAGAATCAAATATGAAGAGACGTTCTAAGTACTTTCTATAGCAATCATAGAGCTGTGAGAGCTTTATAGTATTCTTTATATGTTTCTGTGTGTATGTATGTATCTATGCATATGCTTATGAATAGGCATGTAGTGTTATAAATTCTACATATGTAAATGCAATACAACTCTTTTCTATTCAATACTTTAACTTTCACTGCAATCCCTTCTAAATCAACAACTAAGAGGATTTGCATGAATCAGAATACCAGTGGTTTTGTATCCCTGGTATGCTAGTCAACTGGAATTGAATCCTGGAAGGCAGTATGTCACTTGGTTTCAGTCAACCCAAAATACTCTATTCCAATAGATCACAATACTTTATTTTAATAGAGTTCTGTGTGTGTGATATGTATATAGAAACTTTTTTTTCATTTTGGATATTTTACTATTTTCAAGTGTCATGTGAAGGTCCAGCTTCTCTTCACTATTCTACTAATCTCCCCATCTATCATTGTAATTTACCTGAAAAGCTTTATCATAATCAGTCATGAAGTAGCATTTAATCTAACCTAGGATGTAGGATCATGAGCTCTTAGGACAAATTAATGAACTTTTACCACAACTAGATCATCTTCCAGTTCATCTATCTATCTATCTATCTATCTATCTATCTATCTATCTATCTATCTATCTATCTGTGTATCTGTCTATCTATCTATCTATCTATCTCTACTGTTTCCTAGTTTGGTAGTTTTAGTTTGGTAAGTAATTACCCCTCTATTACAAAAGGAAACTTGCTTAACGGACAATCTTCCCAAAGACAGAATTACCAGTACATGTTAAAGAATAAGCCTGCAGACAGCAGAGACTTCCATGGATCTTAACTTCATTGAAAGCATCATTGTGTTCCTTGGCATGAGGAAAAGCAATGCTTTCAATCTTTCACGTGAAATAATAACAGGCTGTAGTGCTTTAGGAAATTGGAATCTGGAAGTCATAGGATGGGTCAAGAGACCAGTTCCTCCTGTAAGGAGGCTGGGTGGAAAGAAAAATAGCGGCATTGTATAGGAGGTCTGATGAGCCACCACCACCAGGCCTCCCCGAGGAACCTGTGTAGCTTACTGAATGGTTTGGGGGGAAAAAAGAAGAAGAAAACTCCACGTTTAGGTAGTTCTTCAGCTGTGAACTGGTAAATTGGGGGAAAATCTTGAATAGTATTGAATTGAAAGCTGAACAAGAAGGGAGAAGAAAGGATATTTTGTCAATTTCTTCTAAAGGAATTTAAGTTTTCTTCAGGGACCAGACCCCCACAAAATACCCATCTTGACTTTGAATATGTCTTTCATGATCCCTGTGAAATCACCGGGTTCTTATCTGTTTGTATGCTGTTGGGGGGGAGGGGAGTTGAATGTTTTCACTTATTTTGTGTCCTTAAATAAGTGTCTTAAATAAGGTTATACACAACTGACACAAATTCACTGGTTTGCATTCCCCAGTGATGTTTTTCTCATTCAGATTTTTTTAAAGCTTTAAAAATTTACTTGTCATATTGACCACTCTTTTCCCTAAACTTTAATACTGTTTGTTTTGTTTTGTTTGTTTTTGTTTGTCTACTTGGAGGTTGAGGGTTATCTCTGACTCATTGGCAAGCTCCAGTTCAATCAATGTAGAAAGAACTTTTAGGGTTGAATTATTTTTAAATGCCTGAAAATGAGGGAGCTGTAAATGGAAATCTAATCACAGTTTAACCTGTAGTCATGCAAACAGTCAACTATGAAATCAAATGAGTTTGCTCCCCTCTTAACCCATTAATAGCTGCTGACTAGCTGTGCTGCCCAAACATTATTTTTCCAAGAGCAAGAAAAAGGGAAGGAGACTGTCTGGTGCAGTGGAAAGGAAGGGAGTAGTGCTGTGCATGCAAAGAAGGAAATCTCAAGGATGTAACAATTTCCTGGAAGGCACAAGCATGCATGCTTACATAAGCATCTATCTTCCTGAGTTACACATTGTTTCTGCCTTTTCATGAAACAAAATAGTAGGCAAAAAAAATATGTTGTCCCGGTTCAACTGCATCTGACTCTAAGTACTTGACATTTCAGAAATTCACCTCTGCCATCCTCATGATTGGACTTGCTGAAAAGATTTCTTTGGAGTTTTCTGTCCCTTCTCATTGCCTTTCCTATTTGGCAGGTTTCCATCTCTTCACCTTCTTTCTCATTTTTCTTGCCTTTTGACTTTATGTTCTTTTGCTGCCACTTTTCAGCATCCCCAGCTTCTTTCTGATGATCAGTTTCAATTTTGATACCGTGAATATCCTTAGGGGTAGACTGACAATCAAGAAAAGTACATAGAAGTCTATTTGAGGAGAACATAGCTATCTAAATACAGGAAGATTCAAATTAGCCTCTGTGTGTATGTAAGAAAATATATGCGTGTGTATGCAAGTCTCACTTATATATAAATGTTATTACCGATATAGTTCATTCATCTGATAGCTGTTCTCTCCTTTCATATTTTTACTCAGGTCTGTAGAGAAAGCAGGCATTACGGGGCTGGGAGTTTGGCCTAGTGGTTAAAGTGCTTGCCTAGCATGCACGAAGACCTGGGTTCGATTCCTTGGTACCACATACATAGAAAAAAGCCAGAAGTGGTGCTAAGGCTCAAGTGGTAGAGCTCTCGCCTTGAGAAAGTCCAAGGACAGTGCTCAGGCCCTGAGCTCAAGCCCAGGACTGGCAAAAAAAAAAAAAGAAAGCAGGCATTCCTGAATATTCTCCACTCTGTTAAACTATCAAGGATGCATTCCTACCTTGAGATGCCATCCTAACTCATCTAAAACCAGACCAACGTAAAAAAAGAAAAAGCTAAGCTATGCTTCACTATTTCATCTCTCCATATAAATTGACAAGCTTGTTAAATATTGCCTTAGTGCCAAGTGATAATTACCCCCAAATGATTTCCTGAGGTTGAACCAAGCCTCTTTTAGAAACATTTTCCCCCAATATTAAGGACTGTCAAAGAGCATAACTATTCTCCCTTTTTCTTACACACACACACACACACACACACACACACACACACACACACACACACACTGATAGAGATGGAAATTTCTTGCGTTGGAATTGGAACCTTGACTATTGCAGCATTTCTGGATATTCTAAAAAAGGCTATCTGGGAACAGAAGCACAGAAAGAATTTATTCTGTCCATTTTTAGCACATGAATGAGCCTATTCTTACCTTACTGCTACCCCTATTTCCAAAGGCTCATTTCAAAGCATAAGGAAGCAAGGAAGGAGGGAGGGAGGAAGGGAGAGGGAGGAAAGAAAAGAAAAAAGAAAAGCACCTTCATTTGGAAAGGGTTGAAACTGAGTGGAGAAAAATAAACCTTGCTCTTGTTTTTACTTTGTTTTTGTGCTAGTCCTGAGAATTTAACTGAATCTAAGTTGCTATCCCTGAACGTTTCTTCCTCAAGGCTAGTGCTCTGCCACTTGAGCTACAGTTCCATGCCTGGATTTTTGCTAGTTAATGGGGGATAGAAGTCTCACGGAATTGTCTGCCTGGGCTGACAGACCTGAGCCACAGGCTGAAGCTTCATCTTTCTTTTCACAGTTCTTATTGTTCCTGTAGCCGTTATAGATGTATCTCTGGGGAGTCAAATCCATGCTGGAGGGATGCGCCTTGGGATCAGGTGAAAAATGGCTGCTTTCCAGTGTGCACCTCTCATTTTATAAGTCAATATATGCAATGACCAAGGTCTGACATGGCCCTCCTTTGAGACATGTTGTCACAATGTTTAGCAAATTGGCAGCTGATTTGTATTCGGAATTGCATCCTAAAGAAACTCAAAAGTCCTTTCAAAATAATGTCAACTCCTAACAAAGTATTTCATCCTAAGTTTTTAATATTTGTGATAGTTATAAGCTGTTTGTCATTAATATCCATCAAATGGAGGACATTTTGCTGGAAGTGGAGAGAAGATTTATTAAATTTAGTTTCAGTTCTATTATGCCACTGAAATATATGTAGGAATATGAAAAAGACTAATGTCCCCATGTTAAAGAAATCGATTTCCAGAGTGCCAAGCAGAAAAGTGTAATTGAAATTGACCCATTAAATGATTACATTATTTGTGTACCAAATCTAATATATTTCATAAAACTATGGAGCTGTTGCAGTAACTACCTGTCAAACTGTATATATTGTTCCTAATTAAGTTTTACAAATGTATTTATAGAAATGTGAGGTTGCAGAATTATCCAGGTAATATGTCTCTACATTTATGAAACTCATTCCAGGGATAAGGCCAGGGTATGCATTTCTAATCCCATGACTCTTTCATGAGTAGTGAAGACTGTAATAAGCAAGGTAACAAAATGAATATTCAAGAGAAGCTTACCAGCTGAAGTCTGAACTGTACTTGGAAATATACCTGCCTCTTTCTTACATTTCCTGGTAAAATCCCATTGTAGTCAGTATTTGATCTGTGCAGTCATAATTAAGACCAACTTTTAAAATACCTACTAATGTATAGGAAAATGCCAGACACAATGATTTTCAAATCCTTTAATTGTTGATAAAGCCCTCTTCAACAGTTGTTTTGCTGGGGAGAACTGATAGACAACCCTATTAAGGTCAAAAATAGTTTTATGACCACTTTTAATCTTCTTTCCTTCATTATTAGATGAGGAGGGTCCTGAAGGATAGGACTAATGCTCTAATACAGCTTTGTACTCAAAGAATGAAAATGTATTTTTTGTAAATGATATAAAGGTTCATTTTGTTTATATTTGACATTCAATGAAAACAAGTAATCAGAATACTGTAGGCATTTATTTTATTGGATTTAATAGTAAAGGAAAAGTATTTATACTTAGTTTTATGTGATATATATATGTTTGTATATGTATGTATGTATATACATGCCCACACATACACATATATACATTATGAAGTGTTAAACCAACAAGTTAACACACACACATGCACATGTAACTTCAGATACTTACCATATTTTTAAAAATGTTTTCAACATTAACAACCTACTCCCTTTGAGAATTTCATGTATTTATTATTCCTTTTGGGGATAGACAGTACTAAAGTCTGAATTCAGGACTCCACTCTTATGAGTCACTGTAGAATTGTGTTTATGCTTCCAGCCCTATTTTTGAACTAGTTGTTTTTGTGACAAAGTCTTCTATTTTTCCCCAGTAGAGGTCCAGATTACAATATGTCGATTTTATGCTTCCCAACATAGCTTGGAGAACAGTGTGGTCAGCTTCTTCTTCTGAGATGTAATTGCCTAGGCTGGCCTGGAAATGTGATCCTTATAATCTCAGCCTCCCACATAGCTTGAATGATAGGCACGCACCATCACATTCAGCTTTGGTTTGAGAGGGAGTTGTGAATGTAGTCCAAGACTAACCTCAAACTATAATCTTCCTGATTTCAGCTTCCCAAATAGTTATAACTACAGAGATGAGTCTACAAATGCGTAGGTGACAATTTTACCTATTGTCACCATGTACAATAGATGTCATCAACTTATTCTTCTTGTATAGCTCAACTTTTGCATCTTTTCTTTTTTACCGCTCCTATACCCTCTGGTACCCACTACTCTCCCTTCTTCTTGTATGAATTGGATTTTTTAACTTTTTTCCCATATATTTTTATTCTAATTAATAGAAAGGTTACATTACATTCACCACATGGAAGGTGCATTACTTCACATACATTGATACCCTTTCTCATGTCTTGGTCCCCATTTCCCTCCCCCCCACGCCCACTCTCATCTTGTTTCCCCCCCTTCCTATCCAATTTCAAATAACCAAATATGCGTATATCCAATATATAAGATAACAAAATGAAATACTGTAACAATATGAGATAACCAAGGGACAGCAAAAGAGATGAGAGATAATATAGTACATTAAGGACAAATTTTTAAAAAATTTTATTATCAGGGTGATGTATAAAGGGGTTACAGTTACATTCGTAAGGTAGTGGATAATTCTTGAACATTGTTACCACACCCTGTGTTTTTCTACCACTCTCCCTCCTCCAAGCCCCTCCCAAGTTGTAAAGTTCAATTACAACATATTTTCTTGTGAATACCTTTTACACTGGTTCATCCTTTGTCCTTTGTCTCATCATATTGTTTTCCTCCTTCCTTTCCTTGATTCAAATAAACAAATAAATGTGTATGAGAGATTACCTGCTATTTAAAGGACTCTAATGTTCAAGTATTTCCAACATAAAAGTGGATTTTTTTGTTTTGCAAAGAAAACAAATACCATAAGATATTCTGACAGAAAGTTTTTTCCCTTCATATAAGATGATGTTCCTGGGAAATTTTATTTGGAAAAAGTTACTGAATAATGACAGACAATACATCATTTTATGTACAGAGATGAAATAATGTAGAACTCTCACAAAGTTCCCTGAAATTGGGAGATTCACTATTAGTCATTCTGGCCCTTCCTCTCTTTGGTTTCAAGGGTTTGTTCCTTATCTAAGAATTTTTTCCCCATGGTTCATTAAATTTTTCCTGATAATTATTGGGACAGGACCAATAATGATCCCAACTTGGTGACATATGCAGGTTCCTCTGAGTTGTCAAGGTAGGGACTGGCTGGAGGATTGTTACATCCCTCCTACTGCAGTGGGTGTGGAATATGAAGAACAAAGATAAAGGGAAACAGCAAGTCAAAAACCATAGGTCACATGGCTCGTTGATGCAGGCAGAATTTCCAGCAGAAAACACAGAATTGGGGGAATGGAGATCTAAGATGGCAGAGATACATTGAAATTAATGCACCAGATCCAGTTTTCAATTCTGTGGCATTGATGAGGTCAGATTCTAGTTCTATGCAATGAAAAATGTTTTTTCTTTGTTGTTGTTTTTAACGTAACATGTAAATTTCTTTTTTTCTTTTGCTTTGATTTCTCCCCACCCTCCGTGGCTTATCCCCTGTTTTCACTATATTTGATTTTTTTCACTACCCTGTGTCTCGTATGTTTCTTTATCTGAATTAGGGAAGGGAATGGGAACAACAAAATGGTGAGACAAAGGACAAAGAGCTCATTCATGCAATGGTGGTACTCACAAGACAATATGTTAGAAATGCACTTTACAATTTGAGAGAAGGGCTGGGAGAAGGGCTAGCAGGAGAAAAATGAGAGATGGAGTAACAAAACTCAGCAAGAAATGTACTCACCACCTTATGTATGCAACTGTAACCCCTCTCTGCATCACCCTGATGATAAAATTAAAACATGGTAAATTTGGTTCCCAGATCTAGAACAACTAATTTTCTAAGTCATTCATAAGGAAAAGAACTTAAGCTCCTACGGCCAGGCACATCTATGGCCAGGTTGGGACTAAACCAACTAACGAGTAATCAGAAGACAGCTCTCTCAGTCATGGTTACTTAGTCATTATTCTTGTCTCCTCAAGATAAAGATTAATTCTAAGAACAGTATTGGTACTGACTTTGTAAGTTACTGTATCAAATTACTCTTACTATTCTAATGCCGAATATTTAACCACTCCAAGCTAAGAGGCTTATGAAAATTCACACTCACTATTGCTCATGCTCTATTGATCTGGGCCAGGTTTGGCTGATCGCAGCTGAGTTTTTAGGAGTCTGCATTCAGCTGGCACAAGATGCCTGGGGCTTGGCTAGTCAAAGCTGACCTTCTTCTTGTGGCCTAGAGACTCAGTAGAGTATTCAGAGTTAGCAGGATATGGGTCTGTTATCATCCAGCAGGCTTACGTGCGCCTTTTTCTTGTGGCACTAGACAAGGTTCCAAGAGAAGAAATAGAAATCCAGAGGGTCTTTTGAAGCCTATACCCAACACAGGCACAATGGCAGTTCTCCATTCTGTTGCTCAAGCATATCTTGGATGTAAGGAATGTGATACGGATTTAACGTGCTGCATAAGGCACAGATCTAAGTCCTTTGTAAGCATATATTTCAACTGTTGGAAAGTCAGATCCCAGTTGGGGCAGGGTAGAACCATGCTTTTCTTCTACTCCCAACTGAAAAAAATACCTTTCTCCCAGGACATGGATTTCAGCTTGCTGAAAAGTGATTAGCATATGGTTGTGACAGCTTAGGGTGTGAATAACCAGAATGCTGCTAGACTGTCTAGTACTTACAAGTCAGTTTTCATTGCTCTAGTACTGGACAATGCAGCTTCCTCAGCTGCAAAACGGGGCTAATTATGGCACCTCCTCCATATAATTCTCATAATGATTAGGTAAGTTATAGGAATGTAAACTTGTAGAATCACAATGGAAATCAGTATGTAGACTCTTTAGAAAACTACAATTAGCTTTTCCTCATGATGTTCTTTAATATTCCATTACTGGGTATACCAGTACATTCCAAAGGAAAGCAAACCAGTGTACAGAGAGACACCTGTGTACCTCTGTTTCCTGCAGATCTGCTCACAGTGGCTAAATTGTGAAATCAGCCAAGGTGTTCATCATGTCCAACCACCAGTCATTGGGTAAAGAAAATATTACACACACACATCATAGAATATTATTCAACCATAAAGAAAAATGAAATTATGTCATTTATATAATTTTCAAGAAAATGGATGTATCTGGAGATCATCGTGTTCAGCAAGATAAGCCACATTCAAAAAGACAAATATTGCGTATTTTCTTTCATTTGTAGAATACATACCTAAAATGAGGAGGATGATAATGGTAGAACTGGTAATGGGATGTGAATGTAAAAGGAACACTGCCTGAAAGAGATCAGTGGGAAGAGGGCAGAGGAAAGAACTGAGTACTGAGGAATAGAAGACTGAAGAATGTTACAACATGCACACACACACACACACACACACACACACACACAGCATAATGAAACCCACTCAATTCTCACGTTCCATAGAAAGAGTTGAAAAGTGGCTGAATAATCACACATATGGAAAACCTGAATTAGAATGCATCACATGTTTTGTTCACCAGACATATCTAATAGCTTAATATGTATTAGAAGTTTAAGTGGTGGCTTGGGCATGTGGTGTGAAGAGAAAATGATGTGGAGTCAGATAAACTGACTTTCAAATTAAATCAAGATGAAAACTTTGCATCCATTTTAGGATAGGGGCTGAACCTACATCTGCCAAATCCTTTCATTTTTGACTCTACACTTTCAATCTCCATGCATGGGGTGGCTTTTCATTCCATCTGGAAAGAACGGAGTTACATCCAAGAGTTCTCTTCCTCTTGGAGAGCACTGAAGTTAGCAATGCCAATGTTTGCCTCTATGACTCTCCTTTTGTATGCTTTCTTTGCTGACTGGCTGTCTTATTAGTTGATATTTTCTTTGTCAGATATGTTTGTTTATTCAAATAGGACACAGTCCAGCCTAGCTGATTTGGGAGTCCTTTTGTTTTCTCCTTTGGGTGACTTGTACATCTCTGCTTTGCTTTCCTATAGTTTGATATTATTCTTGATTTCTCAGTGGGGAGTCTTATTTCTCTCTCCTAACACATGGGAAATGAAAACCTGACTAAATCCCCAAGTTGTAACGGGAAACATACAGAGACTCATTTATATTCTTGGCATGACTTGAACACAATCTCTCATGAAGGAATTAGGATGTATTTCAAAGTTATATTCTAGTTCCATAAAGTGTTATAGGACTTTATTAGAACCACATTCTATGAGACGCTTCTTGCTTTGTTATTATGACAATAATTTTTCAAAATTAATAATCATCCTTTCTCCCTTGGAACTACTTATTCGACTTTTCTGCCTGTTAGATTTATGGAAATAAGTAATGAGTCTGATCCCCAGATTGGTGGGGGATCGTAGTTAGTATATTCTACCCTAGAAAGCCAGACTTGAATAGCTCCAGTCCTACTCCTCCTCATCTGCCTTCCTCCAATTTTCTACTCTACTTCTTAGTAACATAACTTAGAGCTTCCACTGAAGTGTGTGTATACCTGTATGACCTTATTTTAAAAATACAATTTATGCTCTAAAGGATTCCATTTTATAGTTGTATATTTAATAAGAATTGTTTGGATGTTTTTGAAGGAAATGTCACAGCTTGCCTAGAGAATTGTTTTAAATATTTAGCACCTGACACACTCCAAATCTTTCTGCAATCTAAATTGTTCTTTATCTATATCTCTGTTCTAGCATAGCATTGAATTAACTAGTGCAAACTTTCACTTTGGCGGAAGTTATAAGATTTCCTAAATTTGCTCAGATGATGGCCTGCTATTTTGGTGAGAGAACACTGCTATTGTGCCAAGAGTTTTCTATCTTGTGGAAGCTGGCTACCAGCTGATTTCTTGGGCTTCAAATAGGGCAACAGCTGTCCTTTTATAGAGCCTGTGAATATGAGTTTGTCAAAGAAGCATTGTTCTAGAAGTTGAGACATTATGATAATCAGTTCAACATCCAGGTAAAGTATTTTCTAATCCTTTGAAGAGCTAAAAGTAGGATTTAAAAAAATAGACATATAGTTGTATGTAACTTAGTGAAGATTCCGAAGTCATAAGCTTAAATTCTAGTTGGTGCCAAAGCAGTGCTTTATAAAGAAAATAATTGAATAAAACAGAAGGGTCCTGAAGTGTGGTTCTCGTTCTGTCTTGCTAATATATTTACATATATAGTCTCCATGTGTTCTCTCTATATTTTTTCTCTCTCTCTTCCTCTCTCTCTTCCTCTCTCTCTCTCTCTCTCTCTCTCTCTCTCTCTCTCTATATATATATATATATATATATATATATATATACATTCTCTCTCTCTTTATATATATTCTTTCTATTCTAATTTCCTTTTTGGAAATTAGATGCTGTTGCACAGATTATAATTAAGGTACTTTGGAACTAAAATTATCTGTGTGTGTGTGTGTGTGTGTGTGTGTGTGTGCGCGCGCGCATGCATGTGTGTGACTTTTATCTTACAAGACAAGACAGTAAACTTTTTAAGAGACTTGCCTATTGTTAAGCAAATAAATCTAACTTACTAATCTCCAGGTCTAATTGACTAGATAAAATATATTAGTAGAGGGGTTTCCTATCACATTGTAACTTTCCATTTATTCACAGAATTTATTTCTATAGCAACTGTAAGCTCAGTGTGTAAACTCTTCCCACTGGTTCATCTATTTCTTTGTTGTTCCACATTCTCTCTCTCCCTCTCTGTCTCTGTCTCTCTTTCTCTGCCCCCGCTCTGTCTCTCTCTCTATCTTCCTCTGTTTCTCTCTGTCCCCGCCTGTATCTCTTTTTCTCTTTTTCCATCCCTACAAATCTACTGTGTGTTCTCTAGTTTAGCAGTCTGTAAAGATGCACCCTTGTGGACCTAATGGTGAACTTTATATACAATTTAAATATTTAGAGGATGATAAGAGAATTTTACATAGTAGTTTATAACACATTTGTAAATTTTGTGTGGAAATGCAAATTGTATTTCACAAAATAAGTCTTTCCTGAAGGAGTAAATCACTCACAGCACTTTGAGTCAGAAGATACCCGAATAGGCTTTGTTTTCTGTGTGTTTCTGGTAAAGATGATGCCTATCCCAGGCACTCTTCCATCCCCAAGGGTAAGCAGCAAGGTCATATGCTATGGTGTCACCGGCGCTCTTTCTAGCTATGTGAATTTTTGTTTCAGCACAAAGAGGCATAAATCATTTATTTGTTCCATGTGAAAGAAGAGAAAAGAAAAATGGAGAGCTAAAAATTAGTTTCAAAATCCCATAAGATGTAGTTTTTCATTAGATTCTATAAGCATTTTGCTTACTCAAGCCGAAGGAGTGTGGAAAATAATAATTAGTCCATAGTAAAACTACTCGAAGGCTTTTTGAAGAGTTAAACTGTGGTATTATTTATAGACAAAAAAGGTAATATTTTCTCTGTTTTCTCGCCTCAATTTGTCTTGTTGCTTTAACACATTACATGTTATAATGTAATCTATGAGATAGAAACAATACCAGGACTCCTAATTAAATTAAAAGTAATTACCAGTTGTACAGATAGGGCTTTCAATTGAGCAGCGGGAAGTTGATATTTTGTCATCCCCAGTTTATCTCCATGCACCGAGCACGATTCTTTGTACCAGTTATTAATGGCATTTTCTCAACGGCCATGAAGACTATGGGAAATAGAGAATGAGAAAGAACAAAAGGAAGAGAGGAATTAGAGAAGGCTCAGAGCAAGACAGAGACAGAGGGGAATCTTTCTGTTACTGTTCTTTACCTAGGTTCTGGGGAGATTTTTCATCTCTTGGGGAACAAATTGCTGCCCTTCATTCACCTATGAAAGACTTATTTGACTAGCCCATATTCATAGCATATCCTAATTTTTCCTGGCTACAAGCAGAATTTAGAAAAAGAGAACCATGCATTCTGTGCTCAAGGTTTGGTTTATGATGTGACAGATTTTCCATTTTCACAAGGGAAAAAAAAGAAATCATTCTAGCTTCCAACAGAAATTTAATTTGAGGAAGAGAGAAAAATGGCAACATATAAAGATTTCCTACTGTCCAATTTCTTATTCTGCTTTTCAACTGGGCATCTTGTAACAATTGGAGACGATGCCACTCTCCCATCAGGAAAACCCAGTGTAGGCTTTTTAAGCGCATTTACAGGGTGATGTCCATTTGATTGACCGTTATCTTGCTGGCATGCTGCAGCTACAAATATGAGCAATTATTGAGAAAGCAGTCAAATTAAATTTTCATAACTATAAAACTGCATTTTACCTTAGGGGCATAGGCTTTCTGACTTTCTACAATCTATTTTCTATGCTTTATATTAAATCTAAACAAATGAATGTTTACCAACATTAATATTTTAACGCCATATGCCAGGCTATGCCTTCTCTCCCAACAACAGTCTGTCTTTTTAGGAATGTTCCAGCATTGAGTTTAACTTTTCTGATATTATGTAGGTCATTTAAAAGTGGGGTTTTTCTTAATGAGTTCTTTTGTGTCCAACAAAAGCATAACTTCGGGTGATTCTTAGTTGTAGTAATCAGACAAAAACCAACAAACAGCTTCCATGAAATCAAATTTAAATTTTTTAGATCATCCTTGCCAAGTTTGACAGCCTACTAACTCCCCACAATCTATCTAATTTAAAGATGGCGACTGCTGTCAGTGGCAGTATGATGTTAGTGTTTCCCCGCTCTTTCTACCTAAGCCCCACATGGCTAATCATGTCATTGTTTATCACTGAGAGCAGATGGCTGTAGTAGCCATCTGAATTGATTTGATTGGAAACCACTTTTACTATCCTTGAAATAGGTGGCTTTATCTTGTGCACCTACTGCCCTGCCTGGTATCTCGCTCTATCTCTATCCAAAGCCAAATTGGGAAGCTTGAGCTCTTCCGATCTTAATTTTACCTGAGTCACATGATCCTGCTACTCCTAATTCTCTTTCAGATCTACTTCACATCCTAACCCCTTCATGTAACACGAAGTTTTCCCAGATTCTGTGGGGCCATACTGACCTTTCTTCTATGATGACTGTACTTTTGTCTTCATTTTTTTTGGATAGCTGCAGGTTTGTTTCTTGGCCTCCTATCTGGCTAGTGTGGCTTTTTGCTTTCAGAAGGGTCTCAGGATAAACAATGTTCTGTAGTTTCCTTATTCATAGCCTATGAATTATATTTAGCAGTTATTTCCTTACTATCTTGGATGGATCCAATTGTTTTGTGTGTTAATATTTCATAGTTGCTGAACTCAGAGAAAGCTTGTTTGTTTTATTCTGCTCTTCTGGAAATATACTGGGAATCTAGAAAACTACTGCATACATCATTTATATCTGAGTGAGAACAAATTCTCAGGGGTGTGGTCAGAAGGCCTCTTCAGATGTGCTTAAAGAGCCCTAATTGTGAAGTGTCTCCCAGGGCTTTGCTCAGAAGTCTAGCTTATTCCTGGTCCCAATCTGCAGTTGCCCCCCCCTCGATGTTTCCCCCCAAGTGATGTTTTGGTAGCAAGTTCTCTCATCAACTATAGGAGTTTCAGAACTAGCTTTTTATTGCCTACTCACATCCCAGAAACTGTAGTCATCTCTCATCATTTTCATGAAGGCAGACATTTGTTGCACCTTTCCACACTCCCTATTGTTTTAATATCTTTCAAGGAAGCACAGACCACATGCATTATTTAATGTTCATGGAGATTCTTTTGATCAAAGTGAAAATTTAGCCCCTGTTTACACCCACATGACATTATATGCTTTAATTTTATAGAGTTGCATACTATTAGAGAAGAAAAAATAAAAGTCCAGAGATATAATTTAGATTAACTTCTCATTTTCAGAGGCTAAGAGCCTTTCTGGGTTTGGATTCTCTTTTGGTAGAGCATTGTGATGTCTGCAATTAAGATATTTCTCAGGGTTGTTTGTGTGTGTGTGTGTGTGTGTGTGTGTGTGTGTGTGTGTGTGTGTTTCTTTTGGTGCTTTTTATCTGAAAGGTGGAATTTTGCTTTGAGGAAAGGAAACTGTTTCCAGAAAACAGTTCTAGGAAATGATAAAGTGAAGGACAGAACACAGTCAAGAAAGAAGTGATATGTTCCTAGCAATCTGTTACAGGACTGATGGGTGGGACAGGGAATTTGTAGCCCAGTACATTAATTTCATTCATCACCAAGAAGCATTCATCATAAACATGCTAAGTTGAAGGTTTGCTTATGACTACTGCTTTCACACTGCTGAGGTATTCCCTTGTTTAACAAGAATATCATCAGCTCTCTTTTGCTTAATCTGATGTTCCATGCTAAGAAGTCAAGAAGAAGGAGGGAAGAGGAGGAAATACTTCAGTTCTACATTATCTACAGAAAAGTAAGTAAAATGTTGCTTGGAATATACAATGGAGAGGAATTAGAGAAATGCCCCCTTAATTTCTCTCAAGCACAGTGCCCCAACTTATGTATATTGTTTTCAAGGGGCTGAGAAATAATAGGAAATAAAAATATTACTTTTTGGAGGTAAATGATTTATTTATTTATAGGTTTTATTTATTGTAGAGGTGCTGAACAGCAGGGTTACAGTTAACAAAAGTAAGGTAATACATTTCTTTTTAAACACTGTTACCCCTTCCCTTATATGGAATAATCTGTGCAAGGGAGTGACCTAACAAAGTTTAATTTTCCTAAAAAGTATTCAGTCTTTTGTTTTCCACCTTGATATGTCCTTGTGATTTCTTTGTGATTTTTTTTCTTACCTTAAATAAAGGTGCAGTTGCAAGTTATAACCAAAGTGGATGCCACCTTGTTTTCCAAAGGAAGGGCTTTTTAAAGTATCCAGTAATCATCTGAATCTTAAGCATTTATGCAAGCTCAAATGGCTTTGGGAAATGAAAAGAAACAAAAGAAATGTAAGAAGTGATTTCCACCTTCTCTACAGTGAAATTTAGGCAGTCGTGGACAGAACATCTGTGTTTCTCCAGGGAGTGAGTACTATAGTTTCAGGCAGTGAAAGGCATTTTTGAATCCTTTCCAATGACTGCCCACCTTTCTTGGCCACATAGAACAAATAATCAACAGCATGTTTTATCTCTCTCTGTGCTGAGCATTTCACTATGTGCTTTTGGGGAAGGATGCCAAAAGGTATATATATGGTGCACTGATACTGCTGCATACTGTATTCTTGCTCCCAACTTATTCTCAGAGGGCTTCCTCCTCAGGAGAACATCTGGACAAGCTTCCCTTTTCTTCAGCAAAGGGATGATGCCAAGTATTGGTTTCTGAAACTGGCCCCTTGATACATGCCTTTGTTTCCTGAGAGACCCAGGCTTCTAACTGCTTAGGCAAGACCATCAAATGCCCACTTTCTTCATGTGTTGAGTTGCCAATAGATGTTCAGAATTTTCTGGTGCAATTACCATCATGAAATAACTACAATGGTTACTCACTCCTTTAAAGGATCAGTTTCTAAATTAGATCTTTTTGAAAAAAAAATAGTTGAACTCTGAATTAGGAGGTATGTAAAAAGATAACATTTCAGTAACTATATTTATCTTAAAGTATACTGTAACTTGTCTTGCTTATTTATCAATTATATTCATCTTACAGTCTTATCTATTCAGTTATTTATTCAACAAATGTTTGAATGTTTATTATTTGTTGTATTTGTGGTCATTTACAGGGGATGTAAGTAGCAAAGATGACCAATGAGTTAGTATATGAAGTGGAACTTCAGCATGATTGAAGGATTCTTATCACCAGTAAGTTTTGACTTTCAGTCAAAATAATGTACAGCTATTTAGTTCATGAAGAATAAGAAGCCACAAGACAGTGCTAGAGAAAGCCCTGGAGAGGATTTGGGAAAGTTTCTTGAAGAGGAACAGTTAGAGTAAAATCTAAAATAATGAACACTGAGGAAAACTATTGAGACAGGGAGGAGAGAGGGCAAAGCCTTTCTACATAAAAAAGTGTGTGTGTGTGTGTGTGTGTGTGTGTGTGTGTGTGTGTGAACGTGTGTGTGTGTGTGTGTATGAAGTTGAGTGTATAATATTATTCTTGAAACAATAAATAAGATAAATTGGTATGGATTGAGAATTAAATCTATACACATTGGTAAAAGCCTTGTGACTAAAATAACAGGTTAGGCATGTGAGATATCATGTGCATTTGAAGCAAGTCAACTGTCAGCTCTCCAGCAGAGATGTGACATCAGCCTTGGCTTAATCTTTTTGGAAAATAATGTTGGTAGCAATACTTGCATTTATTAGAAGGAGGAGATGTTAGAGATCAATTAGATAGCCATTGTAATTGCTAGGGTAAGAGATTGTAAGAGGATTACAGCGAAGGCTGAGGAGGTACTAAATGAAAAGTGGGCATAGGTTAGAATGTGGGAACTAAGGCACAACCCAAAGAGCTTAATATATATTGGTGCAGAGGGGAATCCCTTATGAATGAGTTTGTAGGGATATTTAATGTGGACCACTTTATAACACCTATGTTTGTCATCTGAGTTATGGATTGGATTTTTGCAAGCATTAAATATTTTATTCCTTTTAAGAAAATGTTTTTCACAAGTGGCAGACACAACATAAGCTGATGACAAAAGAAGCAAAGAAGAATCTGAACCAA
The DNA here is from genome assembly GCF_031878675.1 of Megascapheus bottae. NCBI lineage: Eukaryota > Metazoa > Chordata > Mammalia > Rodentia > Geomyidae > Megascapheus > Megascapheus bottae. The sequence continues at coordinate 43,540,409 of NC_143517.1, forward strand.
TGAAGAAAATCAAGTCAGTCTACCAGTAATCGAGCTAAAAAAAATGGTCCCCGGATAAGGAGAAATAAATTTCTGTGGCTCATGCCTCTCATTCTCACTACTCAATAGGCTGAGATCTGAGGATCATTGTTCAAAGAGGAAAAGTCCAGAAGACTTTGTACCTTCTCCAATTAACCACCAAAAATTCAGAAAAACTATGGCTCAAATGGCTGAGTGCCAGCCTTGTGCAGAAAACCTGAAGGACAGGACCCAGGTCCAGAGTCTAAACCCCAGTACCAGCAGACAAAAATAATATTTAAAAAGGAAACAGATATTTTTTCCTCTACTACTACTTAATCAGAGGGGAATAAATGCTGCTTTGTACAAAGATTATACAAGTACATTTTAATTTTAATAGTAAAAGGAATGATCAATTTTATCAAATGCTTGATGTGTGCCAGGGGCTGTTTATATGAAAACTGAGGATGCAGACCATATAGCTCACACAGGAGGTTTTCATTGTCATATGCCAATAGCATCTTCATATCCTGTTAAAAATATACATATGAACAAAGTTGAGTTCTGATATCCAGTGAGCATGGTGCTGTCTGCCCTGATTTCTTTTGGACACACATCAACACAGAAATCTTCATACTAAAACAGCAAATGAAATGGAATATGCTTCAGTTTCTAGCTGAATATGCTTCAGTTTCTAACTACATGGCTGTTCTGAGCCCTTAGCTTCAAGGATTTTTCAAAATATGTATTTTTTTTCTGCACCACAGCGCAGAATTGCTAAATCCAGAAATTGAAACATTCTGAGAACCAAATCATTTCAGGGTGAATCAAAGCTTTTGGAACATTGCCCTGGGATTTTGAAGATTGTGTTTAATAGTGAAAAATGTTCCATACTTTAAAGGAAATCCCAATTATGAAAGGGTGCCCCATTTACTTCCTTGGTCACAGAGGCTATTTTAACACTGGTGTACTAGCCCTACTTTTTACTCCTCTGATGAGCTAGGAGGACGTGGGTCAAACTTAGGGCTATCTGGCCCTAAGCAACTCTACTAACATTTTTTCTCTTTAGGAGTGAGGATATCAGAGAAACTGTACTTTACTGTAACCCCTACATTCTTATCAGCTTCTCTTCTGGTTGTCATTTTAGATGTTTGTTATGTTTGATCCAGGGACACCTTGATCCCTTTCCCCCTTTCATATACACTGGTTTTCTGCTTGTTTGTGGGCTACAGAGATGGAAATGGACCCAGGCAAAAGGCAGAGAAAGCGAACATTCATTGGTTTTAAGACAGGGAAGCATGAGTCACAGTCAGACAGTCACATGAAGTTACTAATCCTGCAGCTGTTGGTAAAACTTGGCTGTTGGTTAGAGACTCTGCTTTTTACTAAGTATACTTTTTCACAGGGCTGAATATATGTCTTTCTTCAAATCAAATGATGGGGGCAGTCACTTAGAAAAGTTGGAAGAAACAGTGGTCCTTGGGATCCAATTAATAATCTATCCCTGCTGTATTCTTCTGAACATTAACCAACCCTGGTATGATGTGGGAGGAGAGTACATCCGAATGTGACCATTAGAAAGGGCAGAGGTCTCTGAGGGCCCCGTAGAAGTTGACTATCACGTTTCATCTTCCCATAACTTTTCTCCTTATGATGATAGGATGATGACAAAGAGGATTTTGATAAAGATGATGACCATATTTGTTCTTATTTTTCTTGTTCCAGGATCTGAAGTCAGGGCTCATGCCTGTTCAACCTGCTTACTCAGCCATTTGAACCATGCTCAAGTCTTGTATCTTTTTTGCCAGGTGTTTAGGAGAAGACATCTCAAAGATTTTTCTGAACTTTGAAACTGCAATCCTCTGTGTCTCAGCCTCTTGAGTAGCTAGTTATAAGCATGAGCCACCACTGTCTACTCTCCCAGCTTAATTTTGAACAGGTTTCCAGCAGCAGAGATTTCTTTTTTTTTTTTTTTTTTAAGTTTTTGCTTCCCAAACATTGTCATCTGGAAAGTACAAATGCTCAGGTTTCAAAACCATGTGACCAGCCTTCTTTTCACAGTGTTAGTAGACAGTAGAGGGTGCTGTTGGTGTGTGTGGACCTTCTGTGAACTCTGAAAGACACACAGGACTGGGTGTGTTCTTACCCTGAAAAATAGCCAGATGAGTATTCAAAGATGGACTTGGTTTCTAATGTCTTTAGTAAATAGGTCGCACCAGAACTTTCACAAATGCTATCGCTAATTTCAAGGAATCTCTTTGTAGCTTTTTTTCAGTATGTGATATTTTGGTCCAAATCATAGTGAAAAGGAGAAAATGATCTGAAAAATTTTCTGATATAGATGGTGTGTATTTTTAATGATCTTAAAAGAGTTGTATAAAACAATTTCAATTTAACATGTCAGTTTATGTACATAAGACATCTTAATCAGTGTCCCCCTTCTGTCATCCTTCCTCACCCTTCCTCATCCTTCTCCATCACATCCATCCACAGTTTGGGGAAGTTACAAACTGATAATGTTTCTCAAATACAAGTATCTGACAAACAATCCAGTTGGATATTCCATGTATTTGCACATGCTCTCATGTCCTCTTTTCTATTGTAGTCCACTCATTTGACCACTTCATGTCTTCGCATAGTGTGAAGTGTTTACTTTTAGAGTAAACAAGACACAGTTTCCATGATCACTCTAGCATTTGCTGATTGTTCTATGGTTTCCTTTCATGAGAAATACAAAGTAATAACAGTAAAGAGACCTCTTAGCATAATGCTATTTGCTTACCTTCGATCATTTTTTATACTGTGTTTACTATATAAACTGTTATCCATTCTTTAAGTAAGGAAACTGAAAAACAGTGAAGTTTAAGTAACACATATAAAATAAATTAGATAACAGATTTGTTTCCAGACTTGTTCCTTAACTATGTGATACAACCACCATAATCCTACAATACTAAAGATTCCATATGGAAATGAGTTTCTGTGAACTGGTGGTAAGCACTATGTTTACACCTGCTTAGAACAATGTCCTCTTGTTAGCCCAGGTCCTTGTTTTAGTTTTGCATAATGATCCCATGATTGGTTTTTCTTGGAAACAAACCATGGATGTTTCTAAAATGGACAAAGGAACAGATTGAACACCTCTGGATTTTTACTGAAACTTGAAAACCTTTATGGGGATAAAAATGCACATTCAGGAGAGTTTTCCATCTCCTAAGTGGTAACTCTTTTAATCATAACCTTTGGAAGAAAATTTAAATGTAAAAAGGTGAAAATTAAAGGAACTATAAATAACAACAAATGACTACCTGGTAAATACAAATCCACATTCACTCTCAGGGATGTTATGCCCACAAACTATTTGAACAACAGTTAATAAGCACATTCCCAGTGAAAGAAAAAGCGAACTGAAGTTTCATCTGAGTGCACTCTTTGTCGAATGTATTCAGAAATGGAAAGCTAGGAGATACGGATTTCAGGGCTTTGCGCATTTAGATATGCACATGCTCCCACCAAAGAAAATGAAGTTTTTCGAGCTCCCTGAATATTCCCTTGCTAATATTCATCTCTGTCAAAAAATAATAGTGTGCTGTGTTGGGTTAGGGGACAAAAATTACCATCTTCCTCTCTGATGGTTTTCCTTTCCCCAATGTTCTCAAGTTAAGACAACCCAGAAGTGGTTCACAAGCTGCTGTTAACCTTGATTCCTAAATTGATTATTAGGGATCATGGAAGGACCAAAGATGGCAAATTGTTCATTTTTGACTCTTCTCTGGAAGCAAATGCAGAGAGCCAATCAATGCTTAACACTGACCTAATCCATTAGTTTTTATATATATATATATATATATATATACATATTCAAATTCTTTTTCTTTACGTAGTCATACTAAGGAGTTGGCATTCAACAAAGCAGGTAATAAATACAGCACCTCTTGGTCAATGATACCTTTCTAATATTCTCACCTCTCTTTCCCTCCCCCACACTTCCCCTTCCAACATGTTTTAAATTGCTAGGTTGTGTAATGAATTGTTTTACCATTTAACAAAGCAATTTCTGTGATACCATGCATCTTGATCTGTGTGGTTCCTTCAAGAGCTTCCCCTCACTTCCACCCACTCCTACCCTTATTTTTCTCAGTTCTGTAGTATGTACCATGCATCGTTGTGTGCATTCTCCTCATCTCCCCCATTTATTCTTCTATCCTGCTCCTCCTGTCCCCTCCCCTCCAAAATGTAACCCACTCCCTGGTTCTCATTTTGCTGGGCTTTGCTTAGTAGGGTCTCCCTTTTTGTCTGGGCTGGCATGAAATCATAATCCTCTAACTCACATTTTCTTGTAGCTGGGATTACAGTATGTGTCATCAGAGCTGGCTGACTTGTTGAGACTGGGTCCCATCTTTTTGACTGGGCTGTTTTAAAAGTATATTCCTCCTGATCTCTATACGTTGCTCGGATAGTGGCGGACCATTGTGCGGGGCTCCTTTTTATTATTATTGGAACAATATTACTACCCCAGATGACATTACTTTATGTGAAAATAAAGTTTTTGAGTGACTTGGCACACGTTACGTAGCTGAATATGAAAAGGAGAGAATCAGTTTTGATAAGGTTGTTTATTTTCAGATCCTAGTTCAGAGTTCCAGCTCCATCAATTACTGTGTTTAATTGCTGAGAAGTTCTTTAGCTTTTCTGAGTCTGTTTTTTCATTAACTCAAGAAGGAGAAAATAGTGAACTTTTGATGCAATTGTTTTGAAAAATCCTATGAGATGGTCTGTATAAAAGCTTGCTGTGAAGCGTAGGAATATTGAACTTTATGGCTCATGCCTCTTGACTATTTGAGTTCAAGAACTAGGAAAATGAGTTGGAGTCAGGTGCAGAATGCACCATCATTACAAATTAGCAAGCTAAGTATTTACTCTAGCCTAGAAATAAAGGACTATCGATGTCCCCTATGTGCATGAGAACAAATGCACGTAGCTTTACTTTTTATTTTTAAGTTTCATAGTTCTTCCTTATTGTTATTGTATGAGTGATATTCAAAGGGGTTGCAGTTACATATCAGGTACTGAGTGCATTTCTTTGTGAACAGTACCACCTCTTCTCTTGTTTTCTCCAAGGTTTCTCCACCTGGGCCGCCTCCTACACGAATTGTATGGTTCATTATCAACAGTGCCAGTGACTATCACAGCTGCTTTGTTCCATTTTTTTTTGTGTGCAACAGGTTATTTTTTTCTCCTTCCAAAGTGTGTGTTATCTAAATGAATCCTCTACTTAGCTATTTTTACTTCCTAAAGAAGGAAACCAAGGCTCATATTTAGCAAGAAGAGGTGAGTAGGAGAGGAATGGGCGAGACTGTTTAAAGGGGTAACATTGATCAAGATATATTCCATTCATAAACTGCTTTGTACAACTACATAAAGATAATAATTTTAAAAAAACAAAAAGAGAAAAGATTTAAAATGGGAAAAAAATGCATTGAACTCACAAACTAATGTGCTTTACTGAAGCCTTTTTTTCTCTTTGAAACTACTTAATGACTGTAAAATACATAAATAAAAATGGGAGGGGATAACAATGTTCAACAAGAAATATAATCACTAGCTTACATATGTAAATGTAACCTCTCTGTATATAACCTAGATAATAAAATAAAGAAACAAATAAACTAGTCATAAAGCATAAGTAAAATAAAAACCCTTCAATCCATGAAACTCTTACCTTTATTTTGACCATTGCTTTGGCAGAATATGGCAGAATTTCTTCAAGCTTTTCTTACAGTTTCTGCTCATGCTAATTACACCATGTACAAAGGAGTTTCATGTATGTTTACAAAATAAACCCTTACTATTCTTTTGTGATTACAAAGTCTGACACTAAATTACTGTTTCATGTGTTTGTGTTTCAATTATTAACTGTGGCAGCCTATAACTAAAGCTGAAAACATGTCATTTCTATGATAATAAGTGAATGCAATTAGCAGCATATCTATTCCCCACACAAAATATATTCATTTGCATTCTTTCTCCTGGTATTATTTAACTGTATTTAGGCCAAGTCATGTCATTTCTCTGTTACTTTATTTTCAATCTAGAAAAACTCTGTCTTATTTTATAAGTGCTTTTATGATGTCTAAATAAGCAAAATGGAGTGAAATAGTTTTCTGTAGACCTCTCTATCTCTCTCTCACTTGCTCTCTCTTATTTCCTTATTTTATCTTAGAATTCTACTTTTAAAACACCCAATTCATTAGATTTGCACTCATTTGTTGTTGTTGTTGTTGTTGTTGTTTTTACCAGTCCTGGGCTTGAGCTCAGGGCCTGAGCACTGTCCTTGGACTTTCTCAAGGCTAGAGCTCTACCACTTGAGCCTCAGCACCACTTCCGGCTTTTTTTCTATGTATGTGGTACTGAGGAATCAAACCTGGGACTTGATGCATGCTAGGCAAGCACTTTAACCACTAGGCCAAACTCCCAGCCCCAGATTTGCACTCATTATTTTTAAATCCCTAAGATTTGAGTATGATACAGTTTCACAAATAAGTTACATGGTTTTATCCATTTATTTTCCTGAGGTAAGCCAAATCTTGTTTATACTAACTATTTAGGGGGAAAGTCAAAATTAGCTTGAATTTTCTAGGTTGTATTCATTTTATATTAACTAGAACTCATTGGGTGATATGTAGTAGAAATTCCAGCTCCAAATAGTATAAACAAATATATGAAATAATGTTGAGAATTGAGAGTTGCTCATGAAATTGAAGATTCAGAAGGAACCTGGGCCTAAGAAATAAATTGAAATCAAGAACTGAATGCCATTTAGTTTGGATTGTCTTTTCTGAGTACGTGCTTCATTTTCCTTCACATATTCTCTCCTTCTGCTTTTAGCCATTTATCTATGACCACATAATGATGTCTACCTTCTTTCTACACGGAAGCTCCTTCTAAAATCATGTAGATTGATTGTATATGTGTGAGGATGAGGAGAAATTGCTAGGAAAAGGAGTGCTAGTCAGGCAGCCTAATTCACCATTCATACAACAGAGTATATGAAAAGTCCCATTCACACAAAACAGCATATGCAAATACATGGTGTACTTAAAAGACTCACAAGAGTTTGTAAAAATATTGCCCCCTTAGTATTGGTATGTTCTCAGATGACATGAAAATTGGAAATTGCATAGGAAAGGACCATAGCTCCATTAAAAGATGTGAGATGACAAGAACTATTATTGAAATATTTCCTAGGACATAGGAACCATGCTAGGTACTTTGAAAACATAATCAAATTTAGTTTGCACAACATTACAAAATGGAAAGTATTACCATGTCTGTATAATAATAATACACTAATATTATTACATGATGAAAAGAAGACCTAGAAAAGGCAGAAGCCATCTCGAAATTGCTCAGGCAGAAAATGGCAGAGCTGGAGCTATTCTGCAGGCATTGGTACTGCAAAGCCCATGCTGTTACACACTAAACAGTTGATAATTACCTTTGATTTTCATAGTTGTGTCCTCTGCTCAATATCTCAAGGTCATTCCGAAAACACCAGGCATCCTGAACCTGCTATGGTGTTTTCATGGATTGAGATAAATTATTAGGTGATAACATTATGCTAATTACAAGGGAGTTGTAATCAGAACAGAAATTGTTTAGGAGTAGCTCTCAGGCCTTTCTATCTTAGTACTGGTCTCCTTTGGTTTTTATCTGCCTAACCAGTCCTATCTACCATCCACTACTTTGCCTTGTGTAAGATTTTTTTTCTTCTTTTGTTCCTGAGAATAGGGTTCTGTCTTTGTTATCCTGTTTTTAATTTTAATTTGAAAACCAAAATTTAAAACTTAAATCAAATTTTACTTAAAACAGGGATGCAGTACATATTTCTGTGTGTAAATAATGTATATGTATTTTGCATTTTAATAGAGCCATTTTCAAAACTTGTGATGTAATACATGTAGTGTAAATTCTTGTGGGGTTGTTTAGTTCTTTCTTTCTTTCTTTTTTTGAAACAGACTCTGGCTGTGTAATCCAGGCTAGCCTGAAACTCATTGTCCCTGGGTTCTACTTCCAGAGGGTTAGAATTTTAAGTGGGAACCATCAAGCATACTAGAATTTCAGGAAATGTATATATCAACATGGAGATAATTTACATCATTATGTACCTGAATTTTCCTTAGGTAGACAGATGAAAACAATCAATTCATTTAATGAGAATTCAGTTGCTTTTCAAAAGAGATATTTATTTTAAGTTTCTATAAAGATTTTAAATATATTTCATCAATATATTCTTGGTTTAGGCTTTTAATTTATATACCTAAAATCAATGTAATTTGTATATAGCTAAAGCGTAGCATCTTTAAATTAATTATTAGTGACATTCACTGTCCCATGCCAATTATTAACACATATATTTAATTATTTTCCCATACCTTTAGTCCTTTAGTCTTATTCCTTTAGCCTTCCAATTTCTTTATCATCATTTAAATAAGATTCACCAAGGAGGTAAGTGAAAGCAAGAACAATTTTTACATGTTAGTCCAGGATTAACAAAACTGAGAACTGAAATAGATGCCTACTAATCAAACTGTGAGAGACCTGAATAGCATAATACCAAATAAGAATATTAATATTATCATTATTATTATTACTACAATTAATTGGAACAAGTTCCAACTGTGACTGAGCATAGTTTCCTAATAATACTCATATAAAAGGGATATATAGTATAAAATCAGACAAATACAATTCACATAGGGACACATATAGAAGATATGCTTTATTTTTATTAATTCCAGTAAACACTATAAGACTACAGTCAGCTGCTTATTTCTAAAATATGAATATTTAATCATTTCTTCTTGTACAAATGAAATAAACACAAGATAAATCTTTAAAGTGATAGGAAAAGTAAGCATGCAGCTTAAAAAAGTCTTCTAGAAAAACCCAAAATTGAAAGATTATCAATACTAGTGATAAACAACCCACAGGGCTTGCATTCAGTCATGGAAAGGGGTAGAAGTGGAAAGTAGATGAAGCTTCTCTTAGGAGCTCCCTTAGTGTGAATATAGATTCAAATTCCTAGACTTCTAATCCTTCTTTTCTCAAATGAAGTAAATCTCATTATTGAAAGAAAGGAATCTTGTGGAACACATGCAGATTCTTTAAATGCATATCAGGTTCCAAATGATAAGAGGTCAACATCTGACTAACTAGTTTAACAAAAGAGAAAGCAAAGCCTTCTGTTGTGTATGATGTTACTAATGTTATGACCATGAAAAAAAGTCTACATGTATAATGAAAATGCCAAAGGGATTAGACAGCAAAAAGAAACAGGTAGGAGGAGTTGAGCAATACTTGATTACAATATTCTCTTCCTTTACATTATTTGTGTTTTATTTTTATTTTGATCTAATGGGGTCTTAACTGGGGGGCCCTCAGTTTTATCTTTGCTGCTATGCATGTCCTCTGATTTCCTAAAGGAATGGATGGCCAGAAGTTCAGGGAAATGATGTGATATTTTGGAACAGTTTCCTTTCCCAAGCCACAGTTTACTGAGCAATATTGTATTTATTAAAGAGAGTCATCAATTCGATGCTGCCTTGATGTGTGGAGTTTCAAATGTTCTTTGGCTCTGTAACACCTGATAATAAAGGTCAGGTTTGTAAATATTATGAATTTATCTCTTCTTCAAGCACTAAGTGATATTTGAATTTTCTCTACAATTTTCCTACGAAGTGATGAGCTGTCAACTTTTCTTGAGTGCAAGAAAGTATATGCTCAAATCTGTTTCACTTATTGTTTCTTTGTAACATTTACTGATTACTTTTAGTTTGATTCCTTGGATTATCAGAATAAATTAAAATATCCTGTGCCTAAAATGGCTTTTTTCTACCTTTACAAGACTATCATACTGACATTTTAATTTTTTTCCAGTTACTGGGCTTGAACTCAGGACCTGAGCACTGTCCTTGGACTTTTCTCATGGCTAGAGCTCTACCACTTGAGCTACCGCACCACTTTCAGCTTTTTTCTATGTATGTGGTACCGAAGAATCGAAACTCAGGCCTTTGTGCATGGTAGGCAAGCACTTTACCACTAGGCCAAACTCCCAGCCCCCATAATAATATTTTAAAAGTAAAATCAAATTCTATATTTTCCCCTAGAGATCCTGTGTTATTGTTACTGATCTTAGGAATTCTTTTTCTGGGAAAGAAATTCCCTTGTAAAATTACAGAAATTTTGTGCCGCCTAGCAGTATAGATGTAATCAGATTAGGTATAATTAATGGTATAAACACATTCCTTAAGTTACTTAAGATGCTATGTCATAGTCCTCTTGTACTTCCCAGCATGCTATCTTGAATACATTTCAAAACAGTTTGAAATTAAATTACTTGAAAGAGAAAGCCTTCTGTTTAATGGTCATTTTAATAGCAATGAAATTCTCAGAGAAGGGTAGCCTAAAACATACACAAATGACAAGCAAGAGCCCAGTCTTGCTATAAAGGAGTCTGTAGAATTTTTTAAATGTTTCTGTAAAATTAGTTATCAACTATTAAGGGAAACACCAGTTGAAACTAACTCTTGTTCTTTAGTACCTCCAAACTAGCATGTGAATCCAATTATATATATTCCAGACCAAGTAATGAGAACCCATTACTTCTGTACAGACTACATGTGAGATGATCTGTTGGAGTGCTTTGAGGAAGAGTCCTAACTTGTATATTTATCTTCAAATGATGATTTGTAGCTTATAAAACAAAGTAGTTCTTAAATGCTCAAAAACTGTCATCTGTCAACATCATCATCATCCAAAACAGCAAACTCAATGATTTATTATGGTCACACAAAGTAATAGCCATAATTGTGTCTATTAGTGTTATTAAGTGTCCAATAAGAAGTAAATACATATTTGGGATACACAAGGACTGGGAGCCATTTTTTCTCATTCTGTTTATCAGTCAATAATAATACTGGACACAGTAAGAAAAATAGCAAAGCTTTAACAAATAACTATAAATTCTTCATTGCCCCTGTGTCCATCTGTGTATGCTGTTTTCTTTAGATTGCAAGAACCTTTAGGCCAGAGAATGGATTTAACCTAGTGTTTAATATGGACATTTATTTAGACAGTCTTAAACTTCACTCTTGAATAAGCTGCCTTGGAGCTAAGGAGATCAGGCATCCCATTTTGTTTGAGGGATTATTTTATTTATTTATTTATTTTTAGTGCATTTGATAGGTGGCCTGTGAAAAACCTAAGTATATGGCAAGCTCTCCTTCCACTATTTTCTTTCCATATTGAAAATATGCTTACTCTAGTGCAATAGGATTGCCATTCTTGGTTTCAGGCACTAACTCTAAAGTCAGTACTTCTTCAGCATTACATTGCCAGCTCTTCCTAGAAGCTCTTCCAAGTTGTGGAATTAGTGAATAAATGAAAATATTAAGTATTGACTTTGTACCATCCACAGCTATTATTATATGTTAATTATTATGGTATGCCTCAAAGGGTGATATTTTCCCCATATACAGATGAAGAAGAAGGCTCCTGGAAGCTAATTCACTTGGGTAAGAATATAACTGAGCCAGATCCTGTGGCTCACACCTATAATCCTAGCTACTCAGGATCACATTTCAAAACCAACCCTGGCAGAAAAATCCAAGAAACTCCATCTCTAGTTACCAGCAAAAAGCCACACTGGAGGTATGGCTCAAGTGATAGAGTTGTCACTGTGAGGAAGAAAACTTGAGTAACTAAGAGACCTAGAACTCAAATCTTCCTACTGGGGATAAACAAAATGAATTTTACAAGTTGATAGGTAAATTTGGAATTGTTGGATCATAAAGTGTTCAGAAGACAGAGCAAAGTGGAAAAGATGAATCAGAATAGATCAAGAAAAATAGTCAAAGAAGAACAGTATGGAGAACCTTTCACCATGCTGAAGGAATTGATTTTTTTACCTTGAAGACCAGTGGTCATAAAGTTAAGCATTGTGCTATCACTTGGTACATTTACTAATAATATAGATATTTGGCTGTTTCACTAAGTCGTTAGTGTGTGTGTGTGTGAGTGCATCTGTGCGCGCGCGCGCGTGTGTGTGTGTGTGTGTATGTGTGTGTATAACAAGCAGTTTAGGTTATTTTGCTGGAAAACAGCCCATGCCTTGGGCCTAAAACTGTAGGAAATGGATAGGTCCTTAATTTTATTACTCTTGCATAATGGGAAGATCTAGATTAGCAGGAGAGAGGCAAGGAGTCATTTAGAGCTCAAGTTCTTAAAATGTCTGACTATAGAAATCACCTAAAAAGTAAAGAAAAATAGTTATGTCTGTTTGGATCCTACATCTTAGAGATTTAATTTTTTAAATTAAAAAAAAAATTTTATGTGTGGGGGGAAGATGGCCCCGAGACAATAGGGATGTGGCCTAGCTCTCTCCCACAAAAAGAGAACCAGGGAATCCCACGAGCCAACTGCCTTAAGAAATCCACAACAACAAACTCAAGAAGCAACAGAGAAGGACTCAAACCAGAAAGGAAATCCAGATAAAGCTTACATTCAACTTTCTCAAAGAATTCGGAACCCCTCCCCCACCCCTCCCTGCTGGCTCCGAGCTGGGAAAAGCAGTGGCGGAGGGCCCTGGCTGGCAGCCCCGACCCGCAGAAACCAGCATAGACCAGGCCAGCAAGCAGCAGAAGCCAGACCCAGGAATCAGCGCAGAGAACAGCAAGCAGCGGGAACCCAGACCCGGACCACAGGCGGCAGCTGAGATCCGAGGGGAGTGAATGATTTTCCAACACTGTGGAGCAGCCCACAGCCAAATGCAGAGGAGTGAGTAGCCCAGCGGGGCCCCAAACCCATCGGGAAAGCAGAGCTGGTGGCAAGCTATAGAACTTAACTCAGACCCCTCCACCCTGCCCGAAAAAGACTGGCAAGTGCAGGGGGGGGGGCAAAGAATTTAGAATCCTGTCCCTTCCCCCAACAGCCCCCTCCCCCAGGTCTCTGACTGGAGACTGACAGGTAGGCAGCACTAAAACCCAGCACCCCACCAAAGGGGGCAGAGTTGTCCCTTCTCCCACCCTCCAAACAGGTTCCTCTCCCAGACCACTGGGTCTGGAAGTGGGGGGCGCTGAGACCCTGCCTTCCAACAGTGGGTGGGGTACGCGGGAGTTGAGGAGCCAGCATCTATCCCCCTCAAATCTTGAGCCCGGCACCCTCCAGCTGGGAATCTCCAGCAAGACAGCACCAAGGGGCCCCCCACAGTCACAGACTCTCTGACAAAGCAGTGGAAACACAGCAGGAAACTGAAGAGCAGACCAGCAGCCAAGCTTGCCCTCTGAGAATCAGAAAGGCGTGGCTCCGCCTTTGGAGCCCACCTCCTTGGCTGGGCCCCACCCCTGGGAACAGAGCGGACACCTGCTGGTCCAGCTGAGAGCCCCTGGAAACTCCCAAACCCCAGACCCTTGGCCAGGGGCCCACCCCTGGAAGCAGCACAGGAAATCCAACCATCCACCCAGCCTGCTGAGACTGAAGCGCACAGACCCATCCCACAGCCCACTGTGAGGCCCCTGGTTGGGCTGAGAGCTAGTCCTGCAGCAGCACACAGCCTCTGGGAACAGGCTGAACACCTGCAAAAACTGCAAACTCTGACCTAGTCAACAGAGGAATCAATTTAGCTGAGAACCACAGGTTTACACAGATTCCCAGACCCACCGGTCCCAATCCAAAAGACCACTACCTACCGACAACAGAGTGAACTACAACAACAGTTCTGAATGCCTAGGAGAGGGCAAAGATGAATTACGACATACATAAATAATCAAAGTCCCACACAAAGCCCAAAAGGAAACGAGGGAAGGGACGAGAGAGATGTCACCATCAAAAGAAATGACACCTGAAGAGACACAAAATATCACTCAAATCAAGGAGATGATTTTGGAAATGACTAACGAAATTAAGGCTAAATTCCAAAAACACAAGCAAGAAATTTCCAAGGAACTCTTCGAATTCAAAAGAGAAGTGGAAGAAATGTCCAATACCCTCTCAGCAGACATGATCAGCTCAGTGTCCACACTTCAAGCAAAAATGGAGGCATTAAGAAGCAGATTGACTGAAATGGAGAATAGAACATCAGGAATGGAAGATAAATCACAAGAGCTGGAACAGAGAATCACCACCATGGAAAGATTAGTCCGAATCCACCAGAGAGAACTGCAGGACCTGGCAGATGCAGCAAAGATGTCTAATCTTCGTATAATAGGGATTGAGGAGGGTGTGGAATTTCAGGACCAAAGAATGCAACCCTTATTCACCAAAATCATAGCTGAGAACTTCGCCAACCTCAAAAGGAAAATAAGTCACATTATTGAAGGTTTCAGGACTCCAAATAGGCAAGATCCTAGAAGGAATTCATCTAGACATATCATAGTAAAGACACTAGACCCGAATACCAAGGAATTGATCTTAAATGCTGCAAAAAAACAAAGAAAGAGCTATACTACAATGGGGAAAAAATTCAAATTACAGTAGATCTGTCCATGCAAACCCTAAAGGCAAGAAAAGCTTGGAAAAACATCATTGATGTCCTGAAGACCAACCCAGGCTGATATATCCAGCAAAACTAGCATTTACATTTGAGGGAGAAACAAGAATATTTCACTCCAAAGAGAAGCTTTATGAATATGTGCACACTAAACCAGCTTTACAAAAAATGTTAATTAATCGAGAACAAATTGTAGAACATCAAGAACCCCCATCAAGAAGCGAATATCTATAATTCACTAAACACAAAAGGGGGGAAAAAGAGGGACAGAAAAACTCAGAAGTAAAAATAAATAATGACAATGGACACTGACCACTTCTCTATAATTTCCCTAAATGTGAATGGGCTGAACAATCCAATCAAAGGCACAGAGCAGCAGACTAGATTAAGAAACACCACCCATCCATATGTTGCCTCCAAGAGACCCACCTCACTGCCAAAGACAGAAACAAATTCCAAGTGAAAGGATGGAAAAGAATTTTCTACTCCAATGCACCAAGCAAAAAAGCAGGAGTAGCAATCTTAATCTCCGACAAAATTAACTTCTCAGTAAAATCAGTACATAAAGATAGAGATGGCCATTACATATTAGTAAAGGGTGCAATCCATGCCCATAATATTACAGTTATGAACATTTACTCCCCCAATGCGGGAGCACCCAAATTCGTCAAACAAATTCTCTTAGAATTACAGAACAAGATAGACTCAAACACAATCATAATGGGAGACCTCAATACACCACTCTCAACAAATGACAGGTCAACTCAACAAAAGTTAAGCAAAGACACCACCGACTTAAAAGACACCATAGCCCAGCTGGGCTTAACAGATATACACAGAGTCTTCCACCCAACGGCATTTCTTTTTATATTTTTCTCAGCAGCACATGGAACACACTCCAAAATAGATCATATAATAGTTCATACAGAAAACTTAAGCAGATGCAAGAGAACTGATATAATCCCATGTATTCTATCAGACCACAGTGGAGTCAGACTAATTTTGAACAATGCAGTCAAAATCAAAAAACATTCAATCACTTGGAAGCTGAACAACACACTTCTGAATAACTCCTGGGTAACAGATCAGATCAGAAAAGAAATTAAAAACTTCCTTGATTGTAATGACAATCAAGAAACATCACAAAGGAACTTATGGGACACAGCAAAGGCAGTTCTAAGAGGCAAATTTATCGCACCAGGAGCGCATATTAAAAAGACAGGAGAAGAGCACGTAAATAACCTAAAAAAAAACAAAACTGAAACACCTATAGGAGCAAGAAAAAGTTAATTCTAAAACAACTAGAAGGACAGAAATAACAAAAATAAAATCAGAAATATCAGAGATTGAAATAAGATCTACTATACACAAAACTGATAAATTAAAAAGTTGGTTCTTTGAAAGAGTCAACAAAATAGACAGACCCCTGGCAAGACTAATCAAAAAAAAGGAAAGGGGAGACTCAAATAAACAAGATTAGAGACCTCACGGAATTCAGTCTATAATGAATAAGTACTAGTAGGGCCTGTATTCAAAGAAACAAGAAAATCTAGTAGAAATGGATGATTTCTTTAATAAATATAGGCTACCAAAACTAAACAATGAGGTAAACAAATTGAACAAACCAATCTCTTTCAATGAAATTGTGGAAGCAATCAGGGAAATGCCAACCAAAAAGAGCCCAGGTCCAGATGGTTTCACTGGGGAATTCTACAAGACTTTTTTTTTATTGTAATTAGTAAAAGGGTTACATGATATTTGCCAGATAGAAGGTGCATTAATTCACATACATTGATACCCTTTCACATGTCTTGGTACCCATTACCCTCCCCCCCATACCCCCCCACCTGTCTTGGTTTTCCCCCCTTCCCTATCAAATTTCAAATAACCAAATACAAATAAATTCAATATATCAGATAACAAAGTGAGATACTATAACAATATGAGATAACCAAGACTTTTAAAGATGAAATAACACCTATACTCTTGAAACTCTTCCAAGAAATAGAAACAGAAGGAGAAATACCAAACTCATTTTATGAAGCTAATATTACTCTCATCTCCAAACTAGGGAAAGACCCAACAAAAAAGAAAACTACAGACCTATCTCTCTAATGAACACAGATGCAAAACTCCTCAATAAAATATTAGCCAACAGAATCCAGAAACAAATTAAAAAAATCATACACTATGATCAAATAGGCTTCATCCCACAGATGCAAATCAATCAATGTAATCATATCAATAGAGCTAAGAATAAGAATAATATGATAATTTCTCTAGACGCGGAGAAGGCATTTGACAAAATACAACATCCATTCATGTAGAAAGCACTACAAAAAATAGGAATAAGAGGTAAATTCCTCAAAATAATTAAAGCCATATATGAAAAACCTACAGCCAGTATTATATTAAATGGTGAAAGACTGGAACCATTCACCTTAAAATCAGGAACTAGACAGGGATGCCCACTCTCTCCACTTCTTTTCAATATAGTGCTGGAACGCTTAGTCAGAGCAATAAGGCAAGAAAAGGACATCAAAAGGATCCACATAGGGAAAGAAAAAATTAAACTATCCCTATTTGCAGATGACATGATCCTCTACTTGAGTGATCCAACAAACTCCACTCCCAAACTTCTAGAATTAATAAACTACTTTAGCAAAGTGGCAGGATACAAAATTAACCTTCAGAAGTCAGTAGCCTTCTTGTACACCAACAATACACAAACAGAAGGACAAATCAAGAAAATGATCCCATTTGCAATAGCTCCCAAAAGAATAAAATACTTAGGAATATACTTAACCAAAGATGTAAAGTAATTATTTCATGAAAACTATAAAAGCCTAACGAAAGAAATTAAAGCGGACACTAGGAAATGGAAAGACATCCCATGCTCATGGCTAGGGAGAACCAACATAGTGAAAATGGCTATACTGCCAAAATTGATATACAAATTCAAAATCCCCATCAAAATACCAAAGACATTTTTCTTTACTGAAATAGAACATATAATCCAAAGATTTATATGGAACAAGTAAAGACCTAGAATAGCCAAAACAATTCTAGGCAAAAAGAGCAATGCTGGTGGTATTACCATACCAGACTTCAAACTCTATTATATAGCTATAATAACAAAAACCGCTTCGTATTTGCACAAAAACAGACCAGAAGATCAGTGGAACAGAGTAGAAGACCCAGAAATAGAGCCACATACCTATAGCCAACTTGTATTTGACAAAGAAGCCAAAGATATACAGTGGAACAAACACAGTATATTCAATTATTGGTGCTGGCAAAACTGGGCAGCCACATGCAGAAAACTAAGAATTGACCCTAGCCTTTCGCCATGCACAAGCATTAATTCAAAGTGGATCAAAGACCTCAACGTCAGACCGGAAACCGTGAAACTGCTACAGGATAATTTAGGAGAGATACTGGAACTCATGGGCACAGGCAAAAAATTCCTGAACAGAATCCTAGGGTCACAACAGATTGGACAGAGACTCAATAAATGGGGCTACCTAAAAATAAAAAGTTTCTGTACAGATAAAAACATAGTCGCAAAACTAGAGAGACAGCCAGCCAACTGGGAAAAGATATTCACCAATCATACATCTGACAAATGCTCAAGAACTCAAGAAACTAATCCCTTCCAAACCCAATAAGCCATTCACTAAATGAGCAAGGGAACTAAAGAGAGACTTATCAGAAGAAGAGATTAAAATGGCAGAAAAGCATATGAGAAAATGTTCATCATCTATGGTCATAAAGGAAATGCAACTAAAAACAACCCTAATATACCACCTCACCACAACAAGAATGGCCAAGATTTCGAACTCAGACAATGACAGTTGCTGGCAGGGTTGTGGAGAAAAAGGAACCCTACTACACTGCTGGTGGGAATGTAAACTAGTTCAGCCACTCTGGAAAGCAGTGTGGAGGTTTCTTAAAGAACTGAAAATAGGCCTTCCCTACAATCCCGCCATACAACTCTGGGCATCTAACCTGAACATCATAACCCAAGATATGATAAGGAAACCTGCTCAGCTATGATCATCTCTGCACTATTCACAATAGCCAGGTAATGGAAACAATCCAGATGCCCTACTGCAGATGAATGGATACAGAAAATGTGGTATATATACACAATGGAATTCTACATAGCCAACAGACAAGATAAAATAATGGCATTTGCAGGGAAGTAGATGAATTTAGAGCGAATCATGTTGAGTGAGACAAGTCAAGACCTAAGGAATAAAAGGCGCATGGTATCCTTAATATGTGGCTATTAAATCCACAGAGTATAAGAGCAAGGACTCAATTTCTGCATACCCAATGCTATGGACATGGTAATGGAAATATAAACACAACTACATAGACATAAAAACCTATGACTCTATAGACATAATATTTTATTTCATAAATTAATATGTTTCTATGACACACAAACCCTTAGCCTAATTTTTATTAAGTTCTAAATACTAAGTCCCAGTGATTGTAAATAGAGATTCCCTTCTTGAACTCTTGTTTGTTAAACTTGTCATTTAAAATATGATGTAAAAATCAACGTTAATAAAAAAGAAAAAAATTATTGTCAGGGTAATGTATAGAGGGGTTACAGTTATATTTGCCTGATAGTAGATACATTATTTATCATATGTTGATACCCCTTCTCATGTTTTTGTCCCCATTTCCCTCCCCCACCTCTTCCCAATCATCTTGTTTCCCCCTTCCTTTTCCTATTTCAAATAAACAAATAAAAGTATATACAATATACCAGGTAACAAAGTTAGATACCGTAACAATATACGATTAATAAAAGGGCAACAAAAGAGAAATAGTACATTAAGAACAACAATCACACAAAATAAAGCTCTTGTTTCCATATCCTAGAGGTCCTTTAATTTAGTCTCACCCTATATGACCTTATGTATTTAGGTGTTACACTATTGTAATCCTCTGCTATGAGAGTCTTAGATGTGTGCTAATTATTACAAATGAGGGAAAACATTGAGCCTATGTTCATTGGGTCTGGCTTACTTCACTTTATATGATTTTTTCCTAGTCTTTCCATTTCCTTACTAATGGGGTGATGTCATTCTGTCTGATGGTAGCATAGAATTCCAAGGTGTATGAGTATCAAATCTTCTTCATCCAGTCATCTTCTGAGGGGCATCTGGGTTGGTTCCCTATCTTTGCTATGGTAAGTAATGCTGCAATGAACATCATTCTGCTAGTGGCTTTAGTATGTACTTGTTCCAGAGATTTAAATGTAACCATTCTTAAGTATGGACATAGCTTTGGAATATTTATACAATCCCAAGATAAATTCCATATACTGCAAATTTAGAGCTTCACCAATTTTTAATAAGAGTTACTGAAATCCCAAATTAAGGCTGGATAAATGCTACCGATGTGATCATCATCCATGAACATTTCTGGGAATTACTGGATGATTTCTGGGAATTACTGGGTGATTTTTCTCTTCCACATAACTGACAAAAGCCTTATGTCACAAGCCTAAGATTCATTTGAGTACCTACTCTTCCTTCTGTTGAGCAGAGGTGCATTACCCAGTACACTGACCCTGGAGATGCAAGGGAGCCAACAGGCATGTGAATAAAGATGGAAAGAAGAGATAGGATCCTTCCCCACAATGTGCTTTATTATCCACTGTTGACTGTGATTTTCCAAATTGGTCTTTCTGGTTTGCTCCCACTTCAATAAGAAAGTTGATTATCCTTATAAATATAATTGAATGGCAAGGACTACCTCAGAGGCTGTGCTGAGAATTATTTTGAACTAAGGCTAAAAGTCATCTGGAAAAGAATGAAGTCTCATAGGAACCTTTGGTTCAGGCACTCATTATCTTGAGATAAGTCTTAATTACTAATGTTTTTAGCTTAGAATCCATGCAGAATTGCTAAGAGTCTAACTCCAGTGTAAGGAAGAAACTTTCTACCTTGAACTGCCACAAAACTGCTCAGGAGCAGTTTTCTTACATATATTTTTGTTTATTTTATTGTTTTGGCTTCTAATTGCATTCTTGCTTTGACGTAAGTCCATGTATGTGTATATATACACACACATAGACACACACACACGCACATATATATACACACATATATACATACATGTATATGCAATTTAGACACAGTAACTTACTTGTATTTTAGGGAGCAGTATGCCCTGTTGAATTGAAGGGATAATCATACATGTTCTCATTCTTCGATAAAGAAATATCGTTCTTTGGAATGACTGAGACTTAAATAACAGTAACTTATTCTTTTCCTTTATGATTGCCATTATCATTATTTTTTGCGAGCTTTCTAGAAATTTCTAACCACATAGGACTAAGCTTTGCTACTGTCTCATGCTGTTTCTGAAATATTTTGTTTTGTGTATTAAATGTACAACAGAACTACCTTATATTGGGTGGCAACATTTCTATTTTACAGATGATAAAATTGAAGCTCAGAAAAGAGAAATGGAATGAAATGAGTATAATTGACAAGCATTTATTAATGTGAATAGCATTTTTTATGATTGACAAGCATCTATTCTTCTATATGTTTAATATATCCATTTATTTATTTGCTAATGCTATGTGAGAGTTGGTAGTATGAATCTAAATGGTAGAACAATTGCTTAGCATTCATGAGGTCTTGGGCTCCTTTGGTAACTACAGAAACAAACAAGTAAAAGCTACCTAAATTAAATTTTCTCATTTCCGTCATCCCACTTGGATTCCCTAATCCAAGTGTTGAAAAGTGTCGTACTGATTTTGCCTCCGATTTTGATGTTTCCTTGTTCCTTCAAAATTGCGGGCCATGGGAACCTTACCAGAACTCAAAACTGTCATCACCCTGATCTTAGACTTATAGTAGCTTTAGAGTATTCTTATGTGGTATATAGTTATGGACTAAGACATAATTCCATGTTCAGGAATGAAGAAACTGAACACCGGAAAGATGATGTACCTTTTAGGCCGAACAGAAGTGGTAAGAGCAGCATTCAAACTTTGATTTTAAGGAGGGAGGGGAAGGGTAGCGATAGAGACAGAGAGACTGAGAAGAGAGAGGGGAAAGAGGGAAAGAGAGAGGGAGAGAAGAAAGAGAAGAGGAATAGAGAAGGAAGGAAGGAGAGAGAGAGAGAGACAGAGAGAGACAGAGACAGAGAGAAAGAGCTTCGTGATTTTACAAGAAAAGGAAGGGCTCTGTTGGCTCCTTACATATTGTCCAGGGTTTTTGTTTTGCTACCTCCCTATATTCCATTAAAAATAATTTCTTTTAACTTTCAGTATCATAACATTATCCTTATCTTGACTCTAACAAAATAACATTATACCTCAAGTTTACAACAACATAGTATTTATGGTTTTGCAGCATATTTTTTGTATAGTTTCAGGCTTAGAAAATCAGATGTTCTTCGGATAAATAGACACATAAAAATAAGTCAACACATATAGCACACTTGCACTAAATGCTGTACTGAGGACTTTACACTTATTAATTCATGTAATTCCCACTTCAACCCATCTGAGTATATCCACCCATCAATCACATCTTACCAAGCAGGCAGCTGGCACACAAGGAGGTTGAATAACTGTCGTGAAGTCCCAGAGCCAAAGTCCAAGTCCACGTTCCTAAGTGCTTTGTCAGGCTCCCTTCCCTCCAGGCTGTACCCTCATCCCAGCAAATGCTGCCCACAACCTGACCTTCAGATTACAGCTACTCACTGCTCACTCCGTTTTCTGACTGCACTTATCTTACATAAAATCCCTCCTGGGGATTTGTAAAATAATTCTTTTCTTTCCCTTTAAAAGAGCAGCACTGTAGCACAGATCTTGAGGTCAGGCTGGCTGGAGTCTCCCACTTTCTGTCATTGCTGGATTGCATGTTACCCTATGTCTGCTTTAGACATCTATTTTAGCTTTCTGTGCTTTGAATTTGGTTTTTCTACAGACATAGAATCTATAATCTCCAAAGAATAATTTTCTTCACAAAATTGTATGGTTTTTGAGAATGCTTTTAATGTTAGATATTTTAACATTCTGTTTATTTTTGATGTATTTTTATTGTAATTAATAGAAAGGTTACATTATATTCGCCAGGTAGAAGATGCATTACTTCACAAAAATTAACACCCTTTCTCATGTTTTTGTCCCCATTTCCCTCCCCCACCCCGCCCCTCATCTTGTTTCCCCCCCTTCCCTATCCTATTTCAAATAACCAAATAAGCATATATACAATACATCAGATAACAAGGTAAAATACTGTAACAATATAAGATAACCAAGAGACAGCAAAAGAGATGAAAGATAACACAGTACATTAAGGACAACAATCACTCATTATGTGGCTTTTGTTTCTATATCCTGGAGGTCCTTTCATTTACTATAATACTATATGGTCTTATGTATCTACATTTTGCTCTATTGTAAATCTCTGCTAGGAGAGCCCAAGGTTTCTACTGATTATGACAAATGAGGGAAACCATTGAGTCTATGTTCCTTTGAGTCTGGCTTACTTCACTTAATATGATTTTTTCTGAGTCTTTCCATTTCCTTACAAATGGGGCAATGTCATTCTTTCTGACAGCAGCATAGAATTCCATTGTATATAAATACCACATCTTGTTGATCTACTCATCAACCGAGGGACATCTGGGTTGGTTCCATATCTTCACTATGGTTTAGCATTCTGTTTTAAGGAAGTAACAAACCCTTCAGCTAATCTTCCTGCAAATGGGTTAATTTACAATCTGAGCCTCAAAAGACTAAGCTTTTAAGAAAATATTGACAATGGAGGCCAGGAGTTTGGTCTGGTGGTAGAGTGCTTGCCTACCATGCATGAACATCTGGGTTCGATTCTTCGGTACCACATGCATAGAAAAAAGCCGGAAGTGATGCTGAGGCTCAAGTGGTAGAGCTCTAGCCTTGAGAAAGTCCAAGGGCAGTGCTCAGGCCCTGAGCTCAAGCCCAGGACTGGCAAAAAATATTGAAAATGGAATATATGTTTATGCTTATGGAAATATTGTTAGCATATAAACTCAGGAGGTTTTGAAGACTATTATCTGAAACTGATTATTTCCTATGAAGTTGATTATAGCTATTGAGATCATGAAAAAAATCTGTTCTTCTAATTTTTTAATTACTGAACAGAATTACTTCCCTTTTCTTGGTGAAGTCTCATGTTATAACTTTAAATGTATATGTGAGCTTTATCTTTTTAATATCCTCAAAATCCATTTTTAGAGAGTTGATCTATGGCTTGCCAACTTACAATACAGCTGATGTGAAAAGTTTGTGATGACAACCCTAAATGTTTTATCACCTGTCAGAAATTTCAATGATAATAAAAAGTAACATCCTTTAAATTAATTAGACATGATTAGGGCTTCAAGCCCAGAGGCCACATAATTATGCAAAAATTATAACAGTTAGCTATTTAAATTACCATTAAATTGATTCTTATGTTAATTGATATCTCTCTTATAACCCTAGATTTAATTTATATAACATCACCAGAAATAATGTGCAGTGAAATATTATTTTTGAAAAATTCTTTTGAGGAAAAAAACATAGTGAAAAATTGATTTGTTCTACTTAACTCTAGGTAGAATTTCTATGTTAAAGTAGAGCTGATTTCTCATAAGATGCCATGGCTTAGACTCATGTCTTGTGTTTGTGCAGCCCCCACTAACTCCAGGAGAAGCACTACATGTGGTTCAGTGGAATAATATTCTTTTTCCAGTGAACACTGCTTATCCTTTTCATCTGACATATGAATAAGTGTAATTTAACCATTTCTGATGTGTTCTAGGCTGTGGCAACTTTTAGAAGAGGAGAATAATGTGACTGCTGTGTCTGTGGTTGACTACTGAACATAAGACTGTTAGATATTGGAGAGATGAACTCAAACCACGTTAACTCAGGGTTTTAATAATCATGTGAAGTTGACATACATGTTCGATTTTTGAAGTATGTGTTTGTTGCTAAAATACCAGTTGGAGCTATTGTAAGGTAAATCCAGTCTGTGAGGGACAGAGAAGCCACATTTTGAGAGGTCAAATTGGGAGTCTTCATTGGAGAAAAGGTGACCACAGGCCAGACTATTGTCACAAAGATCTACAGCTCCACGAATATACTCAAAGCTGTTAGAAAAACGGAGCCATGAGAGCAGGAGAGGAAAGAAAGGGCAGGAAAACAAAGCCAACAACCCAGATCAACCCCAGTGGAAAGCTGAAATGGAATACCACGTTGACTAGAGGAGAGGCAGGAAACGGGACACAAGACCTGGCATAATAGCATCTGAGCTGGTTTGGCATAAAATAGGATCAGATTAGGAGGCAGGGTCACAGGAAGTTCAAGAGTCTTCCAGATTCAAGGCATAAGACTGACAGGTGCAGTAACTGATCATCTAAGTCCCCACCCTCGCCTCTACGAATTCGGTCATGGGACTGAATGCATCCTCCCCCATGAAGACAAAATGGCATCTGTTCAATGCAGTTCCCTATCCTCCATGTGGCCCAAATGGTGCCAGTTGGATCCAGCATTCCTACTTCACAAGAAACTTGGAATTAATTGTTCTTGAAGGAGCAAATGGGGATGAACTGAGACTCATCCTCGCGTCAGGTACATAATCACCTTATGATTTTCTCCTGCCCAGTCACTTAAATCTGCAAGATGGCAAAGCAAGACATTGGTCTGGTCTCATTCAGAGTGTCAAGTCTGTCTTAATTGAAAAGCCCTTCACATTTATATGTTCAGATTTCTCAACAGGTTTCATGCTATGTTTCATATAAAGAAGATGCTTGGATAAAGTAATTTGGACCTAGATCCTGGAGCTAGAAATGGTGGGACAAAGGGGAACAAATGCAGCAGTGATACTCACTAGACACTAGGTTAGAAACAAAAAGGGAAAAACTGTGAGAGCACTAGGGAAGGGGTGACATTGTTCAAAAAGAAATGTACTCTTTATCAGATGTGGGTTACCTGGAACCCCTCTGTACACCACCTTTACAATAACAATAAATAATTCTATAAAAAGAATTTTCCAAGAAATTACCAGATTTCTTTAAATATTGGAAGCCACCAATGTTCAAATTGTAAAATGCAATCACATTTTGATAAAGGACAAGACCTATGTATTTGTAAATTGGAGATCAGGATTGGGTCATTTAGAAAATATAGGAAGAGAGGGGAAATTCATATAGTATGGGACAAACTCCCACATGCGATGGTTGCTTTTCCTCTTACTATTTGCATGTTTGGGGTTGCTTTTGCTTTATTTTGTTCTGTTTCCTTTATATCCCACACTTGCACAGAGGTTCGTGTAAGAGTTAGCATGGTCAGCCCCTATTCACAGCCTACTGGACACAGTGTGAAGACAGGCAATGCAGGGGTAGGGTTGAAGCTGCAACAGAATTCAATGAAGGACATGGTGTTACCAAAAAGAGTTTCAGAAGTCACAATCCACTTAATGTGCAGTGATGGCACACTTTCTATTACAAGTGATTCCATCATTGTGTAGAGTTCTATTGAACGGCAGGGCTTCATAGCTTCATGAACAAAACCATTTTCTCAGCAATAGGTCTTCTTGAACAGGCATCTCAAACTTACAACCTCAAACTCTTCCTTATTTTCTTCGTTTCCTAATGGTGGTTGGTTTTCCTGGTAGTTGCTAACTTCATGGATCCTCATTCTTTTTACCTCTCTAATTCTTTCAAATAGATAGGTAATATTCTTTTGTTTATTTGTTGCCAGTCCTGGGGCTTGAACTCAGAACCTGGGCACTGTCCTTGAGCATTCTCAGGGTTACCACTCTACCACTTGAGTCACATCACCGCTTCCAGCTTTTTCTGTGTATGTGGTACCAAGGACTCAAACCCAGAGCTTCATGCATGCTACGCAAGCACTCTACCACTTGGTTACAATCCCAGCCCCCAGTAACAATCTTTATACTAAATTCCCTCTATTAAAATTTATATAACTGAAGACTAGTACAATTGATGTCATTCTTAAAAAAACAGAGCTTAAAGTTTTAAAACTAAAAACTTACATTATAAAAATAATGTGTAAGGCCAATAAGTTTTGCCAATAATTTTTTAGTAGATAGTGTCAATGAATATTCAACTGTAAATATAAGAGCATTTAACTCTAACATGGTGACCACATATCTGCCTTTTCTTTTTGTAAGTTAAGTATCTCATGAATTTTGTTGCAGAGAAGGAAAACTAACGCCACAGTTAGCTATGAATGGATGAGAGGCTCAGTGTACCTAGGCAGGTCCTGCAATTTAGCACCACCAGAAAAAGTGGTTCTGTTGCCATCTGAGGAACAGGATGGTTGCTATCATGCAATGCCCCCAGGTCCACCAACTTTGCCCCCTTGTGTACCTGTATCCAGGCCTGTGCTGGAGGAAGAAGAAACATTGAGAAGGAGATAGGTCTCCCAGCATCCCATGTGAGTTGAGATTCTAAGGGCTTACCATATATTCCATTTTTCTATTTCCAAAGACAGATTCAATCACTAAGAACTTTAATACAGTGGCTAAGGAGCACTAAATTTTATGTGTGTGATTCTTTCAAGCATGGAACCTGTACAAGAACCTAAGATACCAATGACTAAATGGGGCCTGATTAAACTACTTCCTTTTCCAGATTGAACTCTGACTGAATTGGATGGGAAGACTGAAATTAAGCTAACTCTGGGAGAGAAGAGTATGAGGCAACAAATTCTGCTCAGTGTTTTCTCCTTCCTTGACATTCTCTTCTGAACATATATCAGCTGGCTCTTGCAACACAGTGTTATCTGGGCCTCCTTTTGCTGCTGACATTTCTCAGTTGACTCCAGTGTTCCTTGGCTCAAATTCCTTGTCTTTTATCTTCATCTTTTTTAAACACAAGGTGTCAGCAAGTTGATTTTTCTCTACTCTTTTTATGTGTGTTCCCCAAACTTTTCCCTTCTTTTGATGCAACTCTAGTTCCCAATTCAGTGATAAAATTACCAGAGTAAATTGACCATAATTAGATCTTTGATGATCTTCAACCTTTTTACATGTGAAGCAGTTTTCATAGAGTAAGAATATATTTAATACTGGATTTTTTTCTGTATGTGGAATATTCGTTCTGAGCTTTTACAAAAACATTGCAAAGAGTATCACTCTTGTTTGTAAGAGTATTCAACTTCTTCCCATAGTAAATGTACATCCTTATATCCTGTGCTTTCTTGACTACATCAGGAGCATTCTATAGGAATGCTCCAATAGAAGCTGATATACTTACAATTATTCTCTTCCATCCCATATCAAATATGGAAATGTCCAGAGTTTCCTTCCTGGATTTAAGGTAGCTTCTGCAGGCCTACTGGGTATCTGTATGATCTCTCTAATACCAGTATTTTATAGTCCTTTCTAGCTCTTTTACATGAACTCTTTAGTTTCTAGGGGACAGAGCTGAATTCTCAGTAAATTTAACCAATGGAATTTCTTGGCATATAAGAAAAAGAAGATGGGAGATAGATTTCTTTTTCCTTTTGTGCAAAACCCCAGAACTATAGTTTTATTATGAAACAACCAGCAATTCACAGAGGAAGTTAGATATAAACTTACTTTCAAAACTGAGGCCCCAAATTCCATAGTAAAGTAGTGTATTTAGTGTCTTTCACTACCATGTTTCAGTTAGTAGATTTCCTAATCAAATTAATGAAGAGGAATCTCTGAAGCTTAGAGTTACATTATTCTAGAAATATTGAATCATATTCCAATATGATTCAATTAGAGTTTTAACTACCAGAAAATACAAAAAATGTGGTATGAAATTTCATAAGTCTCAGCATTCACAATTTTTGAGTCATTTCTATATACAGGCACATATGCACCCATCATCTTTCTTCTTTCTTCCACAGGCACTTTCCATATCCATTGTAAAAAATAAATGGGTTTAAAAAACTTGGGAAAAGCATTTGTCTGATGTATTTTTGGTAAATAATCTTTTCCCAGTTGGTTGGCTGTCTTTGTACTTTAGTGGCTATGCTTTTATCTGTGCAGAAACTTTTTATTTTTAGGTAGTCCCATTTATTGAGTCTCTCTCCAATCTGTTGTGTCCCTGGGATTCTGTTCAGGAATCTTTTGCCTGTGCCTATGAGTTCTAGTGTCTTTCCAACTCTAGCATGTAGCAGTTTCAAGGTTTCCTGTCTGACATTGAGGTCTTTGATCCATTTTGAGTTAATGCTTGTGCATGGTGGAAGGCTAGGGTCAATTTTTAATTTTCTGCATGTGGCTGCCCAGTTTTGCCAGCACCAACAATGGAATAGGCTGTATTTGTTCCACTGTATATCTTTGGATCCTTTGTCAAATAGAAGTTGACTATAGGTATGTGGTTCTATTTCTGAATCTTCTATTCTGTTCCATGGATCTTCTGGTCTATTTTTGTGCCAATACCATGCTGTTTTTGTTATTATGGCTCCATAATAGAGTTTGAAGTCTGATAGTGTCCCTCCCAAACCCAACAAACCAATCACTAAATAGGCAAGGGAACTAAAGAGAGAGGTATCAAAAGAAGAGGTTAAAATGGCAGAAAATGCTCATCATCCATGGTCATAAAGAAATGCAATTAAGAATAACCCTAAGATATCACCTTACCCCAACAAGAATGGCTAAGATTTTGAACTCAGACAATGACAGTTGCTGACAGGGTCGTGGAGAAAAAGGAACCCTACTGCACTGCTGGTGGGATTGTAAGCTAGTTCAGCCACTCTGGAAAGCAGTGTGGAGGTTTCTTAAAGAACTAAAAATTGACTTTCTCTACCATCCCGTTATACCACTCCTGGGCATCTATCCTGAACATCATAACCCAAGATATGATAAGGACGCCTACTCAGCTATATTCATCTCTGCACTATTCACAATAGTGAGGCGATGGACACAATCCAGATGCCCTACTGCAGATGAATGGATACAGAAAATGTGAGATATATATATATATATATATATATATATATATATATATATACACACAATGGAATTCTACATAGCCAACATACAAGATAAAATAATGGCTTTTGCAGGGAAGTGGATGAATCTAGAGCGAATCATGTTGAATGAGACAAGTCAAGACCAAAGGAACAAAAGGCGCATGGTTTCCTTAATATGTGGCTATTAGATCCGAACAGTGAGGGCTCAGTTTTTGCATACCCAATGCTATGGACATGGTATTGGTAAAATCTATGACTCTATAGATAATAATGTTTTATTACATAGATTAATATGTATCTATGACATACTGAGGGTTTTAATATGTATCTATGACATACAAACCCTCAGTCTAGTTTTAATTATGTTCTAAAATCTATGTGCCAGTGATTGCATACAGAGATTCTCTTCTTGAATACTTGTTTGTTAAATATGTCATTTGAAATATTATGTAAAAATCAATGTTAATAAGTTATTTAATAAAAATACTTGGGAAAATATTTGCTACTTTTTATCAAATAATGGAGAGAACTTGGAATAATATCCCATGTCACTGGAAAATTGAGTAGTCAGTGTGCACAACGATGAACATGACAAGAGTTTTACATATGAAGATCTGAATGACTACAAAGAGACTAACAGAAGCTAAGTAATTGTCCTTTTCACCTGAACATATGCTTAAATTAAGAAGAAAATCTGGGAAAAGTGAAATAAGATTCCTACCTGAGGAAGGTTTTTTTTTTCCTCCTACATCAGAGCCAACAAGGAACTGACCAAATTGGAGAGGGCATTTTTTATTAAGACAAGTCATGTAAATAGTGTACAGGTATCAGTAGAAAATGTCTCCTTCCAGTAGGGAAACAATCTGTTGACAGTACAGATCACATGCATATTTCCAGGACAGCATGTTGTCATATTCCCCCGTGGGTTTATCAGTGTAGAAACTGAAAAAAAAATGAGCCTCTAATAATTTTGACCTAAGAATGATCATAATTACATGCCAGCTAGTATTGAAGTGTTAATGTCTGAAACATGTTCCCTTACATCTGACACAAATGAGCACCAATGATAAAGGTAGAGACTAGGTTTCTTGAGATTTTTTTCAATCTTTGCTTAAATAATACTAAATAAGTTAGTTTCATATGTGCCATTTAGAAGCAGTCTGCTGCCATTTTGATCTTTAATGTCCCCAAGACCCAAGTGTCGTCATCAAGATCTCTCTGTATGTGTTGAAGGCTGGTGTCTAGGATTAAGCTTTTCAGAGACAGTGGAACCTTGTGTTTGGTGGGAGGTCATTTGGCCCCTAGGAGTATGGATTCTTAGACTCCTGTCTCTTCCTCTTGCTCTTTTACTTCCTGATTTATAGTGATCAATTTTACTCACTGCATTCTCCCTCTATGATGTGTTGTCTCACTTGAAGCCAAAGCTGTGAAACAATCAGTGATGGACTGAAGCCGGCAGAAGGGTGAGCCAAAAAAATACCCTTTTCTTTATAGATTTATTATCTCAGGTATTTCACTACAGTGACACAAATCTAAATATCATATAACTCATCTTTTACAGAGCTGTATATTTTTCTAATTGTCTGTAGCATTTTGTCTCTTTTTGACTTCTGTACTTGTTTTTATTATGTCACGTCAAAGATTATTCAATGGAAAGTTTAGACTGTTATCTCTGCTCATGTTTTTCATCTCATAAATGTGATAACTTCACCTTATGGCTTAACTAGTTTGGGTGAAAAGTGTATACATTTTGAGGTTTCAATAGAAGTACATGATATGCATATAAAATGTAATTTTTAAGATGTTTCTTATGCTAAAGATATTTCAACACTTTTGTATCTTCTAAAATTCAGTGTACATGGTAAGTGGGCCATAACATGTGAAACATAAGCTACAGATGAGATATTATTTTAAAACATGCATATTTCTTTCCTGTACTTTGATATCCAATGCCACCCTTCTACCATTAAGTTATGGTTTGAATTCTGGATTCATTACCTTTGGGGCTTAAATCAGGTGACACTTTGAATCAGTGGCTAGATCTATAATATTACCTTTGGATAATGTTTGCTGGGATTGCTTACATTTCAATTAGAATTAGGGAAAAAATTTCCTATTCTTTTTTTTTTTGCTTTTGTTGCTTCTATTTTTTCCAGCTGATTAGTCTAGGATCTGCTTTGTGTAGGTGATTTTAAAACTCATCATCATCTAGCAAAATGTACTTTGCAAATTAAAATAGTTAACTTCAGCAATTTCCCTTGAGAGAAGCTTGGTTTTTCCAGTGGCCAGAGGCAGTATCAGTGCATAACAAATAGTGGAAGGCTTCTGGTGGTTGTTTCAGTGTTTATGAGTATGTGAGCACTTGGCGTGGCCCAGACTTATCCTCAGCAGTTCCCACTGCAACTAATATGAGCCATAATCATGAACATTTTTGAAGCTATGATATGACTATTATTACTTGTAGAATGTTTGCTAAAGGCATAAAAACAAACAACGATTACATGTTTTCGATCCCTCCCCCACACTTGGTTTCACTGATTTCTTCAAGCCTCAACTAAATACATCCTTTCTTTTTTAAAATCATTATCTTTAAGTAGTTGTACAAAGGAGTGGCCATTCACCAAAGGAGTTTATGAATACAGTGCATCTTGGTCAATGTCACCCCTTCCAACATTCTCACTCACCATGTCCAATCTACCTTTCCCTTTCTTTTCTTAATTTTAGTTTATATGTTGAAGTGTTTGCAATTTATCAAAGCAGTTAATGTGCACAATGCATCTTGATCTATGTCATTGCTTCAACATCTTAAACCTCTCCCATTAACCCTTTCCTTTCTGTTTCTCAATATTTTTAGACTTAATCTTGCAATTCTCCTTCCTATTAAGGTAGAAACTTTGGTCAAATAATAAAACTAAGGACCATAGCCCAGGAACATAAATGAAATGTGCATTTGCTATGTTGTATAGTTGTAGAGTTTTTTTTTCTGCATGTTTTAGCTCAAGTGACTGTGAAGTCTTGAAAGGTAACTCATTTATCATGATCACTGGATTTGTAATAATTCCTAAATAGAACAAAGGTAGGGTAGTATGAGAGAATGTGTGTGTGTGTGTGTGTCTGTGTGAAATAACAATAATCCATCAATATCCTTCTGAAATCATTTTTACTGTATATGTATATTCCTACTTGTATTTGTGTGATTATTTTTACAGTTAACATTATTTATGAAATAAACATTGGTTGTGCTATTTGCTAGGACATATGATGATTTAGCATAAAATATGAGTTATCTTCTAAAATAAAGCATGACCAAAGAATTCTAAAAACAGGGAGTTCACGGTTACCTGTGTAATGAGATGGGTTCACTGAAGGGGTTAGGTATAAGCTAAGTGTTTAAGCTAATGAGAGCTTGGAAAAGCATTCCTGAGAGAATGAGAGACACAAAAATGCCCTGAATGCATAAAGCTAATTCCAATAATACAGGGTGTGGGGAAAGAATAAAATTTGATCTTTAAAAGGATTTCTAATGACATATCAGTCAGAGAAGCCAAGTAAATTAGTTCTATGGCTTCCTCACCAGCTCCATGGAGTAATATTAACTCAATAAATGATTAGATGTTTATTTTTACTAGATCCAAGATGAATGAGAACTAAATGTTAGATAACAGATTAAACACGTGGGCATGATTGGCCAGATGTATATTTAGTAGTGATAGGTTAATATGAATAAAATGGATGTACATTCCAAAAGGAGTGCTAGCCAGGAACCTTTGAGAGCCACATGTCTGCTTATAAATCCTGAAGTACCTCTACTTCCATCGCTGCCACGTACTTCAGGGCTTACTCTCAGAGACAGCAGAAATAGTCTAGAAGATTCTGGACCACTTTAATGTTGCTTTTCATTCTGCTATTTACTTTTCTTTCTTCCTACTTAATGATGATTAAGCTCAATACTAGAATACTGTTAGTATTAAAATAGTATAGAGGACCAATAAAATGTTCCTATGCATATGCATTTTTTAGTTTCATCATACATATTTCATTTCATAAATAAGCATAAAAGTTCAAATTGTACTCATCAGTGTGCATAGGCTAGAAGTAGTGTTTCAAGTATATATATATATATATATATATATATATATATATATAATGGTAACTACTCAACCACAGAGAAAAGGGTTATATTTGACAATTTATAAAATAGATAATGCCTCAAAGTTAGTGATCACAGGAATTGATCATAAACATTTGCTAAACCCCAAAATTATAAAGTTATTGTGGATGAACATTTATATTTTATTTTATTTTTCTTGGTCTTGGGGCTTGAACTCAGGGCTTAGGTGCTATACTCTGAACTCTTTTGCTCAAAACTAATGATCTACCACTTTAAGCCACAGAGCCACTTCTGGTATTTTGGTTATAAATTGGAGATAAGAGTCTCACAAACTTTCCTACCCAGGCTGGTTTTGAACCTTGATCCTCAAATGATAGCCTCTTGAATAGCTAGCATTATAGATTTGAGCCAATAGCCTCTGGAGATAAATTTTCTCTTGTGTAAATAATGTCACTATGTATTAGTATAAACATGTACCTTTCAACTTATATCTTTATTTATACTATGGTAACATTGTCTAATGCTTGTAAACTTGCATAATAATAATCATGATACTAGAAAAGTCTTGGGGTTTTTTCTGGTTATGTTATTGAATATACCTTGTTCAATACCAGATGGGTGATTTCTGGTTTGCAATTAAATGTCTTCCACATGTTTCACAAGGAGTTCTTGGATGCTAAATATTTTCACAGTATTATCTGTGGGCATATACATACATATATATATACATCTATATGTATATATATATAACTGTATAGAGGCTTTTATTCTGGTCTTTGGCTATGAACTAAATCAATACATTTTTCTGATATTAAACTATAAGGGCAATACTACTATATTTTATTGAGGCAATGGGTTTAAAATCAGGACCTGTGTGTGGTTACATACTCTGCTGGTGCTCTACCATTTGAGTTATGACTCCAGCCATGCTTTTTCTGACTACTTTGAGATGGGATCTAGAAGATTTTTTTTCAGTACTGGCTGTCTTTGAACCACCATCCTCCAGATATCATCATTCTGCCAAAGATAATCATAGATATTTGGTTACGAATATCAATGTTTATGTATTATTCTTGAACTGTGAGTTTTTTAAAAAAATTTTATTGTCAGGGTGATATATAGAGGGTTTGCAGTTGTACTCATAAGGTAGTGAGATTGATACCCCTTCCCTATTTTTCTCCCACTTTCCCTCTCCCGCACCCTCTGTAGTTGTAAAGTTCATTTCCAACATACTGTCGTGTGTATATTATTGATTTGGTTCTGTAAAGTGAGATTAATTTCATCTTCCTTTTATATTAAATTCTTTTTTAGAATTGCAGTCATTTTATAAATTCATTGCAATTTTTATTACATATTTTGAAAGACTAATGAAATTACATAAATTCTTCAGTTTGTGACACAACTAGCTTTTAAAGCAACCTGAATCACACACCTTCTCGATAGCTGACTAACTTTCCTTAGTTTCTCTGGGGATTATTGAATTACTTTTGTTAATTTTTATTTTGTTTATTTATTAAGATTATTTTGCTTGCACAAAGATTTCCTGCATATAAGACTGGAGTTAAATAGATTTATACATTTTATTCTGCTATAATTTTTAATGCTCTGCAAGATTTGTTTTATTATCTTGTTTTTTCTTTCATATTAAATTAACCTGACCATATTGCCTCTACTTTATTGTCCCACTCCCCAGAGGCAGCTGTTAGATGTATTTATCAGTTCCATATTATTTTTAGTAACTTATTCTTACATTTTAGATTATTTCATTGCTGTTTTCTGGCTTCTGTTTCATAATTCTTCTTCCATTTGCACTCATTTTCTTTCATAATACATTTAAATTTGATACTTTTCTAAAACAGATTTGGTCATCTTTCACATATTTTAATGTGAAATAGTTTTTAAAATGTCAGTGTAATGATTAGAGTTTTTCTTTCTTCAATAACTGATTGTGCATTATTCTTCAGTGAGGAGCTGGCAAAGGTTTTACCCAACAAAGTGATACAATCAAATCTATAAAGAAATACCTGACAGCATTGTGGAGAATGGATTGTAATAAAGTGACACTTTGGATGAAGTTTAAGGGGCTGTCCGAGGAGTCTACGTAAGTGGTGATGACTCTGATAAGAACCAAAGTCACACTGCCATGTGTTGATGAGCTCAGGGAAGGGAAGATGGGGAAGCAATGGAGTCTGATCATAAACTTAAGCAGACAGACAGGTTTGGCTGTATCTGAGAGTGCAGCCCCAGAGAAAATGATAGTCTGATGAGCGAACAGAGTGCAGGCTTATGAGAAACAGAGCTTTGAAAACTGCCTGGCTTTATGAGGCCACAGCCATGGTTTCATTTAAAAGATACTACTGAGGTATGGGGAATGGCTGGAGACCAGCTCAGCCACAATGGAGATTCGAGCTTATTCAAAATAAGGTAGGTTCCACTGGGAAGAAAAGAGATTGCATCTGGATAATTTCGTTCTAAGAAGAGTTGACATGGGCTGGATGGCATTGGGACAAGAACATGTAATAGTGAGACCAGAAGACTAGAACCCACAACTTACATTCTTGTATTTTATATTCTTTCTCATCCTTCCTGTCCCACCTCATAATACTTCTTTCATCCTTAGGTTTACCATAACTGCTCACTAAAGGTCCTGTGATTTGTCTAACCCATGTTTTAGTCACCATTGTTACCATCATGCATTTAATATCTTTTATCTTAAAAACAACTTCCTTCACTCTAATTGATCTCTGAGCATTTTCTGTAGTAATTTCACTACACTATTGTCTGTGTTGTTGAGAAAGATATATTTTCCAAAGTTGTTTTCCTATGTTAGATCAGAAACTGTTCATTGCTTTTAAGATAAAGAGACAAAATTTTTGGCCTAGGGAATATGTTATGTAAGTATCTGGGCCCTTCATCATTGCATACTGTATTTTGGTCATGCTCAATCAGTTGAAAAATTCCAGAATGTACTCTGTGCTCTTAGCCTCCATGTCATCGAACACATTGCTATATCTGCTAACAAGGCCCTTCAAGCCCAATTTCTGCTTATATTTTACCTGTCCAGCATCTATAAGGATTCATTTATTCAGTTTTTGCTCAGTGTCGACTATGTACTTGGCAGTATGATACACACTAAAGGCACTCTGATGACTGAGATAGACACAGTCATTTATTTCTTCCACGGAGATTGCAGTCTACCTGTTCTTTGAAGTTCAGATTAAGTATCATTAGATATTTTCTAGCTCCTTCACAAACACACACACTGATATCTAAAATGTTTCTCAAAGCAATCGGGACTCATCTGTGTCATCAGACTTGTGACATGAACTATGATCCAAGCTTTATTTGACCAACTCTCTCATTAGATTTGGGTGCCCATACCATGAACCAAAATACCACAAAGCACTGATGCAGTATTGTATCTGTTCCAGCCACTCCAAGCAACACCTGCCACATACAGCATGAACCTCTTCATTTAGAAATATTCATGGCTTTGCTGTTTGATCATATTTATTTCAACAATACTCAGAATGTGTGGAGCTGAGTTTTTGGTTCATTGTGATCAAAAGCAAATAATATGGGACAGCAAATGCAGGTGGTGGTAGCCAGTCTGATTCAAAGATTAAGAATTGTTAGAATATACCTTTGTATTCAATTCTTTGAGTAAAACTATATAATAAATGGACTTTGTAAGTTATTCTTTTGCCATAGTGGTACCTGAGATGCAGTGTAATCAGCTGGAAACATTGGGGGACTCCTTACCTTAGAAATAAATCAGATAATTAATATCATTCTGGACAACTAGTTAATGTGTGATAGGTCTATGATTGAATGAACTGATTCATGCATGGAATGATTACAAGTAAGATGAAAAATATTATTGATAAGCAAACTGATGCTTAACAATTTCCCTTGATTATAATTTGTTATCAAGAAATAAGAATGGTACAAAAATGGAATGCAATAGTAGCATTATAAATGCTAACATTGTAATGTTATTTCAGGAACAACAGCAAAATAAAATTCAGGACAAAAACCTCATGATGAAGCATGAGTATAGTTGGCAAATGCAGTTAATGCTTCAACC
The DNA here is from genome assembly GCF_031878675.1 of Megascapheus bottae. Classification (NCBI taxonomy): domain Eukaryota; kingdom Metazoa; phylum Chordata; class Mammalia; order Rodentia; family Geomyidae; genus Megascapheus; species Megascapheus bottae. The sequence goes on from NC_143517.1 coordinate 43,578,132, forward strand.
CAGGTTTAAAACCAGGCTGTTAAAGCTGATTCTTTTGAAGAATGGACACATGACACATGTGTGATTCCCAACTCTGCTACTGCACTCGAGGAATGTCCAACAGAATGCTAACAGGCAATGCTCTAAATCTGATTGAACATTCATGTGTTTGCTACTCCAGCACAGGACCACCAGTCCTCTGTCTAGCATTTAGCATTTCAATAACAGTACAAGTTCCTTTAGCTTGTGGGATACAGTGCATGTTGAAACAAGTTCAGGTTAGATTATGAAGCCAATGACAATGGTCTCTGTCTCTGACTTTTTTCTTAAATAACTAATTTGCCCTATGCATAGCTTAAATCATATTGGAACTAAATGCTAGCTAATATGTTAGTGAAATGTTTTCCGTTTTGCGTGAGTTCTTCATTAGCCATAGTGTAAAATTAAGTGGCAGCATACTCTTTCAAATTATACCTATACTTCCAATGCCAAATCCCTAATTTCATTTTCTTTCTTAGTGCCATTTCTTTCCCTCTGAAGTCTAAATTTTTTTTTAAAGAATTGACTCCTTGAGAAGATGTTGAGCTTTTGCTTAGGGTCATACATAAAGGACATGGATTTAAATAATCACATGAGTTAAATTGTACCTGTCAGTGAGTTCCATATTTTTGGCAGTGCAGCCTGCCTTTATTCAGTATAACGATGAGGATTTGACTTGTTAGATTTTTTTTCTTATGAGTAAATGAATGGTGCATCTTTCTTTAATTGTGATCCTCATCAACCACTTGGCCCAGTAATGGTATGCAAATTGAGCCTTTTAAAAATTAATGCTAACATTTATTAAATAATGTATCATATGAAAAGTTAATTTAAAATTCCAAGTTGAGCTTTCTGTCTGCTCATGAAAAAATGTTTTTGTTGCCATTTTCATAAAACATCTTTATAGTCTTTCTAAGTACCTTAAATGTTTTTCAATGTTTTGTAAAATTATCACTATGAAAATGGTTCATGGACAGAGACTATGCTTTTCAGCTTTGATTATATATATATATATTATCAAACTTTGCACTTATTTTATCACTTCAACTTTTTAAACTTGTTTATTTAGAGGCAAGTATACTAAAAACTATATTTTCTTAAACTATACAACTTTATATTCATTTTTGATTCAAAAGCCTGTATACAATCTTGCATGCTGGGTTGACAATTCAGCTTTGTATGTTAATGATCTTATAAATTTGATTTGAGAAATTTAAATAAGATTGTTACCATGAGCAGAATAATTTGGGAAGAATGAGTCATTTTAGGAGGCAGCTTGAGTATTATAACAAGATGTGACTTATAGGGTCTGAATGCTAGCTTTAATTACCAGTTTTGTGGTCTCAGATAAACTCCTTAATATCTCTGGGTTACATTTCTTCATCTGTGAAGCTACAATAATGGTACTTATGTTTAAGTTTACAGAAAATAAAATAAAATATTTATAGAAGTTGCTGGTTCATAGTTAACAAAGAGAAACTATCAGTGTATTATTGTCTTAAAGATTTTCTCAGGGCTACGAGTGTGTCCTAACAGTAGAATGCTTGCTTAGCATACACAAAGCCCAGGGTTTGATTCCTTGGTGCTGCATACACAGAAAAATCCAGAAGTGACATAGTGACTCAAGTGGTAGAGAACTAGCCTTGCGAAAGCCCAAGACAGTTCCCAGATCCTGAGTTCAAGCCCCGGGGACAGTCACAAAAAAAAAGAAAAAGAAAAAAATATTTGTGGCCTAGTGGTACAGTTCTTGTCTATCATGCATGAAAGCCCCCATTTTGATTCCTCAGTACCACCTACACAGCAAAAGCTGGAAATGACACTGTGGCTCAACTGGCAGAGTGCTAGCCTTCAGTAAAATGTATCCAATGACAGTGCCCAGGCCCTGAGTTCAAGTCCCAGGAGTGGCAAAAATAGATGTTTTCAGTGAGAAGCATTTAGCTATGCTACCTAGATAAGTCTTCAAAGTTTCAGTAGTAATTTTTATTTTTAACTTGCTAACATAATAGCATCAATATTCAAATGATTCTTTTTCTTTTTTCAGTCAAATGTGTCTTTACTTAAACTGTTCATAGAAATTTAATTTAAGAAGATTGTAGAATTTCTCATTACCATGGTTGCTATTTCTTCCAGTGTGAGATATTGAAAAATACCCTTCTTATGCATTTTTTTATTTATATAAATATATATATATCAGAAAATAAAGTATTTGAGATGACACAAAATAGGGGAAAAATGATGTTCTTATAGGACTTAACTGTGTAGTTAGCATTAGAGATCTAGAAGTATCAGTAAGTTAATTGTGCCAGTCTCAGTAGCTCATGCCTGTAATCCTAGCTACTCAGGAGACTGAGATATGAAGATCATGGTTCAAAGCCACCCAGGCACTAAAGTCCGTGAGACTCTTATCTCCAAAATACATTTTTCTTCTTTTAATTTAATTTTTATTTTATTGTTGCGGTGATGTACAGAGGGGTGCAATTACATTCATCAGGTAGTGGGTACATTACTTCTTGGACGTTTTTTCCCCTTCCTATGTTTTTCTTCCACTTTCTCTTCTCCTCACCACTCCCACTCATCTTATTTTTCCTTTACCTTCCCATTTTTTAAATTTAAGTTTATTGCCAAGGTGACGTACAGAGGGGTTCAGTTACATAAGTTAATGAGTACATTTCTTGTTTTATATTGTTACCCACTCCCTTGTTTTTCTCCCACTTTTCCTCCTTCCCCTCCCCTATCCACATGCTATAAAGTTCATTTTCAACATGTTGTCTTATGAGTATTGCTGTTTCATTGGTTTGTCATTTGTTCTTTGTCACACCATTTTGTAAACATCACTGAGTACTTTTTAAGTTTAAACAGTTATACCAGTAAAGTAAATGTCAAGTCTGATATATACAGATATATCAAAAATAAAATGCATAATCTATGTCCATGATCTATTTCCATAGTAATAATTTTATAAAACATTGAAAAACATTCAAGGTATTTAGAAAGACGATAATTATCTTTTGCTTGTTACTTATAACTGTCTTGTTTCATAAAACAATGAAGCAAATCATTTAGACAAAAATCAAAATTCCTTTGTCATTTTGTCTAGTAGGGTCTAAGAAGGTGGACTTCAGGAAGATTATCAAATGAGCTTCATCTTTCAGATGGCCCTATGACACTAGTAATACAGATATAGTCAAATTGGTGAGTATAAGTTAGAGAGAAAGAAACTGTGTACATTTTAAATAAAAGGTTAGATTAGCAGCGCTCTGGTCACACATTCAAGCATTTGAGTCAGGGATAAAAATAAATCACATTATCTCAATCTCAATTTTCCTTTGTATAGGGAACAACAGCTAATATTCTGACCATTACTATGGAGAGTTTGGGTGATGGTAGCTGCAGAAAGATTATTGAAATATTTCAAAAGCAGTTTTGGGATTAGACACTCACAAGATAAAAAAAGATACCATTTCAAAATCACAACTAATTGATTCACCATACAGGAAAATAATAACACTATTCATTGGTTCATTGGTAACTTTGATAATTTGCCAGACTAAGTTTTCTAAAATACAAAAAAAATGGTGTTTCCTTATCTGTGGTAAGGAAATTGTGATCTAAGGAGAAATAGATTTAATTGTTTCTGCAATTTTTAAGGGTAGACTGAATAAATTTCAGTTAAATTAAATGTATCAAATTCTTTTTGATTATAGATAACTATATGTAGCATCTATAACTCTCCCAGTTCATAATTTTTCAAACAATTTCTTATGCCATTTGAAATTTAAAATAACAGCAAGAAATTATTAAGATTAAAATACACACGTATTTTAGTATATTGACTACAAAGTTGTATAGTTGTGTTGGAACAATTTGATATACAAGATAATGAAAAAATTATGAGGAAAATAAGAATTTATTTGGCTTATACAATAATTTTTCTAAATTAAAACATTAAAAAGGTAGATATGACAGAGTTAATAGTTCAGTCAATTTTTATATTAGTGTCTAAAAGCAATCATTGCTCAGCATCAGAAGCAGTGCTAGTTTAAGACTATTTCTTGGCATATGCAACCTGAGTGCTGGCTCATGAATTTTATTACAATACCATGATTCAGCTTCATAAGGTTTAAAGTATTGTATGAATCGAATTTCCACCTGTCTGTTTTTGTATCAGTAATGGGATTACTGAAGGCAAGTGCTCTTCTCCTTGAGTTACACCCTTTCCCTTTTGCTTCTTGGTTTGATAAGTTCTCACAAACTTTTACCAGGCTCTGACTACTTAAATTGTTAGCTCTTTCTCCAACACTCATCTTCCGTCTAATGCTTGTTTTGCTATTTGGGGCCGACAAAATATCTTTCATTTGAGAACCAGGAAATAAAAATTTAAAATTGTTACATTATGAAGTGCTTAATTTATTCATGTTTTTAGGGCCACTACTAATTATTTATTAATAAACTTTAGGTATTTTGTGATAGCAAACTACCAGTACTGAGACAATGCCATACATATTCCATTACTCATCTATTTCCTAGGGATATCTACCTCTAAAATTAACTGATTTTAAGTGGATAAAAGGATAATTAAAATGTATTTAAATAGGGCTTATCTAGAAAATTCATATCAATATTGTCACCACAAATAATTTTTTTTTGCCAGTCCTGGGCTTGAGCACTGTCCTTGGACTTTCTCAAGGCTAGAGTTCTACCACTTGAGCCTCAGCACCACTTTCAGCGTTTTTGTATGTATGTGGTACCAAGGAATCGAACTCGGGTCTTCGTGCATGCTAGGCAAGCACTTTAACCACTAGGCCAAACTCCCGGCCCATTACCACAAATAATTTTCTGCAAGGAGAAAAAATTGAACTATGGAAGCTAAAGTAATGAACTAAACCAAACCCTTCTCTTCCACAGTAAGGGTGGGCAAAGATCATCAAAAAGAATTTTAAATGTATAACTTGCACTGTTGAAAGTGCATGCATAAGTGTAGAAGCCAACCTGTACCCTCACAATTAGGTAGGGTAGCTACTTGAGATCTATAGAGAACTTTTAGATGGAATGGGATGGAATATGGGATTGGCTAGTTTGGAATGATAATGAATATGTTGCGTTCCTATGCAGAATAGCATCCAACAAGGCAAGATCAGCATACTGTGGTCACAAAGGTATATAGAGTATGAGGTCACTACATTTAGAAGGGTGCTGAAAACTGTAGCTGAAATGAAGCTGCAACAGGCACTAGCTTTACTATGATGTGCCCTTACAAAAGGATCAGCTTTAATTAATAAAATAAAATTTTAATGGATAAAATAAAGGGAAAAAGGTTATCAACACTATTTGGTGAAGAGTAGGCCATGCTTTTGCCAGTATCACATGACCCATTATTCAGGAAGCAGAACAATCATGGAGTGGTAACTATCCTCAGATCTGGAGATCAAGAATCCTGCAGATTCATTTGTCAACCTTGACAAACATATGTAATATCCACAGACCAGAATAAATTGCTTTATATTCTGTTCTATAGTATAAGCTTTATATATCCATTGGATGTATTGAATGCATAGAGCTTCTCTTTAGGGAACTGAGGTGTTATGCTGGAAGATTTTTATGCCTGTAGAATTATGCTTGTCATGTAATATCTAGCAGCAATGATGGAAAATTCCATTTCCAGTTTATAGTTATTGAAGAATCAGGGGATATTTAGAGGATGATTATTTAGTGAAGCAAATTGTTCTTGAAACAATATTGTCAAATTGCTAGTTTTGTTTCTCTACTCCTATCTGCAGTGAGTCACAATGATGCCTTCACCTTTACAGATTTGTTTAGCGGCAATCTTAGAAATGAATCTCTCACCCAGCCAACTCCACATATGAATGCTAACAGTACAGTTCTCTCACTTTTTTAGATGGATGCTGAAAAGTTCTTAAATGAATTTAAATACATATAAAAAGATTTTCTCATAGCTCACTGAAAAAATGTCCCAAATAAGTTCATGTCCAATTGCCCTTTAAACCTGCCAGGAATGTCTACAGTTGTAGGTGTTCAGGAGGTTAAGAGCTCACAGCTAGCCCCAATAGAAAATTACATGAGACCCTTATCTCCAATGAATTACCACAAAAGAACAACCAACTAGGCAAACAAACAAACAAACAAAAAGTCAGAAGTGGTGCAATGGCTTAAGTGGTAGAGTGTTGGCCTTGAGCCAAAGTTGCTCAGGGAAAGTGCTTAGGCCCTTGAGTTCAAAACCCCAGGGCAGGCAACAAATAAAATAAAATAAAATAAAGATTATCAGTCAATTCAATGTTGCTACCTGAGCAACAATTGCCCTATCCTTTAGTGGAAGGAAATATTGATTGTTTGGTACAAAACTATACATTCTGGTATAGAAATCCCCCTTTTCCCTTACTTTTGGTGGTGTATGGTGGATTTCTAGCGTTCTTGAAATTATGTAATTCTCTTTGTTTCTCTAGAAAATCTTTCAGTTTGAACTTAGGGTTTCCTTTCTGAAAAAATTCAGATTACACTCATCAACACATTTTCTGAGAATGGGACACATACCTAAGTCATGAAGAGAGTAGTACCAACACTCCTGTTCTGTGTCCTCCTGACTTCCACCAGTAAGCTGCACCAGAAGCACACTCTTCATTGCTAACACCTTAGATGGCTTCTACTTGTAAGGTCTGCTGAAAGGAAACTCCATGCAGTTAAGGAGAAGAGGGTTTATTGTGTGAGGAAAGAGCAGAATCCTGCCGCCCAAGATGGAGTCAGGCGAGCAAGAGAGTTTATGGCGGGAAGTGAGAGATCATATAGAGGGAGGGGTATAGCCATAGGGGAAGTGGATATGATCTCAGAAGATGGGGAAATACTTCAGACTGGGGGACCTCCCACTGCCCCCAGGCATGCCAGTTGCCAGGGTTACAGGTGATGGGCAGGGATTTCCAGGGTGCAGGGGGAGAAAGCCAAGGGAAGAAGTCATTTCTTCCAGGTGGACCTAACACTTATGTTCTCCAAAGTGCAAGCTAATACAACAGTGTTACCCCTTGTGTTAGTTAATAGCTTTCTATGTATTATTTACTAAAATTATCTTGCTTAGTAAATACATGAACCCTTTTAAAAACATTATATCCTGTCCTAAGATAAACAGATGATACAATATACATGTAAATGCCACAAGCTAATTCAAATCAAAGGTATTCATTCATGTTGTATCAAATTATGGACTTCTTGCCTTTTAAACACTGAACATTAATTCAAATACAGAACAGAAAAAATAAAACAAATCAAACTGAATGTATGAAAATCAATGTCCGCAAGCCAAGTTCCTCAGAAAACAAAGATGGTTATGATCTTTCATTAATAAGGAGAAAAGCTTTTCTGATTAATGTGGGTGATGAACTCACTACAAGAATTTATATTTCCATCCAAAACTTTATTTTGGGAATTCAAAGCCCCAGATTCAAGTCAGTGTTTTTATATGGATTATGTAAAAATATCTAGGCAAAAAGAGACCTTATAATAGTTTCAAAGAGCTGGAGACATGACTTGGTTGAGTGACAGCCAATGAGCAAAAGCATCAGGTACTGAATTCAAGTCCCTATCTCAAACAAACAAGCAAAAAAAACCCCACCCCTATCTGTCTGTCTATCTATTTATCTATCTATCTATCTATCTATCTATCTATCTATCTATCTATCTATCTGAGAGGGAAATTGCAAACAAGATTCCATCCAATTAAAAAAAGTAATGGAAGGGTGGGTAAAGAGGGGTGCATGAGAATGTTGAAAGGGGTGACATTGATAAAGATATATGGTGTTCATAAGCTTCATTGTTAAAGGCAAATCACTTTTACAACTGCTTAAAGACAATAATAAAAATATGCAAAACAATAAATAGCTTCAAGAAGTACAAAAACTAAATAATTAGAATTTTTAAAAATTCAGAAAATATTCTGGGGAAGCAGAATAATATAGTGGTAGTAGTTTATACAGATGGTTAATTGGAGGTAAGTGTATCACCGACTTTCCTGTCCAGGTGCCTGAACAGGTAAGTCTCAGATCTCAAAGAGTTTCTACCCAGGCTGACTTCACAAACAGGGAGTCTCAGATCTCAGCCTGTTGAGTTGCTAAGATTTAATGTGTTAGCCACCTCATTCATCTGAAAGAGAGTATCATACTCCAAAACGTTTGAACCACTGTTCTTCCTTCGGTGGCCAGAGTTAGTTTTCCCCAAACCCTACCATATTTGTCATTTCACTTAACAAATGCTCAAGTAATATGGCCACATTAATGCACTTAATGGTCATTGAAACTGTCAGTGGTATCTCTAGAAACTCACTCAGTTTACTTATTCTTTATATTTGAATTATTTGGATACTCCTCACGGCAGCATCAACAGATGTATTTGTTTTTGCTTTGTAGAAATAATGCAGTATACTACCTAAGCATTGCAGCTGTCAGATTAAAAGAATTTGACTGTATAGCCGTGAAAAGTGCCATTTGTGAAGTCAGAATGTTCATGTTCCACTCTAGCTCAGTAATTTCTTAGCTGTCTTGACCTCTCTGTGGCTCAGTCTCCTCATTTAGAAAATAGAGAGTAATAATCATATCTATGCTTATGACTACAAAAATCAGGATGAATTCATGGTGTTTAGAAATTTGCTAATTTTAGTGATCAATAGTGCTATTAGTATAAATCATAATCATTTAACATTCTGTTAATGAATGCAGAAAAGTTATTTATGTATTAAACTAGGTACTTTTTTATTATTTCACTACAAAAGAAACTTAGAAGTGATAAGTATGGATCAAAGAGCATGCACTATTTAATTAAACTTTTAGTGACCACTACCCAAATTTTTCTTAAGAAAGTTAATGTATTGAATATTTTTAACAATTTATATTCCCATTAGTAGTAGACAAGTAAGGATATGGTCTCAAAACACACATCTGAAGTCAATATTAATTTTTATCTTTTCTAACATGTTGGTAAATTTACTAACTCATTCACATCTTATAAAGGTTGTATTTCTAGCGATTTTTTTCCAAAGCCTTTCAGTTGTGTTTTTCCTATGATGTATCTGTGATATTGTCCTAGAATTTGATAGAGTTGATTTTGTATTTATTAATTCATAGGAGCTAGTTAGACATTAACAAGGCCCTGACAATATTACATGGCCTAAATACTCAATTATACTTTTCTAGAAACTTCTTATGACTCTGTCAGAATTCTTCAGTTTTTTGGTTTCATTTTCCTGAGAGGATGGTCTGATAGTCAAGCTCATATTTTTGAAACTTAATGATGCAGTCCAGGCAACAGAAGAATATGTGTCTTATAAATTATACATCTTGATTCAAACACAATGCCAGGGGGAGTTTGATCACATGGTTCAAAGAGATAATGACAGCTATTCAGTTATTTGTACTAAAGATAGCTTCTCTAAATTGGAAAATGTATAGATACCATAAAACATGTCTAGTTTTATATCAGACAAATTTGCTTTTCTCCTAAATGATTAAGTTCTCAACATGTTTACTGAATAATTAATTTTGTTTCACCCTCCTATGCATCCATTATCAAATATTAAATTCTTTTATACACAAAAGTCTATTGTGAGCTCATATATATTCTATGTCATTTGTATGCTATTTTATATCAGTTACACATTTTATTTAACTCATATTTATTACATAATTATTGAAAGTGATTGTTTTGTATTTTTACAGTTGCTTTATTTATTATTTTGGATTTTAATTCATAATGAAATCAAGTGGCCTTTTCTAAAGGCTGCTCTCAATATAAAGTCACATAGAAATGGAAAAAATTGTAAATTAACTTTGGAATCATTGACATTCTTCCAAAGCTGTTAATTTTTTCTAATATTGTCAGTGAATATTGATAGCTAAGTAGTTCTTCTCTGCATTTATTAACAGTCTCTTTGTGACCTTGAAATGATTAATTCTTGTGAATGTTTCAAGTGTATTTTAAAGAAAGAATTCTCCTTAAGAAACAATATTTGGGAGTCATTACATCAGTTCAGTATAAATGTCAGTTTTGTTATTAAAATTGTCTATATTCATATTTTAATAACTTACATTATCAAAAATGTAAAGATTTCAAAACATACAGAGTATCAGGAGAATTTTATCCAGTCTTTACAATTACCATTTTTTCTTATTAGAACAGCTTTCATAAGAAGAAAAATCCCCTTTTTATACTCCTGCTTACTTTGAGGCAAAATTTCTTGCAGGAATATGTGATGACTACTTGTCTTTTTACTTTTTATGTCATTGTGTTTTGTCTATGTTAAGGTCAAAAGATGGAGCGATAATTTCAGTTTGTTAATATCACCTTTCTACCCTTTTTCTCCCTTAAATCACTAACCGCATTTGCTCTGTTTCTGTTAATAATGCTATTTGATGCACAGCAGTTGTTATACCTTTATTACTCTAAATTGTTATTCAGTTGTTACTTCTTATTACTCTATATTGTTATTCAGAGGAAAGTAAATAAAAATTACAAACTAGTTCATTTTCATTGAAAATTAGTCAAACACATATACTTCTCAATGTTTGCTCACTAGAAAGTGTTTGACTATTTGAAGTATATATCATTAGATACGTTTATATGCATGTAGATTCATACATGGACATAAGCATATTTTTCTCATTCTAAGTTAGTTGTGTATAATATTCTATATTATATTTCACCTTGATGATATATGGTAGGTTTTATCACCTTACATGCTATTAAGCTTTATTTTTTCAGTGGTTACTTTAGATTGCATTTTGGTATCAACTAAAACACAGCTTACTAATCTATCATTGATAAACAAGGTTTTATTGTTAGAAAGAACAAGAGAGTAAATTTATTACCTGTATGGATACTTTTTTAAATGGAAGTATTTTCTAAGAGCATACATACTTTAAATATTCTTTCAGTACTGAAAAATTGCTTTTCAAAGGTGTGCTTTTGCCACAGTCCAAGTTGGAGTCTGCTCTTTGCCCCTTTTCATTGTAACGCAGTATGCCATTCTTTTTAATTGTTTGTTGAATTCACTGAGAAAATAGTGGTTGGCTGTTCAATTTTCCTGATTACTATTGTGGTTCAACATCTTTTCATTTGTTTCTCTGTGCTTATATTCCTTTTTTAAATTGTCAGGACACAACATTTTTTCTTACAGATTTTCCTAAGTGTTTTTTGGTCTGGCTGGCAGATACCTGGTTGTGGCCACAGCCTATATATAGTATGGTTCGGGATCTGGTTATTATAGAATAGAAGACAGTTGGAGGTTGGCATAAAATAATAGGAATGTGAAGGGCATTCTTATTTTTCATTTATGTTTTGGTAAACAACCAAAGGAAAGAAAAGATTAATGTTTTGTGCAAAAAACTTACCATGGATTAGACAGAGATGAAATGAGGGCTCTTCACTTGACTAACATAAAGTATGGCACAAAAGTAGCCAAGATATGGCCTGTGATTATTATCAATATTTGGTGGAGGATACAGTTCTGAATTTCATTCCTGATGTCAATTTTCCATAAGGAGAGTATACAAAAATTTGGAATTCATGCCAATCCTTTTCTGCTTTGCACCACAGCAGATGTCAATACCCAATTACAGTCGTCTTTCCTCTTGAACTTACAACTAGCTTTCAGCATCTTTTTCTTTGCTTTGCTTTGCTTTTTTCCCAATCCTGAGGCTTGAGTTCAGGGTCTGATCACTGTCTTTGGGTCTTTCTCATGGCTAAGGCTCCACCACTTGAGCCACCACACCACTTCCAGCATTTTCTGTGAGCCTAGAGCCTCATTCATACTAGGCAAGCACTCTACCACCAAGCCACACTCCCGGTCCCTTTTATCATCTTTAATGAGACATATTGGTTTATCTCTAAATCATATGTATAAATAAAATGAACTGGATTTACACTCTGTCACATCTCCAGGCTTATTATAATATGAAATCTGGTAGACCATGGAGTTATCTGTTTAGTTTCCATTGTTCACAACAATGACTTGAACATACTAGACACTTAGTAAACATTTGAATAAATGAACAAATACTAAATAGAGATGAAAGTTTTTGTAACAGATTTAAACATCTAATACAGAATTTTAATAAAGCATTTGTGGAATTGCTTATATTTCAGCATTTCAATTTTCGACTCACTAGTTCTGAAATTAAGGCAAACTCTGATTTTGATGCAATTTGGATAGTCAAAGGTTCATTGTAAGAGATTATATTTTTAATTTTGAAAAGGAAATTCTGTTGCTAACAGTAGCAATTTCAACAGAAACATGCGTGGAAAAAATGTCTGGACTTTCAAACCTCTCCACATCATCATGATGATTAGCATTCTCCAGTTTCATTCCTCTGCGTGTACAATTGAACTTCAGATCAAAGTTGACAGTAGGTATGACTGAGACTAAATTGAACTGGATGGTAAACTTACACCCTATTTTTCTAAGGCCAACATCTTTTCTGTTCTGTACTTGAGTGCTACACTAGGAATGTGTTTCCATGCTGGTCTGACCAAGGAGCATAAACGGTTTTCTTTTCTTTTCCTTTCCCCCTTTAACTGTAGCTATGGACTTGACACAGATCAGGGCAACTTTATTTGAATGGCTGAAAAAAATTGCAACTCAGTTCAAAATTCGGTAAGGTACCAATAGGAACAGGAAAGAAAATAATTTCTTCCACAGATCAAAAAATAGTTCAAGTATGTGACATAGTTATACTGGTAGATTTTTCAATGATGTCTACAGTTGATTTTTTCTGTACTTGGTTACCTTTTACATCAATTGTAGTTGAAAATTAACAATGTCTTAAATGTTCCTTTTCAAATCTCTCACATTTGTATAAAAGATTCTACCTTATAAAACAGAAATTATCTCTGTGTGTATTTATTTAATGCTGGTAGTCCAGGGTTTCCATCATTGGATACCAAACAAAACCAAAAACAGCAGAAATAGTAAGGAAGTATCCTTTGCTACATGTTTGCCTGGCTCAGTGGCAAAGCTGTGTTCTTTGGACTCTAAATCAAATACACTTTCTAATAAACCACTTCTGAAATGATATAACTGTGACTGTTTTTTTTTCTTTTAAACAACAAAAATTTGGAATATCAAAAATATAGGAAATATTTTTATAGGCTTTTGGAAATGAATGCAAAAACCCCCCAAAACTACAGCAGATAGGCATTTTCGGCATGCCAATTTTTATTTTTAAACGTCTCCTGAATAAATGTCTAACTTCGCCACTCCCCTCTTTGTTGAAGGGTTTGTGGCTCAGATTGAATCCTCTCTTCCTTACGGCTGAGCTCAATTTTCAGGTCAGATCATTTCCTTGCTAGAAGTGAAAACAGCACTCTAATAACTTGGTGACAGTAAGTATTTGACCAGGCATGCATAGTAATCATTAGATTATTTATGCCTTTTAAAACAGAATTTAATCCAAAAATCTCAACAATGCTGCCTTCCTAGTAATTATAAAATCATGCAAGTGTAAGTGCTTAGAATCTCCAAGAAGGGGTATCTTTTTTTCTTTTGCAATCTTTACTAGTAGTGTGATTATTTTAGCAAGATTGAACTCGAGTTGCACATAGACTGAGTCTGTCCAGAAATTTCGAATTTTGAATGAGAATCATTACTTGGGAATCTTGGCTTAAAAGTGCCTGAAAAAATTTAAATGTAGTTTCCATTATAAGAAAACACACACACACACACACACACACACACACACACACACAGGAGCTGTTAGAACCCTCAGTTTATAATTGGCTTGTTAAGATTAAAATTAAAATTTGCCTCATTAAGAGGCAAAGCTTGAAGACAGTGAAAATGTTTCCTCCTGGCATGAATAGCCTGCCTATCTAAAGGAAGCTATGAGGTGGGTCGTTTTGTGAAATCAAACTGATTCGTATCCTTTCTGAGGCTGGGGTAAAAGAAGCTTGGAACACAACATTCAGGCCAGGAGATCTTGCAGAGACCTCTGTAGGAAGACTCAGTTGTCATCCAATTCCATAGAAGTTCCAATGATTTAAAACAGGATAATAGCATTGTTTATGGCATAGGCTGTTCCAAGGTAAGATTAACTAATCCTAACAGAAACTAAAAGGAATCTGGATCCTTTCATTAACTGAAAATCAATCCCTTTGTGTGATTCAATTAAAAACATCAATAAAAAAAATCTTCTTTCAAAAGTCACCAGTAGAACATCTAGCAATATAGTGCCTCCCAGAGCTAGAAACCCTGCTCTTCCCCCTCTGAATCACTGCCTGTTTTAATAAGTATTCAGAAATTATACTCAGACTTCAAAAGAAATTGTAAGGAATTGTTAGCAGGTTTATTAATGTTTTATGTTTTATTAAAAGTTTGGGTGTACATTTCACAATGAGCAACATCAAAAATCAGACTTTCTGCCTGTAATTTTGCTTCCTCCTGTCTTTCTGCCTTTGGGATTCACTCTTTTCCTTTCATCAGCTGCCATTTTCAGCAGCATGCAGTAATTTCATGGCTCATTGCAAGCGCTGAAAACCTTTGAAACCACAAATGCTAACCTACCTGGCCTGCAGCCATTTAGGAAGAGATTAATTTAGCAAACAGAAGCAAAACACTTTCTACTTCTAGCCTGTGCATAATTTCACTTCTATCTATATTTATTTTACAGTGAGCAGCGTAATGACAATTTCAGTAATTGCAACTCTATAAAAATTTGCCTACCTAGCTTATCACACTATCACAAGACTGTGAGTCAGTCAGATTAGAAAAGTACAGCATGTGAAACAGCACTGGTTGCCTTCCAAAAATATGGTCCTTCTATAAAAACTCAAGTGATGCTTTGCGCTTGTTTCTGTTCTTATCTATTGGGCAACGCTTTCTTCCTGATGTTTTGATTGGGACGAGTGCGTTCCTCTTTAATTCATGGTGATTTATAGGGGGCATTCTCCTTACAACAGACCAATGGATTTAGACGACCAGAAATGCCAGCCCATTTCTGCAGACTTTGTTATAAATGGCTGTTATGTTGCTGTCGAGCAATTTGAACAGAAGAGAAAGTCCATCTGGGGCAAATTTAAGCTATCATGCTTGGAAGGATTTCAAGGATTAAATTAGCCCACAAACTGTTAGCTAAAAATAAAAGTTTTATTGTTTCTTGCCCAACTTAAAAATCCCAGCATTGAAATTAACACCAACTATACATACTATGTATGTGTGTATGGATAGTATTCATTTATGTAGTTGTTGCACACAACAGATTTGCATATGCAAATAGGTATACATGATTGCTTCTTTTAATTCATGTAGGTAGTTCTTACAAACACATACATATACACATTTACTAACGCAAATAGATGCAAACACATACACACACACACACACACACACACACATTCCACACTATTTCCCAGATAAAGAACCAACCCAGGAAGAAATAGTGAGAATAGTTAAGTAAAACAATATTAAGAATTAAGAAAAATATAATAAAAGCTGAAGCAATATATCAGAAAAAATTACACTAGTTACCCAGTGAGAAACAGCAGGGAAGAAAGCTAGGTGCTTCTTTATGTTGTTGAGATTGAACCCTATAAATGGGGTCTTATCTTCCAGAGAGTTCTATATGTATATAAGGCAATGTTTGACAAGAAATGTATGGTCAACTTTACATATGTAACTAATCCCTCTGTACATCACCTTAACTATAAAATTAAACTAAATTAAAAATAAAGGGGCAAGATTTTCACATTGCTAAGTGTTTCTTTTCTTAGATTAGTTATGGATCTTCTCTCGGTACGTGACTACAATATATGGTGTATAAGGAGTAATTTGGATACTACATTTGTATACACTTGCATACAACCTTACACATTTATTTATTAGTTTATAAGCTAATTCTACCTTCCACATATGAGGGAAAGCCTGCCTTCTTTGTCTCTCTGAGTCTGACTTACTTCATTTAATATAAATTTTTCAGGACATTCCATTGTTTTACAAGTGGTGCAGTATCATTATTTCTAATGGACGATTCAAATTCCTTTTCGTTCATATACCAAATCTTCTTGATCCATTCATATATTGAGGGGCATCTGGGTTGTTTTCATACCTTAGCTATGGTGAATAGTGCTGCAGTGAACATGGTTGTGCTGGTGGCTTTACTGTGAGAGGAAGAGTGAATGTTCAACACCAGGAAACGGGTACTTGAAAGAGGGAGTGTAGGTTCATGGAGTAAGGCAGACTAGTGAGGAGAGGGGAGATCACAGTGGAGAAATCAATGTATACACTGCAAAAGTTAAGAAAAATGAGGGAAGGAGCAAGTTGGAAAGTGTGAATGAGAATATTGAAAGGAGTGACATCAGTCAAAATGCATTATACTGATGAACTGCTTTGTTAAATGACTACTTTGTACAACTATTTAAAGAAAACAAAGATGAGAGCTGGGGGCTCACAACTATAATCCTAGCTACCCGGGAGGCTACAATCTGAGAATGAAGATTCAAAGCCAGATAAGGCAGGAAATTCTGTGAGGTTCTTCTCTCTAATTAAACACCACAAAACCAGAAGTGGGACTTAGCTCAAAGATGTAGAGAATTAGTCTTAAAAAGAAAAGATCAGGGACAGTGTCCAGGACCTGATTTCAAGCCCCACAACTAACAACAACAACAAACAGATAATCAGATTGTGTGTGTGTGTGTGTGTGTGTGTGTGTGTGTGTGTTTTGTACATATTTTTTTTTCCCAGAAGGATTCTAGGATTGAGACCTGATTTTTCCTCAAGCAGAAAGGTATTTGGTAGTTAGAATGACATGTAAGTGGGATGGCTCCTCTTACCTTTAATTAAAAAAAAAAAACCTCAAAATCTAGAAAAAGTATAATAGCCAGTAATATAAAAAAGATGATATAATAAGAGAGAAGGAAAAGGAAAACAGTCAAGCCCTGTACATAAAAACATTTCAATTTGGGTGCTCTACTTTTCCTCCCAAATAATGGCAGTTATATGTGCTTTTCAATGCCCTTCCTCAGATTTGACTGTTCTCTTCTTTATAAAGAAAATTCTATGGGATTAAGCTTGTTTGTGCATGGCTTAGATTAGCTAATTCATTTAAGCATACATATCGGTATGGTGACTGGCCAACGCACACACCTGTACCCCTCCAATCTGGCCCCTCATAACATTACTAAAACATGGCAACACTGCCGTGAATTTTTCCATGGTTTATGCTGTCCTATGGGTGGTCATAGCATACTAGCAAAATACTTCGTATTGAAATTTACGGTAGTAAAAACCAATACTAAAGAAAGTATTCTTTGTATGGTTTGAAGGCATTTGCAAAAGTCCTTGATCATTATCTTTCTCATGCAATAACTAAAATCAACACAAACTAAACAGGAAAACAATCATGTGCTTCAGTGTTGTGTAAAACCAGTTACATTTTGGACAATTGATGACAAATTTACTGTCCTAAGGATCATTTTGAAACTACAATGCATCTTTGCAGGAATCAAGACATGGATAGAATCAAAGCAATTAACAGAAATATTCATAATCAATATTAATTATTTTGTGGGAATATATTTTTAAGCAAATAGTAAGTTTTAGTAAAGAGTGTTACTAGCATTATGTGAGTATTAATAGTAAAAATATTACATTTATAGGGGCTGAGAATTTGGCCTTGTGGCAGAGTGTTTGCCTAGCATGCACAAAGACCCAGGTTCGATTTCTTGGTACCACATACATAGAAAAAGCTGAAAATGGTGCTCTGGCTCAAGTGGTAGAGCCCTAGCCTTGAGAAATCCCAAGGACACTGCTCAGGCCCTGAGTTCAAGCCCCAGTACTGGCAAAAAAATACATTTACAAAGTCAAGAATAATCACTTGTTTGGGAAAGAGAGATATTAGTGAGTCTTCCTTTTTCCCTTCAAGGAGACTTATGTCTCCTTGTTGCTTATGTCTCCTTGTTTCAGCGCAGTGAAAGCTGATGGAGTATCAGAGTCTGCTCTGAATTAGACCTTCAGGAAGGCCCAGGAGAAAGAATCTCCAGGCTCTCATTCTTGGGGTGCTCTGCCTGTGTCATTTGTCTTTTTTTGTTCTGAAGTACTGAAGATAATGCAGATTTATAAACAACTTTTGTTCATTTTCAAGTCTGTGGCAGGAAAAATTACAAATATGGTATCAAATGATAGACTCAGGTGTCTGGCATCAGATAGAGACATTATTAACCTTTCATTGACTTCTAAATTGTAATTATAGAATCTTAAGCAAATGTCTTTTTGTGTTGCTAGGATACTTGTATTTATTGTTATATTTTATTGCCAGGGTAATGTATAGAGTGGTTACAGTTACATTTGCCAGGTAGTAGGTGCATTACTTCTCACATATTGAGAAGTTCTCGTGTTTTTGTCCCCATTTCCCTCTCCAACCCCTCCCAATCTTCTTGATTTCCCCCTTCCTTTCCCAATTCAAATAAACAAATAAACCTATATATCATGTAACAAAGTCAGATACAGTAACAATATGAGATTAACCAAGGGGCAACAAAGGAAAAGAGAAATAACATAGTACATTAAGAAAAACAATCATACAAGATAAAGCTCTTGTTTCCATATCCTAGAGATCCTTTCATTCAGTCTCATCCTATATAACCTTATGTACCTTGGTTTTGAGCTATTGTAATCCTCTGCTAGGAGAGTCCTAGATGTGTATTAATTATTACAAATGAGGGAAACCATTGAACCTGTGTTCCTTTGAGTCTGTCTTACTTCACTTAATACGATTTTTTCTAAGTCTTTCCATTTCCTAACAAATGGAGCGATGTCATTCTTTTTGTCGGCAGCATAAAATTTCATTCGGTATAAATACCACATCTTCTTCATCCAAGCATCTACTGAGGGGCATCTGGGTTGGTTCCATATCTTTGCTATGGTAAATAGTGCTGCAATGAACCATGTTGTGCTAGTAGATTTAGTATGTCCTTGTTTCTGGACGATTGGGCAAATGTCCAGGAGTGGAATTACTGGGTCATAGGGGAGCTCTATGTTTAGTCTTCTGAGGAACCACCATACTGCTTTCCATAGTGGTTGAACGAGTTTGCACTCCCACCAACAGTGTAGAAAATTTTGTTGGTTTTCTTGTTGTTGTTTTTCATTTTTATTCCGCGTCATGGGGCTTGAACTCTGGGGCTGGGCGCTGTGTCAGAGTTCTTCAACTCAAGGCTACCGCCCTACTCTTTGAGCCACAGTGCCACTTGGTTTTAAGTGATTACTTGGAGACAAGAGTTTTATAGACATTTTAGTGCCCGCAGTGGCTTTCCGGTAATCCTCAGACCTCAGCCTCCTACGTAGCTAGGGATTACAGGTCTGAGCCATCATGCCTGGCTTTGCTAGGATATTTTTGTGTCACTAAAATTTATGCATTGAAATCCTGTCAAGGGCATGAAAATAGGAGGCTCAATTCAGAAAGTTGGTTGAGTCCTGGGCTCTTTGTACTCATGAGTGAGAGAACATTCTCACAATGGAGGCCCAAGAAAGCTCCTGACTCTTCCAAGTGGAAAGACAAAGCAGAATGGAGGATGTTTATGAAGAAGCAGGCTCTTACCAGGCATCAGATCTCCCCACATCTTGACCTTATATTTCCTAACTTTTGGAGTTTTGAGAGATAATGCTTATTGTTTATAAACAAACAATGGAGCCCATGCTGTTTTGCCACCAGCCTCTTAAAAAAGAACAAGATTAAAAGAACTGTTTTGTGTTTTATAAAACTCAATATCAAATGATATGTAATTTTTACTGAGCATTGTTGTTATTCCCTCTGGTTTATTGCTGAAAACATTGAGATACAGAAATATGAAATGTCTTGCTATACTAGCTTGTACATGTTGGGACTAGGCCAGAACCTTAGCAGGCTGATGCAGAGCATATACTGTTGCTATATATAATCATATTGTATAATATTATATAATAATAAATAATAGTATACATAATACATATATTGCATATAATAATATATGATGTAATAGTATATGCTAATATAATAATCCTGTCTCACATATAAAATTTCTTTTCATAAAATATTTTACACACTGACAAAGTTTCCCCTTTTTCTGTTTAACTTAAAACATCTAAGAGAGCTGTTGATATTTGGAATTTCATTTTGAAGTATCTGCTAAGAAAGTCAGCTATAAGGAAAACCTCAAAGTAAAAACAGAATGAAACAGAATTCTTTAGTTGTCTCCTAATTTAGAGAGAAGATGTCTTTTAATAGGAGACTAGAAGGATTTGTCTTTTCTTAAGCCCAATTAGTGGCTATAGAGTCAGAAATCATACTTCTAATTATTCTATCATAAAATACCTTTTTTCTTCATTTTACCAAAAGGCTATTCATCTCTCTGATGAATATATGTATGAAACTTATAATTTTCACACTTTGTAGGACACAGGTTTATATAATGTTTATAGTTTTCAATATTATTCCTAATTCTTCTTCTTGTGTTGTTGAATAGGTCCTTTTGTTTTTATTTTAAAAAAATGGAGGTAAGTTAATCGAGCTATAATAATAATGACGGGTTATACTTAGAGTCTAAATCTCATTTCTCATCTCTTACTAGAGTACAAATAAGGCCCAATGAGAAATTTGGTTATTGTTATTTCAGTTTTTCCAAGATATTACTTGGCTTATTTACTAGTTCTTTTTTTTCTCTTAAATTGGATTGACCAACCTTTCATTGACTTGTGTACTGGATTCAAATGAAACTGTATTCTTTAATTAAATATCCTATTATTTTGCAGGATTAGCAAATCACTATGAAAACTTTATATAGACCTCTTTGTCATTTATAATAAATTATCATGGCGATCTTCACAGTTAATGAACATTGAAGGAACAAAATGCTTTTCACTTTCCTAAATGCAAATATTGACTATGTAGACAAATAGGGATGTGAGGGATGTGAGGGGTGTGTGTGTGTGTGTGTGTGTGTGTGTGTGTGTGTGGTGTGTATTTTGTGCAATGAAGAATAGGTTTTCAAAATGTATATTCAAAATGTAGCCAGAAAAAATAATAAACATACTATTCAATTTCAATCTGATTATTTAATAATAACATGGAAATCAAGGAAAACTAGCGTTTGACTAAAAAAATAATGTCTAGTTTCAGACTAGTGTATATTGTCAAGACCAAGTTATAAACTTCTGAAAAAACAGGAATTATAATGGAATGGCTGCTACAACCTTAAGTATGACGGTGTGAGCAGTCCTGCTATTATTTACTATGGTAACATAATAAAAGACAGCTCTGTTGGGGCCATTATCCTCGCTGCTCTTTTTTTCCAGTATAAATCATTATATTTATTATCTGTCTTCTTGTATAGGGAGGTCATGAGAAAGGCCAATCGAAAGCCGAAGAAACCTACTTTTCTACAGAAATTGGGGCTATTTCTAATTCTTTTTCGTTATCAAATACAAGGGAACAGAGAATTTTTTTGTGAAAAATTGTTTCATGTAAGATTAAAGTGCAGATTATTGGTGAGAAAATGACATTCACTTCTAGACACCTGGTAGATGCCTGGGAGATAGCACCAGGCTCTCTCTGATAGTTGTACCTTTCTTCCTTGGGGGATGTTTCCTGGCAGGTTTTGAGCAGGTGTACTGTAGCTTTTTTATTCTGTTCTAGAGACTTGTATTATTATTTATTGATTGATAAGTAAAGCTGTGATCTCTGTGAAGTAACTCCTTGTGAGTGAATTTTATTTAAACATTAGAAATATGTGACACACACAGTTTTCCCTTCTGCTACAAAAATCAGACAAACTCTACATCTTTTGCTTGATTCCAGGCTCATGTAGGAATATTAGCTGAACCATTTCACCATATTTTATAAGAATTCTAGAAGCCAGGGTGATACAATTTTGTTAATAATTTGATTTTATATTGCTTTTGAATTTATAGTCACTCCCATTAATACAGAGGCCTCTGTTGTAGACAAATATACCTTTCTGCAGAATGACAGCATCTTTATTTTCAACTCTCTAAAGACCAATAAGGAGCCTACAGCCTCTAGATGTAAGGTTTAGCCCAGTGAGCTACGGGGAGAGGTGAAGACTGAGAAAAATGGTGGGAGTACCATAGAAAACAGCTCAAGGGTCCCTTTCTCACTTCCAGGGAAAAGAAAACTACATATAAAATATAGCTGAAGTAATTTTTTCCTAGACGGAAACTGAACACATGGAATGGCTGCTCTAATCCAAATGAGGATTATTGATGGTAGTGGGGACATCACTTACACTAGAAAGGAATATAACTATTCACAAAAGTAAATATTTATAACAGGAATTCCAGTGTATGGTGTGGCCCTGGAGAAATGTATTGGTAGGAACTTTTCCCACCTCACCAAAAAGCATGATTTCTTTCACAGAAATGCAATCTGCTATCAACTGTGGCCAACCCAGGAGTGCTGGCTGAATATTAAATTTATTCTTGTAGCACTGCCCATGCTTAGAATCCTGGGGGATAAAAAAAATACAAAGCATGAACAGGTTCTATTTTTTTATAGGAGAAAATTTCTAGCTTTGCATTTCTTCCCTGTTATTTTTGTTTGTATTTTCTTATGTATTTTTTTCCTGAATAACTATTTCCCATAGGCTAACAGTGGGGTTGTCATTTCCTATTAAAGCTGTTTTCAGTATTCCTGTCTTATTTACAAAAGATGAATCTGGTCACATAAATTAACTTGAAAGAATTGGATAAAACTCACATTGGTTTCACAAAGATGTTAACTCTCATGGAGTTTGTTGCCTCCTTCTCTGTGGTTCTGAGATTTATTTCTGGAAAATTTTCTTGAGGATACAAAAATTCCTGTGAACTGTTGGTATTATTCTCTCAGCAATGTCTTCAAAGAGCTACTAGGTACCACAACTTCATTTTCTTTTATTCATTGGAGTTTATTTCTGAATAGCCATGTCCATTTTTTGTAGCTTTATCTAGATTGAACTTAAATCTAAATACTGATCAAGTGTTATCTAGAAGACTTCAAACAATGTCGGATGACAATCTACCCCAGATCAATTGAAGAGGAATGTCTGGGAAATGGAATTTAATTACTGCCTTTCTTTTCTCCCCCTATGCATTTTCTAGGCAAAGTTGCTTCAAGAATCTAATGCCTAGACACGATGACATTTGGCCTGCTACCAAAAAGCACAAGTGTGCAGTAAGTCACTCCCCTCACCTCTGTATTTGCTGTTCTTTGTAACTGTACTGACAGCCTCCTTCCTTCCATATCCAGGTCTCCCTCCTCACCATTGTCCTTCCGTAGTAGACAAGAGTACTTGTCTACTGTAAGCATTGTGTGTACATTCTTTTCGTGCTGTGTAATTGTCTAATATCCACTCACTTCCAGCTCCCAGGAATCTTCATTTCAGTTCCTAAGCCTTCCACTTCATGTGGTAACCTCCACGTCTGTGTTACCTGCCCTTTTGGTGCTACCCAGAGGTCTCACTGCTTATTTTGAGTGTTTCGTATTGGAATTAATCTTTTATTTTTCTTCATAAGGATAGAAGTTTCAAAGAGCAAATTTATAACAGTACAAATTAGTTCTGGTTACAGCATTTGTCATTAAGTGCTTGAATACATGTCCAGTTGTACATGTAAATCCAGTTTTATAACTCGTGTGTAAGAAAAAAACAGTGTGTGTGTGTATGTGTGTGTGTGTGTACACCTTCATTTTTTGTATAGTTCCAATTTTCTGTTATGTTTCAGAATAGCTATTATACGAGTAAAATGGCTCTACTCACTATATCCTGATGCTTTCATATAATACATAAAATGAGGACATTTCTAACTTTGCATTAAGTTAACTTTATAGTATACCCTATTTTCCATAAGAGGAAAGTAATTTATTAAAATATATTTTAGAGGTGTGTTGAGTCAATATTGATGATATAAGGTTATTATCACAATGACAACGTTGCTTAATTCAGTAAATATTCTTTGACATGGTAAACATAGCCCATAAAACCTGTGGTTAATATAAAGTAGGTAAATTGATTGACAAGTGGAACCTGGAGTTCCAGGGCTCCATGAGTTTATAGGTCAATAGTAAGCTGATAACTAGTGGTGAGGTGGGAGTGGAAACAGTGATATTTAAGACTTAAATCAACTGTTAAAACTACTGCTGATTTAACAAAAATGCTCTGTGCTGACTTTTAAACTTTATGGTTTGATCAGTGGCTTTTCAGTTCAGAAAAAAAATAAACAGGATAACTTAATATTGAAACATTTGAAAAGACTGATTTTATTTAATACATACCTTTATTTATTAGAAGCATGTAGCTAAAGTAAAATTTCCAATGATGGAATTCTATATGAATTTTTAAAGGAGGGTGAGAAAGAAGTTAATAAAGTGTTATTTCAGGCTATTTGTTATTATCTGTAAATTTGTCAGTAGTATGTGCTTCAAAAGAGTTGATGGAAAATATTTATCAGTAGACAATGAAGGCAAATAGATTGTTTATGACAATTTGAGAATGCATTTCTTGGCAGAATTTTGAAGTATAGACATAAATGTTATTCTTATGTCTGCTCTTGATGACATCCATCGTCTTTAAATATCTAGATTTTCAAGTACTATATGCTTTAAAGAAATTCACTAGGTTGAGTATATAGTGTTTATATTAGTTTTGATGACATATTTGTGTACAAATGTTCAATCTATGTTATTCTTTTAAAACAGTCATTTCCATGCAATTTCCTGTTGTTTGTGCTAGAATGCCACTATCAGATAAATTTATTTGAATATCCAAGTCCATTTTTTGTTCCCAAATCTATTATTTAAAGATTAGCATTTCATTGATGACTGCTTTCCAAGCATCAAAACAATTGTTAATTAGGTTAAATAGCATGCAAGTACAATATATTTGAGATAATATCTATTCAAATTATTTTAAGCCTTTTTGAGTTTTGGCAATATAATTTTGTTAAGAACATATACAGTGTTCTAAAGTAGACAAATAGGATGACAGATTAGAATGGGGTTATTATGCTGGTGTGGGGAGCTGCGAGGGCCGCGCCTTAAAGATGGCACCGGTTTCCGCCTTCCGCCATCCCGAAGGCGAGTGCTCTCTGTGAAAAACAACTCCTTATATGGCTAAGTTTTGGCTTCTGGCTTGCTTCCGCGTAGTTGGCCCTATCGGCATCTCCCACGTGGCTTTTCAGGATTGGCCAGGCAGAGGTCTTATAAGACCGGGGTAAACTACTTGGAGAAGAATCCTCTGTTGCGTCTTCCTTGCTGGTCGAGGCGGAAGCGACATTCTGGTAAGCATAATTGCCGTATGTATATGTATATGGCAGTAACATGTTCTATAATCTATGTTAATAACTCTAATGTCAGAAAGAAACATTTATATAAGTTATTCATGAGCTAGATGGATGATCGAAAAGTGGATAGTCTGTGGAAAACAGTCTTGAATTGATTCATTTGGGGAACTAAAGCCTTTTATAGAAGTGCTTTAATAAAATGCTCAATGATTACTCATTAATCATTTAAGAGAGATAAATAAGGTATCTTTTAAAAGTATATACAACTCCATTGCCAATAAGTGGTTTTTTGAATGTCGTAGTCTGATATTGGCCTTATGAGTCCAGTTCATGATTCTAAGACTGTCAGTCTTTGACTTTTTGATAGGGAGCTTCCAGTATAGTACACAATGAACCGACATTCATTAAGAAATCTTTATGGCTAGTGAATTTAGTATGCCCTTCTTTCTGGATGATTGGGTAAATGCCAAGTAGTGGAATTGCTGGGTGATAGGGGAGTTCTATGTTTAGTCTTTTGAGGAAAGATGATGACAGAAGGATCAACTGCATGCATGTTGGTAGTTACAATCTTTGCTAAGCTTTTGAGGCTTTTGTTCTTCTCAGCCATTGTTTGAGCTATCTAGTATTATCTCCTAGAACTCAGACTTTCCCTTTATATAATAATTTAGAGTATTACTAGGTATACAGCAGGAGAATTCCAGGTCCCTGGCCCAACAGTAAGCAAGTTTTCAGCTCTGTGAGCCAGTTCCCATCTCCGTGGGTGCTTAGATAAACCTTGAATTGTTCATGTCTTAGAGGAAATAGATATGCTAGTTTATCGCACTTTACGTATATGTACACTATCTACATCTATCTTTCTGTCTATCTATCTATCTATCTATCTATCTATCTATCATCTATCTATTACCCATTACAAGAGAATAAGAAAAGATAAAAGGAAAACTTCCCTTTGAAATATAATCCCATCTTGGGAAGTTAAAAAAAAATGGCTCTGTCTTGTTCCTATTTATAGAGATAATTAAAAACAGATGTCCCTGACAACTCCACGTGCACATGTGAATACTTTAAAAAATAAATAATAAAATATTACACAGCTACTTTTATATTAACATATTAATAAAATACAATTATGACAAGTCTGTTTATACTGAAATAAACATGTTACTCTGAAATTAACTGACATATATATATATAAATAAATACTTTATATGAAAAGAATGGGATCCTAGAGAAAGACCCAGAACTTTTACTTTCTAGAGAGTCCTATATTCTATCTTAGAAAGATTCTACCTGAATTATTGAGTCCAATTAGCCCATGGTTTTTAGTACATTCTTGGGTAGCAGTGACATGTAGAGATTTATTTATTAGACATTTTACAAGTATAAGTTCAAAATATTCCAAATATAACTGATGTTTCCAAATAATTTGAATACAAATCAGATACATTCACAAACTAGGATTTTACTAGAAATTCTGTGTTAACTAAAGAGTGAGCAATTTTAACAATGATTTTTATCTTAAACTTTACTATTCCAACAAAGAATTTTAAAAATCAACTAATTTTAGTCATAAGTACAAAATGAAATTCATAAGGATGCCAGGATAATGATAGTTTTAGACTTAATAACTTCAGGATGAACTTCAACAAGATTTCCATTTAACTATGTGTTTAATCGGTAATTGACTCTGACTTACTCTTAAATTTTAGTCTTTAGAGATAAAAATAAACTTACTGATTTATTTCAGTACATTCAAAATAAGAGTCAGAAATTCTATTTTATAGTAACAAGGGAATTAATATGTAATATAGCACATTTTTTTGTGTTCCAGGCATTCAAGTTTTAATATTTTATTATTGAAAGGTTATAGTACTTCATGGGAAATTTTAGGTATCTCACTATCCTCACAGATTTATCTTACTCTAAGAAATCCTTGTAAGTAACAAATGATACAGATTTGATAAGTATCCTTTTTACAGAAGAAAATTACAAAAGTCTAGGGACATTAATAGATGTCCATTGTCTCTGAATTTAGGATTGGAATTCAGGAGTGCTAATTTTCAATGACCTTGTGAATAGAATAGTGAAGGGAACATATATTTGTTAAGGTTACTTTACAGGAGCAAACGATAATTTATGTAGTGATTTTGAGAGAATGTTTCCGAAGGAATAAATGCTATTCAGAAATTTATACAAATGGGAACAAGTTAAGAGAAAGACTTTCTGATTGCTAAATATAGTGATTGTTGTGTTATCTAATGTGACAAACCTACAATCATGTTGTTGTTTTTTTAATATCTAGATTTTTTTTCCCCCAGGTTTCTTTAGGAGTCCCTTCTGTAATGTTAGCCAGCTTCTAACTTTTCTGTCTTGTTAAATTTTCAAAAATTTTATTATTTGGAAGCGATAATATCACTAAAGATGCATGTGTGTGTATCCTTTCTGTGTATTTCTGTGTCCACAGGTATAGAAAATAATTTGATGTCCTAAATATAAAGCTGTTGAGATCAGTGCTTTCCTTCTAGCCTAAAGGTACCTTTCATTTTCATATCGACATTACTCTGAAGCCAGTTGGGGGTTCAATCAGTGAGGTAAAATTACATTACAATTATTTCTACTTAGAGAAAAATGACAGCTAGAAATTTTATGTTAATTAATCTTTGATTTTTTATTATTGTATGACAACCTATCATAAATTTTCTTGCAATTCAGTTTTAGTACATTCTATAAATTATTTTAGTTTATTTCAGGATTAAACTGATTTACAAATGGTTAATTTGTAGAGAGCATTTTTATGCTATAAAAGCCAGTATGTTCATATGAACATCAGAAGGAATGATTTAAATAATAAGAAATAATTGCAATAGCAGGAATAGACCACATTCCACTGAATGCCTGGTCAGATTATATTCTTGCTATCATGTTAGATTCTATGTAAGAAAATTAGTACATATTAAACACAATGCACAACAGTTCACAAACATACTGATATTTTCCTCAGACTCCAACTAAAGAACAAACAGGTCTCTGCTGCTCTTGTGTGTATCTTTCAGCCAAATGAGGAAGCTTCTGCTTCCTCACCTACATACTCAGTTAAGCACCATCTGTTTCCTGTTTTAATGTGATAGCTCACATAGTTTTTCCAAACCATTCACATCAGTAAGCACAATCCTAATAGACAGTTTATATGAATTAAGAAGCATGTTTTCACTAATTCTCTCTCATATTTTCTGAAACACCACACTGGCTTCCCCAAAACTACTTTAGCAGTTTGTAATCAGCTAGATTGGTATAGGCTATTTTTTAAAATGTATTGACCATACTCTGATATTCTATTTGATTAGCAGAGACACATGTGCCTAACAAAGAAACTGGAATTTTAATTTGTACATTGAGAGAAATTTCTCCCAGCTCATCTTTCTAGCTTTCTAATCATTAAATTTCTCTTACCCTGCCACAATTTCTTACCATATGGCATTATTACAATTTTGAGTTTCTGAACCACAAAGTTAATTGAGAATTTATTTTTGGTACACTCCTTACTTGTTACTATTTTTATTCTGTACCTTACTGGGAACGAAAAATAAAAAGTAATTTATTCTTTGCTTTGTAAGATGCTATGTATGAAAAATCTGTTTCTCTTTGGAAAAGTGCTTTGAGTCCCATGAAATAAACAAATAAGATGATATGTAGTAGACTGGCCTATGGTTGGAGTCCAACCAGCTTTTGCCTACCCTTTTTGGCAATGCAAGCTACTGATACTATTTGTTTTAAATTTCCTAAGCAAAGAAATTTGCCAGTTAATTCAAATAAATTTAAATGTGACTATAAATTAGTTCATGAACATTAAATGATTTGTAGTCAGGAAATTTTAGGATCAAAACCCTAAAGGTTTCATTAGTACACAAATTGTTGTATACTAAGACCCATGGGTTCTGATTCCATAGTTCTACATGGGCCCAATGAAGTCTGGCAAATTTTCATGGGATGCTGTTGCTACTGATCCTAGAACTACCTACAGGGAATTGCTGGTATGTTATGTAGCATGTTAAGAAGGGAGTTGGATTTACCTGTGCTTTGCTCTTGCTCTGCTTCTTAACACTGTTTGACCTTGGAAAAGTTATTAACCTCGGTAAACCTCAGTTTACTCAGCTGTAAAATGAGGGTAATACCTATCTCCTGGGGTTGTGGTGGGATTAAATAAGCTGATGCATGCTAACAGCTTAGTCCAGTGTCTGGAAAAATAGCTGTTTAATAAATGTTAGCATCATGTCACTGATACGTTTAGAGAAAAGGAATAATATGAGCCACCTCTGTATTTCTGTATTATATTGTGCAATTAAAGGACAGAAAGCAAAAATAATTGATGTTAAAAGTAGCAACTGTGCTGGAGCTGGTGATACATATATGTAATTCTAGCACTCAGAAGTCTGAGGTAGAAGAATCATCATGCGCTCAAACTAGTATATGGTGAGAGCTGACCTCAAAAAAGATAAACATAGGAATTCACTTTATGTTAAACATTTATATTTCTATTTACCAGAATCAAAAAAAGTTTTACTTTGAGATTGTGTGGCTGAAAAGTTGCTTTCTATCTTCACAATTTTCAAATTTTTCCATACTTAATCTATTTGGTGAGTTCATCTTTCCTACTTAGTTTTGGGAATTTTGGTCCACAAATTAAAGTATGTTTATTAAGTGAAAACATGTCCTTATATTAAATTAACCATATTAATTCCAAATGAAAATAAAAAAATCAACATATGTGTAACTCATATATATATATATATACACACAACATACATACTTGATCTAGTATTGGTAGTTATTTAAATCAATAAATTTTGGTTTTCTTAATAATGTCAAAACTCATTAACATCAACAATCAAGACATGCATATCTACATTCCATATAAATGTGTAGATTTAAAAGAAATAATTTTATTCCTTTTAATTGACTTGAGTTCCTGTTTGGAACAAAGAAGATCTGTTGTCTGATATGCCTGGTCTTTGGAACTATTCCTTAACTTATACTCACTGGAACTAAGCCACCTGTATACTTGGACTTGGGCACATGCACAAAGTAAGCTCAAAGTAAGAAAGGCAATAATGCCATCGGGATGTTTCATATTACTTTCTGGTCCTTATCATTTATTTCAGTTAGAAAACAAATCATTCAATTCAACTTTTCTACATTGAAAGTCCAGTGTGTATGTATGTTGCATTGCGTCTTGCTGGTTCACACATTATTTCCCGTGATTAAGATCCTAGAATCAGAATTAACTAGCCATGGTCTTTATGAGGAATAAGGAAGGCAAGAAGATCAGTTTCCTTCAGCTTAGCTGAGCTAGGCCTGCCAAGACAGCCATTGTAATATGGTTTTGCCAATTAGTGGCAATCTGCTAACATGACATGCACCACAGGAAAAAATTTCATCTGCCTTTTCTGTGCACATGTCTGTGTTTGGAAGTCTGTGTGAAACAGAAGACCACAGTTCATCAGAATTCACTATCTGATCTATACAAATCTAACACACTAAGGCCACATAATGGTCTATGAATTAAAATATCCATCCCTAAAAATGTTTTTGTAGCATCTTTTGGTCAAAGATATTCTCACTATGCACCATTCTTACTACCTTGACCTAGAAAAGATGAATTAGAAGGAGAACAGAGGCAATGAGAATGTGAACAAGGCTAAAAAATCCAGTTTCCAATTATCTGAGCATGTCTTAGCACTCATATTCCAAGGACTTTGTTCTAGGTGAGATAGAACCTAGAGCACCAGAGAAGTAGTATTCTGCTTAACAGTAGCAGAAAATAAGGATTTATAGAGAGAACAGATGTGTACAGTGGGGAGGGTAAGTGAAATTTTACTCTCCTTCACAGACTAAAATGAAATAAAAGCATAGGACATATCAGTCACTATGGATCATACCTGCAACCTTCACTTCTGTGAAGACTGTAGTTCAAAGTCAGCTGGAGAAGGAAAGTCCCTGAGACGATTATCTCCCATCAACTACCACAAAAACAGAAATGAAGATGTGGCTCAAGTTGTAATTCATTATCCTTGAACAAAAATGCTCAGGAACAGTTCTTAGGTCCTGAGTTCAAGCACTCAGGATTCACACACACGCGTGCGTGCGCGCGCGCGCACACACACACACACACACACACACACACAGTGTCAGAGACTGAAGCAGCTATTAATTTCTTTGTTTTCCATTTATTTCAAATTTTTATTAGTGTCAGTTTAAAAAAAAGAGGGGTTCATTTTTACACATTCATATATATGAATATATATATGTATATGAAGGACTGCTGCCAGATCACTTCCTCTTTCTTCCTCCCTAATCTCCTTTGCCTCCTTCCTGAACCAATATCAGCAAGCTTCATTGTTCTATTTCTTATGTTCCTATGTACATGAAACATATCGCCTGGGTTTGTATTCCTTCACCGTCTTCACTTGCCCAATCCACTTGTCCAAATATAGGGTATGTTTTATCTTTTTAATATTCATTTTGTTAATGTGCATGATAACTGTTCAAAGGAGTTTCACCATGTTATTCATCCATTCCTATAGCATACTTTAATCAGATTGATGCTATAAACACACACAAACACATATGTCTATTTGGGGATTCTGTTCTGTTTATATAGCTATCATTCCCATATGACAGAAAGCATGTGACTTTTTTCATTCTAAATTTGGCTTGCTTTAGTTGACATTTTCCTGCAAACAACATAGTTTCATTCTTTATGATTGAATAATGGTCATGCATATGTTTGTATGTGTGCGTGTGTGTGTGTGTGTATTGTTGCTGTTTGTTACAGAAACTTATTTCAAATAAACTTTTATAGTTTTTATTAAAAACTAAACCTAAACTAAATCCTAAACTAAACTAAATCCTAAAACTAAAGTAAAACTAAACTAAACTAAAACTAAAGAAAATCTAAATCTAAAACTAAACTAAAACTAAAACTAAACTAAATGCTGGCTACTTTGGAGATAGAGACCAAGAGATTTCAGTATGTGGATTAGGCTGGGCAAAATGAGGTTTGTAAGACTCCATTTTAACCACTGGCTGGCCCAGACAGTTCATGCTTATTGTCTCTATCAGCAAAAGTAGACACATGTAGAAGAATTGCAATCCAGACCACTCCAGGTATAAACCTCAACAGTAGTTAACATAAAAAGAGACTGAAAGCACTGTTCAAGTGGTAGAGCACTGGCCTAGAAACCATGATTGCTCTGAGTTCAATCCCCAGAACCATCAAAAACAACAAATAAAACAAAAAAAACCCAGAATTTTGGTAACTTTATATAACTTCTAGTTTACCTTCGGATATAGTCATCTTTGAGAGCATGATTTAAGTTCTTATCCAATATATCACACAAGACCATTATTCCCACTATTCTTATCTTAAAAAATAAATGATCCTAGGGCTTGAACTCAGGGCCTGGGCACTGTCCCTGAGCTCTTTTGCTAAAGGCTAACATTCAACCATTTGAGCCACAGCACCAACTTCTGGCTTTTTCTGAGTAGTTATTGGAGATAAGAATGTCAAAGTCTCTTCTGTCTGGATGGCTTCGAACTGCAATCCTCCTGAGCATATAGGATGACAGGTATGAGGCAGCAGTGCCTGGCGATTCTTATCTTAAAAACCATCAAAAAACCATCATTTTACCAAGAAATAATTTCAGAAAGTTATATACTTAGAAATATATGATTACTTCTTAGGGTTTTATGGGTTAATTCCAATTTTTTAAATGGTGGTGGGTTAAATAATTTATCAACAATAAATTTTATATTTAAAGAAACTGTAAGAAGCAGTTTGAAATTCATATGGTAGCCACTCTATAAATGATTCTATAATTGACATAAATGATTATATCAATAATAATGAATAATATAATGTTTAAATGATAAAAATATAGAATCTCTTTTAATAAGCATGGTTGGTTTGAGAAAGTAAATATCAGGCCCTTTCAGACCCCTTTTTGTGTGGAACAAATCACTTTTTCCTAGCAGCATACTTCTAGTAGCAGCCACAAAATGAAAGTTTTCCCTACAGATATACACCTTCAAGAGCAGATTTTTATTTCTCTGCCTGATTTCCGGAAAATGAAATCTGATTTCAGGAGGATGTAGGCCAATTCACCAATAAATGACTGTTGTAAGCATGTATCAAGTTGTGGTCACAACTTGTGATGCAAAATCTGCCCTGTACTTCTTTGCACCTAAGAGGAATAATTTTAGCACCAGGTCCTGTACATGGATTGAGTGCAAAGATCAGCTCCAGGCAGGTTTAAATAAAACATTGACATTTTGAAAAATGATCCAAGGGTTTCCTTTTTTTTTCAGCTGGATAGGTTCTTTTTCTTTGCTATTCCAGGTACTATCCATAATAAAACAACTTGTATTTTTTAGAGCCTTTTAAAAAATCATTGAGTATATTTCCTATTCTGCAGGGTGTAATAGTGGAATAATAATAATATGCAAACCATGAAAATTAACGTTGTTGGCGTGGTTGTTCTTGTCTGTAATCCTAGCTATTTAGGAGGTTGAGACCAAGAGGATCACTGTGCTTCAAGCCAGTCCAAGTGGGAAAATCCATGTGTCTCCTATCTCCAATTAAGCAGTAAAAAGCCAAAAGTGAAGTTATGGCTCAAATGGTAGAGGGCTAGCCTTAAGCAAGAAAGATAAAGAATGGTGCCCAGATCCTGATTTCAAGACCTAGTATTTGTGCACACATGTATACCCACAAACAATTATAAACTAAAACAGAAACCATGTTGTAAAATTACTAAAAGCTGCTTTTGACCTCCTCATTCTATCTTTGGAAAACTAAAGAGCACAGCTCTATGTTCATTGGTTAAATCCATCTACACACATATTTACATATATATGCAATAGTCAACACATATATAATGCACCAGCCATTACTGAAGGTAATTTAAAAACATACAATTGAGGACCAGGACTTTCTTTTATTCCAACTTTCTAATTTTATTAGGATTTTATTATGAATGTTTTGATAGTATGTACATATTTTATAGCACACCTGGTTGTTCTTAAGAGATAAGCAAATTTACTGTGACACTGTATTAGCAGGGACTGTGTCCTTGTCACAGAACTAGTAGATGGGCTAGCTTATGGGCAGGAGACTACAGTCACTGCCTCTGACCTGAAAATAGATATATTGGATTTAGTTTGTTGGACATAAGTTAATTATCAAATTTCATCATATAAATTGTCTTCAAAGAGAACAGGCAGCAGGATGGCTCATTACTGCAGAGTTCTCTGCTCCACTTCTTCAGCTGGCTCTCTTATGCCAAGAGCCACAGCCTCTGATGGAGACTTTAATTCATGGCAATACTGCAATGCAGTTCATTTCAGGATCTCTATTGTTGTGTCCCTGAGGGTTCATTCTTCTCAGTAATGGGAATGGCTCTGCTCTATAGGAGGTTAAACATACAGAACCCCAGTGGCTTGCATGATTTCTGACTTTAAAATAGTCCCTGGCACATAGATGATGTGAGATTTCCCTCTCTCTCTCCCTCTCTCTCTCTCTCTCTCTCTTTCTCTTTCTTTCTCTCTCTCTCCCTCTCTCTCTCTCTCTCTCTCTCTGTCTCTCTCTCTCTCTCTCTCTCTGTCTCTCTCTCTCTCTCTGTCTCTCTCTCTGTCTCTCTCTCTTTCTCTCTTCTCTCTCTCTCTCACACACCCACATGTGTACACACACACACACACACACACACACTTCTCTGCTCTCTGTGGTTTTCTTTTTCCCGGTGACAATAGCAGCTAAGGTTGAGTTTTCTCAAACACGCTTTATGTGATGAAAGCTAAGCACACATACAGAATACCTATGACTGGAAAAATATACAAAAGATGATTCTAAGCTTATTTCACACTAAAGAAATCAAATCATCAGTACAGTTAATCATCAGGTTTTTTTGCAAGTATTCCTTGGGGAGGAATTTTCTTGTAAAAGTTTCATGCTTGTTTGTTTAAAGTCTTTAGTATAAATTTGCAGGTGATGAGAGCAACCTTCACTGTGATAAAAGAACAAGGCCAAAGCCACTGATTGGAGAAAATTACATGAAGTCTTCTTTTTCTTCTTTTTTTTTTTAATCAGAGTCTCTGTGGTTGACTGTCTGATTTTCTAGGCCAGATGTCAAATGTTTTTCACTGATGTCGATGTTGAACTAATCACTAAACCAATTCCAAGAATGAGTAAGTGAGACAGTAATAATGTTTCGTTCCAGGACTACATGAGGTCTTTTCCCCAGCTATGAGCAAAGTAACAGGACCTCTCTGATTCCATATAATTACATAAAGTCTGACTTCGAATTTTTTAAGATTGTTCTGTCTCTTCGCATTATGTGACTTTCTTATAAACACTGGAATATAGCAAGTATCTGAATGCTCTCAAATAAAATGAGAAACAACTTGAAAGTTCCAATTTTGTTTATATACTTTCAAGATTTATATTTAATAACATACAATTTACCATTTAATCTCTTTCATGTAGTTTTCTTTTTTGCCACAATATGAAGGAGTCATTTAAAAGATCTTAGAACTCATAGGGCCACTGATTTAGAAATCCTAGAATATGAAGTTATGCTTAGGAGGGAAAATACTTTTCTGAACATGACTGGTAGTCACACTGGAATGTTTTCAAAGTCTAGGAGAATGCACACATCCTCCATTAACAGACCCAAAACTGCCTAAAGAAATTTCACTGGTGTCAGTTTCTCCTACAGCTCTTCTCCTGTCTGTAGCCCAACAGAAATAAGATGCCTAGAGAAAAGATGCATTACAGTCTCTTCTGATTAAGGATTTCCTTGAGAAATGAAAAACCAGACAAACACAGAGTAAGAAACAGGAGGAAGGGGTGGATGGGTAAAGCTCAGTTGTAGAGCAGTGTATGTCCAAAATGTAACATAGGCTGGGTTTGATCTCTAACCCTAGATTTAGAAAAAAGAAATTGAAGGAATGAAAAAGATAAGAAACAGGGAAATTTCAATTAGTTGCTGGAGAAGTGCTCCAAAAAGTGCTTCTTCCATCCAAAAATGCAACTGGATTTCCCTACTAAATCTAATCAATTACACAGCACCACCTTCCCTTCAACAGAGCCCACCCTCAAAATACACCCACCACAAATATCCACCTGTCACATATCAAAACTCAAACTTTCTCCTAAGTTTGCCCTGAAGAATGAAAATTTTCTCATGCCTTTTCTTTCATATCGTGCCTTTATGCTTTTTGATGTTGCTATTAAGGCTTTCCATTTTAGCTACCAGTTCTACTCATTTATTGTGGCGTAACAGGTCACTTAAAATCTTACAACAGAAGCAATTTTCTTGTTATTGTGTCTCACAGCTCTGGGAGTTGATGGGGTCCAGCTGTCTGGTTCTTGATTGGAGTGTGGCACCAGCATCATTTCAAAGGCTTTCTCTGCCACATGTCTATTGGTTGACTTCTCATCTCATCTAGGACTTCTGGGTCTTTTATTGGGGACTTGGATTTAGTTAGACAGAAATTAAAAGCTCTCAATTTCTTAAGCTCTGATTTGACAGGGGCCTCGAGTCAGTACTACTATTTGATGACTGAATACATTAAAGAAATTAAAATAAGAGAGAGCAAGAGTCTAAACCAAGTTAAAATCAATGTTAACAGATGAAAGGTAATACGATGCATAAAAGAGATTTTTATAGGAAAAAGTAAAATTAATTAAGAATAACTCTGAAATGTTGCTAAAATGCCTGATGTCCCTGGCTAGACACACCAGGGTGAAACGAATTGTCCCAGAGTATGAT
This sequence comes from Megascapheus bottae, assembly GCF_031878675.1. Lineage (NCBI taxonomy): Eukaryota > Metazoa > Chordata > Mammalia > Rodentia > Geomyidae > Megascapheus > Megascapheus bottae. Next base: position 43,615,260 of record NC_143517.1, read on the forward strand.
ATGCCAGAATATCCCCTGATACTAGAAATTCTTAGGAAAAGGGTTCTGCTCTCTGCTCCATCATCAATCTTGGCAATGATATTTCATGTCCTTTTGCCTCCATTAAAATGCTCTCTGTCAGTGAGCATAGACATAACTAGGCTCTGGATTTCTTAGAAAGATTAGAAATTATGACATAATTATTCAGTCCAAAGTAAGGATAAACTACACAGAGTTCAATGATTCAAAGTGAAGAATTAATGGATTCCTTGATATATAGCAGTAGTTTAAATAATATTTTTATTAAAACATAACTTAATGCCTTAATGTTGTCTTGTTGCTTTACTTTAATTAATTACCTAGTTCCCAACAACTTGAAATAAGAAGCTCAATATCTCAGATTTCATTATGCATTTTGTGCATTATGTAAAGTATTGGGCTTGAATATTCTTCCTTACATGGTGATTACCTAAATTATCTAAAGCTAATCGGACTACATATGTGTTTGTTCTTCAGAAATATTTGCTAGTTCAAAAAACCTTGGTCTACTTTGACTTCTCTCATTACACTTAATATCAATAATCACATTAACAGGATTTTTTGTTTCAAAATATTTCATGAGTCTATATCTAGATTAATTCCTCTGAAATGTCAATTGGAAATGTTTGATTTTAATAATGGCTTATTTGAGATACCTTTTTAAAGTTAAAAAAAAGGAATAGCATTTTTACCATACTTGAAAATCTGTGAATAGCCCTTTCTTCTTTGCTTCTAGACATATTCTGATACAGAGAAAAGGAGGCAAAATCATTAGATCACTATGCAGAATTTCCTGCAACACAGAAATACCTTGTTTCATATGCACAAATTCTATTTTTAATGCCCTAAATAGAAAATTTAGGTGAATATTAATATATGCAAACTAAATCCATTGGCAATTCAGTTTTTTAAAAAATCATAATAATCATCTTAGGAAAAAAGTGGCAGTGCAATACCTGGCCTCTTTCTAGAACTATTGACTGTCTTCAGAACTATATAGAAACCATTATCCTTGCCATATTTCAGGTTAGTCTTTCAGCCTAAAAGTAAAATCTATAGAGCATGTTGAATAATCTCTCTTGCAAGACCGTCATCCTACCTCATTGAAACACTGAGATAAGATATTCAATGGGTATGAATGCTCTTTACTTATCACTGAGCTTTAAAAAAGCTCATGTAACTAGATTCACATTTTATGCTGAACTGGGCTCCATTTTTAATTCCTATGGCCATTGATGGATGAAACATACAGAAAAGATGAATTTGTAGCCAGTAAGTCTGCTGTTTATAATTTCTGAGCAAGCTCATTCAGAGCACCCAAAATGAATCAGATAATCTGTGATATTTTATTACTTTAATGAAATATTTTCTTAGGCCTTGTTTCTCCTCAAAAAGGAAAAAAATTATAACAGCAAAAAGTTCTACTTGATTCCCAAGTGATAGTAATAATAATAATAATTACTCATATATATATATATATATATATATATATTTAGTCAGTCAGTCATAGGGCTTGAACTCTGGCCCTGGGCCCTGTCCCTGAGCTCTTCAGCCCAAGGCTACCTCCATAGTCCTTGAGTCACCGTGGTTTTCTGGTGGTTAATTGGAGATAAGAGTCTCAGGATCTTTAGTGCTCTGGCTGGCTTTGAACTGTGATCCTCAGATCTCAGCCTCCTGAGTAGCAAGGATTCAGGCATGAGCCACCACAGCTGACCTGTTGTTTTTATCTACTATTAATAAGTTTGTGGAGTCATACAAATCAAATCTAACACCACCATGTACAAAAAATCCACAGAATTAAAAGTTACAAGGTAAACTCCTCCTACCTTTGGAAGCAGATTGTAGGTATTATTTTACTTTTATTACCTTATTTGCTTTTTGCAACATGTAGACACTGTGAAGAACTGGTAAGATTTGTGTGTGTGAGAGTACTCACTAAGATACTAAGAAATACAATAAGAAAAGAAAGTTCTAAGACTTCAGGCCCTTCTTTATTTCTGTATTAGGTAGTAGGCATTGGTGTTGTTTCCAAGAAGTAAATTTATGACTTTGTAGACACTCGGTGTACAGACCAGTTCTATCTCCTTGAAATAACAAGAATCCTTGGAACTTCCCCTGGATAATGAAATGACAGTAGCTGCAGTGGCTGCCAGAAATTAGTCACTTCTGTGTAGAAACAATAATTTGTTGATACTCCACTCTCAAGTATATGCTTTCCTACAAAATTGATGGTGAAATGTATTTTGATAAGAGCTTTAAGAAGATAACATCACTGGAAATACAAAACCAATCCATGCCTATGATTATTCTTGAGAATAACCTAGATTTGAAGTGGAATTTGGGTGACTTAAGAATAAATCATTAATATTATAAACCACTGATATTTGAAAGTTGTGTGGTATTTCAGTATAATTTTGAATTCTTTTAGCTGATTAAACTTTACCCTTAAATATCAACTTGCATACAATAAATAAAATACATAGTAAATATCCTCATTACTTAGATTGAAAAATAGAAGGTTTCATTAAGTTAAAAATATTTACTGAAAACTTGATTCTCAGTGATCTGAGAATATTTCTAGATAGTTATCTTTACTAAATGGATATTCATTGCCAAATTGGATGTTGTTTTTTTTTTTAATTTTTATTTATTTATTTTTTGTTACAGGTCAGTTGCTTTATTTTATACTTTGTACCTTTTTACTTTTTTGTTTAAAGTGACTTTTATGGTTCAAAATATATTATTGTATAAGTTATTTTTCTGGATTTCTAACCCTACATAAGGGCAAATAATTTTTGAATAATTATTGTGGATTGGTTAAGTGAGAAAAAGTTTTGTTTGAAGTTTGAGATTTTAGGAACTTCAAATCTTTTAAAATAAAATCTTTATGTATGCCTGGATGACTATCAACTTAATTATGTACAAAAATCAGCTTAATTGTGTAATTAAATAGAAAAAATAGAATCCTAGAACTTCAACAGAATTCTAGAACTTAAATATTAGGGGGAAAATTGTATAATTCGATTCTTAATATAGTTTTGCACATTGAGAATGTAAGACTGAAAAACATTAATGGGATTGTTGTAATTGATGGTATGGGGTCACTTCTATGTTAATATCAACCTCCATGAGAATTCTCTTCCTAGCCAGTCATGCCAAACTTTCTTACTTTTTATTTAATCTCAGACAACTGTTACTATACTCTCTGCTCACATTCTGATGCACAGAGCAATATTTCCTGAATTTTGGAACTTTGCAAATGCATGTCTTTCCCTTCTGTTTACCTTTCTGACTCACTCCTGCTCAGTTTACATGGCCATCTTGTACAGCACTTTTCCCATATTGAATGTTTTGAAAGGTGACTGCATTTCTATGATCTAGAACTCATTCATGTTTGCTCATACTATTTTTTGCTTAAATAACAACATTACAGGTTTCCTTCTAAATTTTGGTTTGTTCTGAAAGAGGATATTTCATCCTACCTGTTCCATGTAGCTTGCAGTACATTTCAAGGGGAGCAGTGTGTTGACATCTAGTATGGTCACATGACTTGTTTTAGTTAATGGAATCCTGGTAGGAAAAATGCATATATGGCAAAGCCAGGCTCTACTGACAACTATCACAATCATTAATGTACTGTAGAGTCGGCTTCTGAGAATTTTTTGTGACTGTAGTTATTAGCTAATTAAAGTGATACACTTGCTTACATATCTTCTTTGGATAGCGAGAAAGGTAGCATCCCAAGAAGAGGAACTGTATTTCCATTCCCAACTGCACTTTACCAACATTTATTATATAATAGGTGCTCACTGTGTTAGAAAACAACAGATGGAATTTTGTTAGATGATGAGGATTCTGTTTTGCCTGCTGATTCCTACATTCCACAGAAGATTTTGAAACTGAATCAAGATTGGGGGATTCAGGAAAACAAAGACTATTTATGCCACAGACTAAGGAACATTGTATAGGGAGAGCAAAATTATTCATACCATGCTATGATCACTTGCAAGTTGGGAATAAATCCAGTATAGATTATTTTTGAGGAATGAACACTAAGATAAGTATAACTGAAACTCAAAGTTGAGATAATCTATTTCAGATCAATCCACAGTGGATTCATGCAGCTATTTTTAGGAGCCAACTGCAAAGCAGAAAGATACATGACTGCTAAGAAAAGACAGAAGAATTCACATAGCTTGCATGTGCAAAGTAAGATATTTTTGCATAATTTTGGTATCACATGCAAATGCCAAATGAGTAAGGAAAAATAAGATAATGTACAATATTTCTACAAATAGTTTACTGTTCATTTGCTGGTTTCAGTGGTCTAGGAAAATGTATAATTAAATGCAAAATTTACCCTCCTGTGAAGATTTTTTCTGATCAATATCATCCAAACTTATGTAAGTTTATGGAAGGCAGAAGTAAGTTGTAACCATGTTCAGGTGCCTAAATAAAGTTTCTTTTGGCTACTTAAAAAATAAGTGATTAGAGGCTGGGAGTTTGGCCTAGTGATAGAGTGCTTGCCTAGCATGCATGAAGACCTGGGTTCAATTCCTCGGTACCACATACATAGATAAAAGCTGGAAGCGGTGCTGTGACTCAAGTGGTAGAGCGCTAACCTTGAGAAAAATCCAAGGACAGTGCTCAGGCCCTGAGTTCAAGCCTCATGACTGGCAAAGAAAATAAATGATTAAATTGGATATTAAGCTTCTAATAGCATACTTAATTTTCTAAAGTAGTTTATTCTAGCTACTTTTTTTTTTACTCATTTATCTACTTTAAAACATTTGGGTCTATCTGTGTGACTCAGTCCAATGTTTCATTTATACAAATTTACTCAGGATCTATTCCATTCATTCATTTCAAAGATTTCTTTCAAATTTAAATACCAAATATTTTAAATAATTTAGCTGTGAACTAATAGGTACTGTTAATGCATTTATTGAATAGGAATGAGGTTCAGATACATTTGTAGTTTCCAAACTTCACACTAGTTAGCAGTAGTAAAGCTTATCAAGACAAATAATGCAGTAGAATTGAAGCACAGGATATGTCTAGAGTTAATCCAAATAGTTTCACCGTGAGCTCAGTTCTCTCTCTTTGGGAATTATACTAAATCAGAATCAAGGCAGTCTGCATGAAGTATATTGATTTTTATTTTAGGGACTATTTCATGACTTAACAAACTGATAAGAAAAACCATTAGGAAGTGATATAATGTGCTGTTAAGAGTCACTTGTGAATGTTACACAGATAGGAAATCAGATCGTATGCTTAGCCAACATTACATCATGCCTCATTTCAACAGAATAATTTCTGGGGCCCTAATGAGGACTCACTAGTCATATTATTCTGGAAAGGTGAACTGTTCATATATAAGAGTCTCAAACTTTAGCTCTTTTCAAGGACTTGAAACCCTGTAGTCTTACTGCTCTGAATTTTTCTGTTATTAGTATAATGCTATTTCTGTTTTTCACATGAATTTTCAGAAATTCACTTTCCTTTCTTTTTTTTTTTGCCAGTCATGGGCTTGAGCTCAGGGCCTGAGCACTGTCCTTGGACTTTCTCAAGGTTAGAGCTCTACCACTTGAGCCTCAGCACCATTTCTGGCTTTTTTCTATGTATGTGGTACCGAGGAATTGAACCCGGGTCTTCATGCATGCTAGGCAAGCACTCTACCACTAGGCCAAACTCCCGGCCCCAGAAATTCACTTTCCTTACAACACATAGCATTGTACGTTTGTTAGTTATTCAAGTTCATGATATTCAATATGGACATTTTGTGTAGAGTTTCTATCATTGTGAGTTCTCTCTGGGGGAGTTGAAAGTAAACTTTGGAACAAAAAGTTATTATAATATGTAAATGTTTACCTGGTAATGTGGAGAATAATAAGCCCCTTTGATGGTTATATATTAAAAATTCATTTGAGATTTGCTTTGTAGTATCTCTAGATAATAGATCTATGTTACCATCATACGATTGGGACAAAACTTTCTTTTTGAAAACTAAACATTTGTTGAAACAATCCCATGAATTAGCACATATAGATAATTAATATTTAAAATTTTATTTTTGTGTTATGTGTGTTTTTATGTTGGACATATGAGTATGTTTAACATTTTTAGTAGGTTTTTTTTAAATTTCTGATTTAAAATTATAGTTATATGAAACAAAAATATCCCAGGTTTGTTTTTTGAATTAGTGAACGTTTTCTGACTGAATATTCAGCCCGAGATAATTTTTTTTTCTCATAATATCCAATAGAGTTTATGTTACTGCAGACAACCTCCATACACATTCTTGTGGCCGGTGAACTGTTTGTACATGTTACACTTAGGAATGATGGAGTGCATTAAATTCTACATTTTATACTTATACTAAATAGTAGCATCTTTCTCCAAAATGAAAGCTAAATAGCAAAGCAGAAGTATAACTTTTGCTATATAAATGATTTAACTAATAATTCCTCATAATACATTGAGCACTCATGAGCAGGGAAGTGAGCTGTGGTTCTCCAAAATCAGCACTGATAGAATTGATTCAATTGGCTTGGAATATTTTATTATCAGGAGAATGTTACACAATCACTGGGTAATAAGACTAATTAGAAAGAAAAGAAATAAAACTGCTTGCAGTTTGGATTTTGAATTCCTCCAAAGTCAATGTCTGCAAAGCTTAGTATCCAAGTGGTTTTACTGCATTATGATGTGGCAAAACTTTTGAGTTAAGACTTGGAGATGGTTTGTTATTGAAGTGGGCTCCTTCAAAGGATGTTGGGATCTTGGTCCATGCCATTTGTCTTCTTTGCCTCTCAGCCATGATCAGGAATTTCATTAGGCAGTATGATCCCCCAGGATGCATGGCCTTACCACAGGCCCAAAGCAATCTTGATCTTGAACCTCTAAAGTCCAACCTAAAGGATATCTACTGTCTTTTTAAGTTAAGTTTCCCACTTATTATGCCATGGGGCAGGGAGGGGAGGAGGAAGCCAATGTATACAAGACAACAATGGGAAAAAAATGACTGACATTTCTTTTAATGTTCCATACTAAGAGAATCAAATGTATCTAAGTAAGGGAGGGATTATAACATTGTATGCACATGTTTATCACAACATGATGTGTGCAATTAGGAATATTGCTTTGAAATAAGTGCTCTCTGATTTTAGTTTTGGCCCTGCTATTTGTAACTGTGCAAACTTAAGTACTTTACATTGTCTCTATAATTCTCTTTTCTTACTTTAAATTTGTAGTATTAAAATAGAATACCCAGATAAAATTATTTCTGCTTAAGCTAGCCAATGATAAGTCTCATGTCTCCTACAGCTGGTTCTTCAGTGCTAATCATTTTACCTTAATGGTAACCTACTCAATAGATGGATTATAGTACATAACACAATCTTCTTGAATGAAGTGGATTTTATTCCTTAATTACTTATTTTTCCAATTGGGGTGGTGGATGTTTCATTATAAGGTACCAAGTGAAATGTTCTTCTTGTATTTTTAATGGCAGTTGAATTGACTAAAGACACATATTATGCAAACAGCCCTCCTTTCCAAATATAAAGAGCTGGATGAATCCTACTTTCTTCAAAAAATATACCAATAAATCAGATGAAATATTTTTTATCTATAAAACAAGATAAATTTATATAGCATCATGAATAATCAAATTCAAGTTGATGGTGAATATTACTTCTCCCATTTCTTATTAATTACATTTGAATCAAGTAAATTTATTGTTACATGTTTTGATATTATATTTTATCTACCTATCTGTATATAGATAGATACATACATATGTGTATGTATCTATCTATATATCTCTCTATATTTATACTGGACTCATTTTGTTGGCTTCTGATTTTTTAAAGACAAAGAACAGAGCATGACAAAACAAAAGCAAAGAAAACCTTCTGATAACTTTTTGTAAGCCAAAATAGAGTTGAAAGTGGCTGTAGTCCAAACTCATCACACAGGAGATCACACAGATGAAGAGATAAAATTTACCCATGTGAGCTCCTTAACAATGCTTACTATTTTATTCAGAATCACAGGTAAGCCACCTGCACACTGATGACATCACAAAAATAAAGGCCAGGGGCTGATTACTGGATGGATGTTCTTTATTATCATATATCAGGTGTCACCTGCAATTTCATGTCTCTGGCAATGCGACAGAATCCATCTGTCATCTAACCATGGATCTTAGTCAATTTTCTCTGCTCTTTGGAAACCAGCTTTTACATTGTGTGGGTGTAGTGAGGAGCCAGCCTGTTTTCTCAGACTGGCTGTGAAATAACTAGGACAACAGTTAAAGAAAATAAGCTGATGTTTTCTGCACAGTACCAGAAAATAAAATATCCTGTTTCTCTATACTTTTACTATATCAAACAAATAACAAGGCTTGAGTCTGCCAGAGAGGTTGCTGACAAGTCCCAGTATGAAGCATAGATAGCCAGTAAAGCAGTGAGTTGGTGCAAAGGGAGTGTGTTACACATGAAATGCTTTTATAACAAGGTCCTTGGAGCACTTCTGGTGGCATATCTTCTAAAATAACCTTCCAGCAAGACAGATAGTTTATTATAAAAATTCTGTGCCATAAAGACTTGGGAGAAGAAAAGAAATGACATCATCTTGTGATGTATATGTAACTATGATTTCCAATCCAGGGTCCCCCTACCTAAAAAAATGCAGGACCAGTGGCCTCCCCATCCCCAGTCACATTGCCCCTCATTAATACTGTCTTCTCAGGAAAAATGGTGGAGTTGAGTTGCGCAGTTGATGAAATTTCAGAGATTTTGAAAATAATCTGAAATATCAGAAGTAAACTAAGGATTATTCTGTAGACAAAAGAAAAGTCTGTTTTCCAAGAAGAGTGCCTTTTGTAGCCTGAACAAAAAAAAACTAACAATTTTTTGAATGTCTAATTTGGAATAATTTTTCTACCATTTCACATTTGGCGTGCCATTAACATATGGGATTATATTTAAATAAAGGTGGAGTTCATATGGTTTGAAAGTGTAGGAATACCCAAGAGCTTTGTTTAATCACATAAAAGGATAGGCTGCATTTGAGAGCAGGCTGACATTCACATAGCAGACATATGGGGCAGGTAAGGTGTGGAGTATTGTCAGGCTTCAATGCAAATCAGGATTCTTTTAAATGTGATGGAAACTCAGTAAGGTAGCATCTGATAGTATTTCCAACACTGGGCAATCTGGAGAGCTTTCTACGTAAGCTCGAGTAGTGCAAGTAAAAGCATAATTTTACTAAGAAAAAATTCAGTATGTGCAGTGTGTCCCTTGATTCCTAATTGAAGTGGCTAATTATGGAGTTGATATTACAATACATGCTCCATCACAATAGACTTGATTCTGTAAGAAGCTTCAAGACTCTTTCGATGTCAATTACCAAGCAGGGTTTTCAGACCCTGCATTTGTCATAATTGTATTTGAATTCTTTGCTGGTTGATTGGAGGGTTGTCTGTAACTACTCAGATGGAGGAAAACCAAGGCACAATGAAAAGGAAAGGTGAATGACATAAAAGATCAAAGGGACCTCAGCTTTTACCAAGGTTCTAGTTTCTAAGAATCATATGACAAATAAAAGCAAATCCTGAGATTTAAAACCAGGGAATCCTTAGTACAGAAATCCTTCTAAAATGTCCAGCGTAAAGCAACAACAACAACAAAACCCCAACCGTGTAGCCAGTGGGGGAACAAAGACTATGAAATCCAGTGTGGTAATATAAATTTAAATATTAATAATCAATCACTTATCTGAGCAAATTAATGTTTTTGGTGGTATTGGAGGTTGAACTTAGGACCCTTCAGCTACCTAGTAAGGATCTTTACCTCTTGAGCTATGCCCCTAATCATTTCCTCCCATATAATTTTAATAGGGTATTATGTACATGCCCAAGCTGGACTATATCCCTAGATATATATTGATGATTGATCATAATATAATTTCATGTTAAAGAAAGTGGGATTGTAACTTAGTGTATAATACATGATAGATCAATTAGTCTCCATATTTCTTAGAAAGAAAGTCTCCATATTTCTTCAAAGAAAAATGTTTAAGGAACATTTATTCATAGAAAGCAAATTATAAAAATATTTAGTCTATAACAATTCCACTTGTGTAGGGAAAGTGTGAACATTTATATATTTGTATATGCATGAGATATTTCTAAAAACTATATAGAAAATACTCTTTATCATTCTTATGAATGATGCTAAATAAACAACGAGGACCACATTTACTTTTATTTTTAAACAGTTTGAATATTTTATCATGAGCAGGTACAATCTCAGAGTCAACATTAATTAAATTAAAGGATAATAATCTTAATCTTTAGGTAAATACAGCATTATTACACTGGGAAAGAACTCTCTCCATTTCAGGGCACTCTGGTAAAGAACATTTTGTGTTGTGTGATCATTTCATCTGTCAAGTAAGTGAATTTGTTTCCTTCACTTTGATAAATGTGAATGGGGAGAGGTTACCTAATAGGCACTATACCAGTAGCTTTCAAACTCTTCAATCTGGAATGTCTATTAGAACTCCCACAATTCCTTATCTTATATCTAAAAACCACCTTCTCCCCTATAAGCCACATTTTCTTCCAATTAAATATTGTTACAGGTAAAAAGAAATAGCCAAATAAAATTTAAAAGACAAAGCTACTAACTTGGAAACACAGACCATGTGAAAACATAGACTGAGTATTAGCCTCTCCCCTCAAGCCTGCTCATTACTGAGATTGTTTGCCAATGACTTGGTTCCCAGAGCCAGCCTTGATCAGAGGGGCAGGCCTGAACTTTTGATTCATCCTCTGAAAATCTGTCCTTTGACCAGGGCCAACTTTGAAAACAGCATCTCCATCTTGCTGCTCAGTGCTACCATAGATTACTCCTTTGGTTGTTCTTATTTAAATTCCTTTTCTTGTGGCCCCCTCCCAAGGTCCAGACTTTCTTTCTCTACACTGTCTACCTAAAGAGTAAGGCCCTGTTTGTTACCCCACAACTTCCAGGCATTAAATGTCTGATTCTTTGCCTTTTGAATATCTACTAAGCAGCCACAATACTTCCCTTATTTATTGAGATATTTAATAAATAGCCCCAGATCACGGCTTGCATACTTATCTAGATTTAATAGGTAGTCTTAACTTGCCACTTTCTACTTCTTAGAACAGAATTCTATTTTTCAAATGGAAAATCTTAGGATGTTCCTTCTTCTTAGTTCTAGGCTCTTTTCTGTAGCATTCTAGGGAATTCTGAATGAATGTCTTCTAGATAGCTTATGTTTCCCGTAAGACTCAGTTTCTATTTCTGAAAGGAACTTTTCTGGATCCCTCACCTGCCACAATGTTCAGGCCTCCATTGAACTCGGTGCCTTCCTTCACAACAACCTGAAGTACCTATTGCACATCCATACCCATTCCTGGCTGAGTTTAAATAGATCAGGAGAAAAAATTAAGAAGAATTCAAGATAAGGTTGAGAATAAAATACCGCTAAAGCCTCTGATTTGGAGATAGGTTGCAGGTGGAGAAGTGTAGGGACAGCTCATTTACCTAAGCTTGATGCATTCTCTCTTCTGCTGTGAAACGGGAGCTAATTTTTTTCGGCATATTTCATTCATTTAAAAGAAATTGAAAATAAAAAAGGATGTATTTTTCCCTTTGGTCAAGAATCCAGAGACTGCAGGAATACAGAGGTAAGCAAATGCAAAGATGATCCAATATCATATTTAAGGGAAAATGTGCATTTTCTCCTTTGCATCCCTCAAAAGCATCCTGAAAAATATAGACGGAAACACATTTTCATTCTAATGCTTATTACTACTCACTACTCTTTTCTTCCTTTGAAACTATCTTGAGAGATCTCTTTGGAAACATATAATATCCTCATCAGACCTGACAAGAGGTAAATGAAAGCCACAGCAAGTAGTTTGCCACTGGCTGCAGCACAGGAAAATGAAATAAAAGTCCACATCCCTCCTTTCATCAAAGAGCAGCTGTTTTATGCAACACATCTCTTCCTTAGATCTCTGTTACATGCTTGGGTTGCCCGAGTCAGGACAGGTGGTCCCCAGGGAAGCCTTGACTTTTGGCTTAATGGGTACCACATGCTGCAATGGTAGCATCTTTCTCTTCATTTGCCTCTAGTGCAAAATTTTGTCAGGGATATGATTCTGAGTCTAAAAATTAAAATATGCATTAAGTATAGACATTTTCTTGGTAGGTTTCTTTTCATCATTTTTTATCTTTTTTCAAAAAGCTACTTTCACCCTAAAATTCCCATATTTGAAGTACTGAGGCACTGCAAATGATGAGAATAAAATATCTAGTTCCAATTAATATTCTTTGTTACTGATACTCCTGCTAAATGGTGAGCATGCTACCCAGGATTAATAAGGGCTAACAAAGGTGCAAAATCCAGATGCTGCAGGAGCCTCTTTCTCTAAGATGTAGCAAAAACAGCATAGAAATATGGGACTAAATATGGTAATTAGCGGAAGGGTCATCTTCAGTATTTGAGCCTGAATTTATTTTTGAAATGTTGTAAACTTACTATGCCTTCGGACTATAATTGAATCAGGAAACCAATTTGCTAAAACTTTCCTTTATTCCATGGTGAGCCGGCTGCCGGTAAATGCGGGATAAGAAGAGATCCCCATTCCCTACGCTCATGTTACTTATAATCTACTCTGGGGAAAGACGGTTGACGTGTATTGAATGTTAGTTTCCAAAGCTTTACAAAGCAACAAACACACCAAATTCAGTGAAAGAAAAAGAAGCTCCTTAAAGAGTTAAACTTACAACTCTAACACGGAACTTGAATGGGCACTTAATGTTTGACAGATACATGTTTAGGAGAATTTTTTTTAAAAAAAGAGGTAGATAAGCTGTATGATAATGGGTGGGAGAAAAGAAGAATGATTTACATTGAACTGACCAATCATGAATATTGGAGAATGAAGTGATGCTGAAAATGAACTTTTGTAATGGAATAAATAAGGAAATAATGATCAGAGAGCCTAATCTCATCAGAGTGCCCCCAATTTAGTAAAATGAACTGGTAAAAAGAAAGACCAATACTGTTTGAGTGCAGTTATGTTCGTTTTGTCTTACCACAAGGTAAACACCATAGATCAAATGTTCCGGACACTGCTAAAGAAACCACACCTTAAAAGGTCAAGATTACCTTGCTTTGAAAACTAAGGCTTAAAGGCATGTTAAATCCAGTTAGGGAAGCTTCAAAGTCTCAGCCAAGAGTTTAAGTTTCATCTCATGTCATCCGCCTACACTGGAAAATATCAGTATGCTAGAAACATAATGGAAAATTATGAAAGTAATTTCTAAAATAAGCAAAGGTTAGGATAAATAAGGAAACTAATGTCATTTCACTTTCCACAATCAAGATTTCTTACAGTCTACCCATTTTTCCCTAAATTGTTCTAGTTGTGAACATCACTATCAAAGATATTCACTGTGCCTTTTTAGTGCATACCTTCCATGTGAATTGTACAGTCTTGGACAGTAAATAACAAGAATCTCACGAAGGAAACAAAGACTCCCAATCGACACACTGCAATACATAAGCCCATAAGTTTCTCCAGTTAGAGTGAGAGATATGGAAACAATAAACTAAGCCTTCTAATTTAGACCAGATATTATCTAAGATGGTTGAAGTCATGCACTGTAACCACTTTGGGTTCTTCATCTCTAAGTTACTCTATTAAAAGATGGAAATGCTTTCCAAAATTTTCAGAATAAATCACTATAATAATGAATTTTAGAATACATGATTTTTGAGGAAATATATAGAAGATACCTACCCCAAGAAAATAAATTGATAGATTCAAATAAGAAATAGCAGAGAGCATGTGAACTGATAATCCTCCTAGATTTTCACATGAGAATCTCCAAATTGCCTCAGTCAGAAGCAATGTCATAATCCGTACTCTCACATTCCCTTGCTTCCACATCATCCTTTCTGTTCCTGTTGTTCTCTGTGCCTGGCATTAGCAGGTACTCAAGAACATGTGGTATTATCACAATATTGGTAGTGTTAAGGAAAGACATGGCAAATTAGGGAAATTTACAGATGGGCCTGATACTCCAGATTATCAGCACCCTTGTGTTGTTGTTAAACAAAATCCTTTCCAACTGTTCCCATGGCACTTTATGTTTTATGGCTACAGAAAAACGTATTCAGTAGGGTTCCCAGCTCTGAGGACAGTGATTCATTCAATTCTGAAGGTGAGGAAAAAGTAAAAGGTGGCCCATTGTTCAAAATAATAATTAATACAGCAGAAATTATTCAAAATTTCAAAACTTCATTTCCTTTTCCTTTTCCTGATTTCCGGTGCAGTTTACTTGAATATGTTTACTTGAATATATGTATATTTTTCTCCTTCAAACCATACTCAGTGCAAGTATGAGTTGATACAAATTTTCAATATCCTTCATGTCTGCATATGCTAAGTGACAATTTCATAAATTTTCTTTCATGCACCCTTTATTATTAAATCATTTTAATTAGCATAAAGTAGTTAGACAAAAGTTTCAATTCAATAGGCCAATTTATGCATCTAGATTCGTGTCACCCCTTCCATCACTCTCTCCCTCCATCTATCTCAACCCCATCTCTGTAGGTTTCCTACTTTCATTTTGATGTACCTACACTGAATATTCCATTCTTCTCTCCATTCATCAGCCATTTTCCCTTTAACCTCAGCTCCTCAGATATAGCATGTTTTAGCTTCCTGGTTTTCATTTTGTCAAACTGCCTGTTATTTGTTCAAAGGAACTGCACAATTGAAATCTACCCCCTGAATATGCCATGATTTATTCAGTTTGATTTCTGTAACATCAATATTACTGAAGCTTCAAAAGATATATCACAAAACAGTATTTCATTAAAATCATGAAATCTACTCCAAATCTATAAGTCGTCATGCTAGGAAAGGTCAACAAGAAAATTTTATCAATACAACTGGAACAAAATTCAATTCTGTGGCTCAGGGTTGAGAAGATCTCTATGATCGGCTATTTGGGTTTCAATAACAAAGGGGTCACTACTTGATAATAAGTTGGGTCTGTCCTCTTTCATATCTATAGCACGAAATATGGTAACTCCTCCTGATTTCTTATTTACTTGTATTCAAAAATTAAATATTTTATTTAGTTGAGTACTGTTTTTTTCTCTGAAATAATTCTAGTACTTAAAACTGTCCTCAATAGTAACCTGGTCCTGCAGTGACTGGATTTTTTTTCCTTTCCATATTGGAGTTTGAACCCAGGGTATTGTGAATGCTAGGCAAATACTGTACCAATTGAGTCATGTTCCTAGCTCTTTGTGCTTTTAAAAATTTTTTCATAGAACTTCTCAAATTTATTCCAAAGCTGGTGTGTGCTATGACATTTTTATTTATGCTTCCCACCTAGCTGGGATGACAGATATATATCACTACAGGTATAGACCACCCAGTTGTTTATTGGGTCAGATAAGGTCATATAAATGCTTTGCTGGCCTCATGATCCTAACATCTTAAGTAATGAAGACTACAAGGCTGACATGGTGCCCAGCCTGCTCATATCTTTTTTGTTGTTGTTGTTTAGGTGATGTATAGAGGGCTTATAGTTACATTCGCCAGATAGAAGGTACATTACTTCTTACACATTGATACTCCTTCTCATGTGTTTGTCCCCAGTTCCCTCCCCTCGTCCTCTCCCAATCATCCTGTTTTCCCTGCTCATTCTTGTCGTCACACTTGAAGTTTTCATTGTGAATACACAATGAACATGGATTTCCAGGAATCAGTAGCTCTTTATAGAATATATTTTGTAAAATAGTTTTGGAAAGAATTTATTTTACTGTATCAGTTTAAAGAAGGGAGAAAGAGAAGTATTTTCTGCTCCCCATGCAGGAAATGGCAGTTACAGAGGCCCAAACTCTGCTTTTTCTTAAACTATTATGACTTCAAAAATTCACAAAAAGCTGACATACAAGGTGAAATCTCTCATGACCCATCTTCCGCTGTTGGAAAAACTATAAAAACATAGGTTGTTTTTCCTCTCTACAACATGATGGATTGTGCATTTTAAAATAGAGAACTTTACTTTTCATTTGGGGTCTCTTTTCAAAACTGATGCTAAATAATTTAATATAGAGCAAAGTACTCCAATCACTAATCCAGTAGACATAGGTGGTTATCGACTTTTTTAAGTTTGTTTGTTGGAAACAAAACTGTGTGTTTTACCTTTCAATTGCACATTATTTTAGATTCTAGAAAGCTTTACTAAAAAATATTCTACATTGTAAATATCACTTAATTGTTCTTTTCTTCCTTGGGGATTTTATTACATATTTGTAGGAGATATATTTCAATTATAAAATATTTCCTGCAGAAACAATAATGGTTTGTTGACATTTGGGGAAGCTATTATGACATAGCTTACTCAAGTGGAATTTGAATCCAATGCAAATTAATCTATATCATAAGAATCCCAAAATACTTGAGAAATGAACACAAGTGTTTATGTGCTCACATGCTAAGTAACATTTAGGTAGATGTTCAGTCTTTCCCTACTACTTCCATTATTATAACTTGCAAAAAGAAAAGAACTTAGAAAGCTGAGAGCTATGAGACTTTTATATTATTATCTCTTCAAAAAGTTCATTTTTGGACAAGTATCATTTGGATAGGGATTAGCTTAATCAGAGATATTTGAATCTACTTTACTTTAATTTTAATCTCTTTTTTTTTTTTAAAAAAGTCTGAATCTTTAAAAGACCTAAACCTGTAGTCACAAAGCTTTGCTTCAAATAAAGGGGAAAAAAGAAGAGGAAAAAAAATAGAAGGAAAGTTTTGAAGCAGCCAGGGGCTGTAAGAGAGATACTGCAGGCAGCAGATTTGTGACAGAGTGGTGCATGAAACCCATCAGCTGATGAGTGAAAATCCCTGGTTTCTAATTAATCGAGGTACACAGGCCAAGGGATGAAGAGGATCAGGGAAATGAAATCAGGAAAAAGATACCATCAGTCATTTCTGTGGCCCATTGTCATACTTCAGAATCTGCTGTAATGAATCACTCAGGCATTCCACAGATACATTCAAATGGTGAAGAAAATTCATTGTCCAGTGAAGAGTGCTTGATAAAAATCTTTCCCCCCCACTTCTTTGTCAGAAGTCTATGATCAGAAAAGGAAACTCAGACAGCACAACAGGTGTGCTCTCTGCAAGCCTGGTGAAATCTGCAAATGAACCAAGTACGGAAGAATCTTTTGGTTACTAAGTTTTTCTTCTCCCAAAATATGTAAAGAAGGGGGGGTGGATAAAGCACCCAGGAAAAGTGTCTTGGCTTTTTAAAAAAGGTGGCAAAGATGACAGCAGAGCATAAGGTGAAGAAATGGAGAGGGTGAATCTTATTAACAATTGAGAAATTCATGTTCCTATTAAAAATATCCCAACTAGGGAAATGAAGAATGACACTGCCAAGTGTAGTACCAATTCGTTTAATTGAACTTCTGAAAGGAAACCTTCCCTTTGAAACACAATTAGCCCAACCAAGGAACTTGTTTTGGCATAGATCAGAAAAGAGGAACCTGTACCTCACTCATATAGTTGGGCAGCTGCTCTGAGGCCCACAGCTCCTGGGGTTCCTAGAGAATGAGTCTCAGTTAAGTCGAGGAGACCGTAACTGGGGTGAATTCATATTTTAATCTGAAACTTTTATTTGAAGGTTTCCTAATTCAGGCCTGAGTTTCTCCTAGGTCATGGCTGACATTCACAACCGACATGCACTTCAACGGAAGAAATATTTCTGGTGGCACTTACAACACAGTACCTGTGATTTTTTTACTCAGAACTATCTAGGAATAGGTGTAAGTGTTATCTGCCACTAGGTGACATGCAAAGATAATTGTTTGCAAATAATCAGGTACTGTTCTGGTCACGTAAAGATGGCTGATTTTTTTTAATTTAATTACTAAAATATAGGGCATCACTGTATTATCAATCACTAAGACACTTCAGAGTTGGTAATATTAAAATTGTAACAATAATGAGAACTCGGCTTCATGATGAAAATAATTTTCATCATGGATACATTACAAATCCATTTGCAGTTACTGTTTGTGAGAATTCTATTATCTATTTTCTTGTGTAAAAGATCAGGAAATATAAGCAATTATTGGAAGTATGATGTATCTACAAAGTTCTCAGCGTAAACTCAGGGAAACCTGGAGCTTTCAAATTGTCAAGACAAAAGCAGAAGGTAAGGTAGAGGAAGTGGCTATAAGAACTTTTTGACTATCGTTTGCTTCCTTCTACTAGTCAAACTATATTTTAGGGAATATTCTGTGACGTAGGCCCTGGATTAGGTGCTGGAGAAGTCCTGCAGAGATAGGATGAGTAGCTCCTGACTGGGTTGCACTGATGAGGGTCCTGGCCTTTAAGATACTTTGGGTTATACATGTATATCACTTCCACTCATAAGAGGACAATTGGCATGTAAGCCAATTGTTTTTTTTAATAATTTAATTTTTTATTGTAATTAGTAAAAGGGTAACATGATATTTGCCAGATAGAAGGTGCCTTAATTCACATACATTGATACCCTTTCACATGTCTTGGTACCCATTACCCTCCCTCCCCCACCCGTCGGGACAGCAAAGGAGATGAGAGACAACATAGTACATTAAGGACAACAATCATTCGTTATATGGCTTTTGTTTCAATTAGCTTCATACTATATGTAAGCCAATTGTTGATCAGCTCTGTCTGCACACTAGAATCACCAAGAAAATAAAGAGCCAAGCCGGGCACTGTGGCTCACGCCTAGCTATTCAGGTGACTGAGATCTGAGGATCGCGGTTCAAAGCCATCTGGGGCACTAAAGTCTGAGACATTCTTATCTCCAATTAATCTCCAGAAAACCAGAAGTGGCACTGCGACTCAAGGGGTAAGGAGGTAGCTTTGAGCTGAAGAGCTCAGGGACAGTGCCCAGGCCCAGAGTTCAAGTTCCACGGCCGACAATAGAAAAAGAAAAAGAAAAAAAGACAATAAAAATCTATCACCTCCATCTCTGTCTCCATCTTCATATGCTTCTATCTTCATCTGTGTCTATATCACCAATATCTGTATCTTCATCCAGTCTGCATTATTAGAGTTAAATCTTTAATGTGATCCCAGCATAAAAGAGATTTCTAAAAGTCCTTAGAACATTCTATTGAGCATCCAGGATTAAGAAATATCAGACCATGCAATGCCAATAACATCTACAGGGGCCAGGAGTGTGGCTTAGTAGTAGAGTGCTAGTTTAGCATACACAAAGCCCTGGGTTTGATTTCCCTGGCACCACATACACAGAAAAAGCTGGAAATGGAGCGGTGGCTCAAATAGCAGAATGCTAGCCTTGAGCAAAAAGCATCCAAGGACAGTGCCTAGGTTCTGAGTTCAAACCCCAGGACTGGCAAAAAAAATTTAAAAAAGAATTACATCTACAGAATCAATATTCTGGATATTTTAATAAGAAGCCAAAAAATTGCTTTTAGTATCTTTAGTAGCTTTTTAATATTTTTATATCCCAGAAGTATCTTAATTTCTAAGGATTTCTGGAAGTCCAGTAAGTTACTTGTAATAAATAAATATACATCTTCATATAATACTTAGATCATCTTTCCATCTTTCTCTCTCCTTTCATTATCAAAATCAGCATATTTAATGTGATAATTGGTCCAAGTAAGACTTGCTCATTGTTGCCCCTTGGATATTATTTCATATCAAAGAATCTCGAACAGGAAGGTTTTATTGTGCTAGAAATTTGTGTTAGAAGCGTGAACATACACAACCAAGGATCACTTTTAAATATTTTTTTTCAGTTTAAAACATGCCTGAGATGGGCACAATGACTATGCCTCTACTATGAGGGAGGATCCTTAATATCCGTAACAGTATTGGGGTGTTCTGAAGGACAAAATTCATGAGGCCATCATCTCAACCAATGAAGAAGACTAGATATGATGACACACTCACGCTATCCTAGCAAGGCAAGAATGGTAAATAGAAGGATTCTGGACTACTAAGGGCAGAAATGCCAGGTCCTTCTATTCAACAGCGCTGGAGACAGGACTCACATAGCAAGCAAAAGGTCCTGATTTTAAACTCCAGACTCTCCCTCTCTGCCTCTCTCCCTCTCTCTGTCTCTGTCTCTTTCTCTCTCTCTCTCTCTCTCTCTCTCTCTCTCTCTCTCTCTCTCTCTCTCTCTCTCTCTCACACACACACACACACACACATCAAAAAAAAATCTGTTCTAGGAGAAGCTAAGAATGTGGAATAGAAACCGAGTATGATTAATCCTGAGCTAATAATCATGCCTTTGAAGTAGGTACATAGACCTTAACTATACCAATGCATAAATTTTACTTCTGTATATTTGAAATTTTTCTTAACTAAATGTGTTTAATATAAATAAGTAGACGTATATCTATGGCTTCAAAAGGAAGAATCTGATCTGAAGAGATATTGAGTGTATAGGAGGAAACCCAGTGACAGAAAGCTGGTAGGAATCCCTTATTGTATTGAAGGCCAAACCATTGCAGCGGCATTCTACTTGCTGTGCTTGTGCTCCCAGGGCTCTAGTGAAGTATACTGTGCCTTACAGAATCTGTGTTCACAATCTGTGTTTGGGCATTTGTTGATGTGGGAAAATACATTCTAGTTCTTTGTTTCCATTTGGTATTTAACTCATATTACTATTTGTACGTGTGCACAATATAATTAGATACAAATTTACAACTGCTATCAGCTCAATTGTTATTTTATTTGCCATATAGTCTTTATTGGGATATTTTTCTACTTTACTCCTTTCTTCACCATTTATTAACTTTCTTGTATGCAGTTTTCTAATTTTATTGCCTCCACTCTTAGAAACTAGCAAAGCCACAAATGCCAAACACCTCCAAACATTTACTTGATTCCCTTTACTCAGACTTTGCATTCCATAACATTCATATGTCCTAAAGTGTGTTTGTGTGTCCACATGCCTAAACATGGAAGTAGTTAGTTGTTAAAAATCTGCCTATTACTGTCACTGTCATTTAAAACATTCCCACCAGCGTGTAAACTGCGCCCCACACTGGTTCTCTGCTTTGGTGAAAGTCTATGAATAAATTACATTTCTAGACTCTGCAGCTTTCTAATTCTAGTTTACTGCACTTGGGAACAGCATCTTTTCTTCATATGTTGCATAATTTTTGTCTTCCCAGGTTTATTTTTGTCTCTGTTTCTGTAGTTCACCAATAACTTTGCAGAAAAAATAACACACACACACACACACACACACACACACACACACACACACAAACTCTCTCATAGCCTGAGCTTCTGAGCTTCTAGTAGGGCAAATTATTTGTGTGATGATTAAAATAGCAAAACGTGGTTCAATGACATTCGGTCAGGAGTATCATTATCTAACATATGTGTTTGCATGCTAATTTTCAGAATCAGGAAACACATGGATACAAATGTAAATTAAATTTGATTTTTTTTCAGTTCAAGAAGTAAAATTGAATATATTATACCATCCTTTGGCATTTAGAGAAATGCAAAGCTGTCAGTTTTTCATATGACAGTACAGAAACTCTCACAAACATTACAGCCCTTAATTGTATATATTTAGATTAAAAAACAGTTGGCCATAGGGCTAGAGGCAAAGAAGTTGTAAATAAGTGGAAGCCTTGGAAAAGCTTGCAGAGCTTTTACACTGCCCACCATTTTAATCTACTTTGCAAAATGAAGCCAGCTTGGACATGTTTCACCACAAGGAAAATATGACCAGAGAGTCCACAAGTGATCCATTCCAAAGCCTCCCCTCGAGTCAAGCCCTCAAATATTTATCATATATGTATGTGTGTTTGCTTAGATCATGATAAGGTTCCAATTTGTGATTCTTGGAAACCAAGCTAGGATGTCACCTGAGAATTGCCCTGATTTGGCCTGGGTTCAGAAGCAAAGTGCCTTGAGAGGCCAAAAGAGAAAAGAGAGGATGAGCATGGGAGCAAGCAGGAATGGACAGTCCATGTTGCCAGCTCTAATATCCCAGTGCAATTATTTTGTGGACATCCACTCCTTGCCTGTGCAGGAGATAGGGCTATAAGTGTATGTTATTTTTTAATTACAAGGGGGTAAAAAAAATCCTGATGATGGGCTGGAAGGTGCCATTGCATTGTTATTTTTTCCTCTCCCTTCGTTTGCTGATTATGTGAGCCAGGCTCCTTTGCTAGCCGATGATAAGCAGAATTTCCATGTTCTCTGCATAATTAATCCATCTCTGCCTCTCTTCATGCCAACTCGCCCGTTATCGCCGGCACATGCCTGAATTGCAAAAGAATCCGCTCTTCAATTGGAACTTATTGATATTCTAAGAAAAAAAGAGAGAGAGAAGGGGGAAAAACTGAAAATCCTTAAGTTTAAGCCGCAGATTTTTAAATGGATTAATTTCGCTGCAATCGCAAGCATCTAAGGCGGGAAGGCAGGCAGAGCAAATTGAAAGCATCCCCATGTTTGCAGAATTGGGTTCCAGAACGCTGAAATGTACTGGCATGGCTCTCTTTTAAAGTCAGAAAATTACCATTCATTTACATCACATGAAATACTTTTTTTATGCTAGAAATATTCAAGAGACGTTCTTTAAATGCCTGCTAATGCTTGATAACATTTCTAACTTTCAACGTTTTGCTAGACTTTGATATGACATGATACGAACGCCTCACAGTCGAGAATATTATATCTCTCTTTATCACGTATTAGATTACATCATATTTTTCTTAATCATTCCCAAGTAGTTTTTAAACAATGAAGTCTGTCATTGGCTATGTAGGGTTTTGCGTGTCGATGGAAGTCAAGGTTAGTCATTTGTTTCGTGAGTCTAGCTAAATGTGAACTGTTTGGTTTTTTTTTTCTTTAGTTTTTCTTCTGCTTTAAACATCTATAGAACTGAGATGATGACCCTAAGAATGTAATAACATCGTGCTAATTTCTCAGTCATCATCGTTTTGACTGCTTTCTTCTGTCTTACAATCACTCTCAGTTTCTGAGAAAAGCCATCCCTTCTCATTTTACCTTGTGAATAGTTTCACTTTGAAATTTCCAATGACATAGAAAAGGGTCAGTAGTGGAATCCATTCAACAAAGCACGCGGTTCAGGAATCAAAAGTAGAGAAACTTCCAGTTCCAGGTTCCTTGCAATTCCTATATACAATTCATAAACCCTGTTTCGTGGCTGCTATTTCGCTTTTGATCTGGCGTGGAGGGCATGTAAATTGTCTGAGTCTTGGAATGGGGCACTTGGCTAGGCCTGTCTCCTTCCTGAGGTGCTTTCCTCCTGCCATGTAGGATCTACAGTGTCCTGCGTGCTGGGCTGGCTGGACAGGCTGCAGGGCAGTTATGCCTTTGGCTCAGGGAGAATGGCTAATACCCACCAGGAAAGAAAAGGTGCATTTCGAAAGCTGAAGCAATGCCCCACTGAGTACTTCATGTGCTATGTGAATCCAGTAGAACTTCGAAGAGGAAAATAGTAATGATTTGTTTTTTAATATCAGTTTAGAAAGTACATTTCTCTAAGCGTAGATACTCTTTGACGACATTTGTTTCCGGTACAAGACAGGAATCTTTCTAAGAAAGGCCACTGGCATCAGGGTAGGAAAGTCTGTTCTCTTGGTGAATGATTTAAATATTAACGTGTTATTTTTCTGCTCCCAAGTAAACCAAAGCCAATAAAGAGATAAGTACCACATTTGCCAGGAGCATGATTTTGTAGAAAAACAACTGAGGCTGATGGTTACTATATACCTATGAACAAATGACAGAATTTTAAGTTAATCACATAAATTATCAAAATATGCAATTCTCAAGCTACCTGGAACTTGGAAACAGAGTAAACTGGTATCTGCACGCTGAGTAATTTTGTACAGTCAGCTAAACACTTTAAGGCAATTTTAAAAATGAAATGAAAAATGACCCTTCTTAAAATAGATGTAGCAAAACCATTTCAACCATAAATAACAATTTCACTGCCCTTGGATCCTCAACCCTTTCATTTAAAGGCTGAATTAAAAGGACTCCAAAATTGCAGGTGCATTTGGGGAGAGGAGCATCTCCTGAGTATTTTGCTTTGAAAAGAGAAAAAAACTACTATTAAAGATCCAAATGAGAGTTAGTTCCTGTTCAGAGCATTCTATATCAATTGAGAAATTACATGTTTTCAAGAAATCTGTGTGTTGTGTTCCTGCTCTGAAATTAAGGTGATTTTTTCTATGTCAACTTAATTGTTGCAACCTTAGTTTTTATAGTTTGACACATTTTACCCCTTGTGAAATATAAGTAACACTAGTTTTGTTCTCATATTTTAAGCTCTCTGGGTATTTTAAATGAATTTAAGGTGCTGCATTCCTAATTAATGCCAAATGTGAAGATCAGAGCAAAAGAATGATAAAAATTGGTTTCAGGATGTTCTGTGTCAGATGGCAGACTAAATCAAACAGCAGTGATTCACTACGAAGCAGAGATTGGGAAGCCCATATAAATTAGCTATTCCACTGGGGCGGTGGGGGGGTTGTAACATGAAGACATGGACATGGATTCATAAATGATGAACTGACTTGTAATAGAAACAATTGAATGGATTTTTTTCTTTCTTTTAAATTTAAGGATGAATTGGAAAGTGTAAAGTGCCATTACAAATGATTTTCTTGGTGTCAAACATTACTGAATAGTTCCCTTTTTTGACATTAGGAAAATGAGTGACAGCCCTTTATTTATATTGTACATGATGGATGGATCCCTTCATTCTTTCCTCTTTCTTTTTATTCTAATTGGATGGAACTGAACTGTTTGCCACTTCTAACTTGGCTTTTTGCAGTTCAGATACCATTATCTCTTGAAATGTAAACCTCTCCTGCTTGCTCCTATAATAAGCCACATATTGTCAGTTTTATCTTCTTCAGAGTATCTTGCTCTGTCCATCTTCAAAAATGAAATAATGATTCTTCCCCCACCCCTCCTACCCATACCATTTCTTGCTCCAACTCCAAGGGCTTTAAACTCACTCAGTCCTGAAGAAAACTTAACATACATGGCCACTTTTCCTTTTTCTGCTCAATCCTCCTGGGTCAGGTGGTTTATATGATAAGGAAAAGGGTTCAAAGAGCCTTTCATCTTTCGTGTTCTGTGCTCAGACTCTCCAATAGAATTGTTCCTCAACCCAGCTTCTCATAAGATATCACTGAGGATCATCTAATACTGGCATCCATCAATCGAAAGTTAGCCACTGAGTATCTCTTATTTATCTTTACACTTCTCTGGGCACTGCCGAGGGACAGAAAGGTTGTGTGTGGCAGAACCCGTGAAGGGTCCTTTCTTACATACCTGGCTGTCAAATCTCCACAGTCTAATTCTAACATAGTGCATTCTATTAGTAGTGAGTTACTCTTTCATATCAACATAGAGTTCATTTCCGTAAATATATCTGCCTATAATTTTAAAATCAGCAAATCATGTATTAGCTTCTATCTTTCACTGATGTTAGATTGTTAGGATTTTACAAAGATAATTGAAGTAATTGAATTATACAGCAATTTTTATTTAAATAGACAAGTGGAAGACAAGGACCTTTCCATATTTCTAACTCAAGTATTTAAATCATCTATGGTTTCCTATCCTGCTATCCTTAAAATCTCCCTAGAAAGTATCCCACAGCCTTCTAGATGTTAAAATCTTTACTAAGCAAAAGCTGTTTAGGTGTTTTATTTTTAAAACTATTAAAGAAATAGTCTAAAGGAATGGCAGCTGTTGTTTCTAATTCTGACTGATCACTTATCTGCTTTATGACATTAATAATGAGACCTTAATTTCCTCATCTGTTATAATTAGAAAAATAATACATGTAGCAAAAAGCTATTATGATCATAAATATATAAAATATTTAGCATATTTCCTGAACTGTCATGAAGTTAGTAATATTATACTCAGCCAGTTTGCTATTATTCTATTTGAGACAAATGCTATGAGAGGGACAGAGAGAGAGATGAAGAGAGAATGTGGTGTGTGTGTGTGTGTGTGTGTGTGTGTGTGTGTGTGTGTGTGTGTGTGTATACTCCTATGGGATTTTTTACATGTGTTAAGTATTATGAAATCAAATACTGTGTAGAAAAGAAACTTTTCTCTGTATTTTATCAAGTACTTAAAAATAGCAATTGCAGTCTTCTGAAATTCTCTATTAATGTTTAGTATAAACCTTATAAAGATAAAAAGATTAGTGAATAAAATTTTTTGATACTACAGCTTTCATAGAAGAAAACCTTCCGTAGTCTGAGCTTTCATTCTGAAACTGTCTTCTGGTCCTCAATTTGTAAACTCCAAAGCAGACTAGATGAGGGACAAAAATTGCAAAGTCTAAGTATAGGTATCCCTTAGTATTTACAAGAGATTGGTTCCAGGAACCTGTGTGGTTATCTGTTCATGCCCAGGTCCTTTATATAACATGGCATCATATATGCACATAACCTACGCACACCCTGCCCTGTACTTTAACTCACTATGTTACTGACCATACCTAGGGAAATGGAAACAGGTACTCTGCTGTATTGTTTAGGATAGCATGATTATTATGTTTCTACATGTCCAGTATAGGCTTTATACTTTACAGCTGCAGAATTCAAGGATAGCAAAGCAAAATATATAGGTATATAGTTGATGTGAAATGTATATGTATATATATGTATGAAAATTATTGTCAGATCTGGGAAAAGGAATTATTAAATAAAATATAATCAATGAGAATAAATAATGAACATAGTAAATATTTATAAAGGATATCTTTAAGAAGGCAAATATAAACTTAATCATCTTTTTCACAAAAATAAATTTTTATTCATTCACTGAAGTATAATGCTAAATAAATTCCCCTTTTTTTCGATTTTATCCTCAGGCTTGAACTCAGGGCCTGAGTACTGTCCTTGGGCTTTGTCAAGGCTAGTGCTCTACCACTTGAGCCCAGTACCACTTCTAGCTTTTTCTATGTATGCGATACCAAAGAGTCAAACAACCCAGGTTGTTGTGCATGCTAGGCAAATACTCTACCTCTAGGCTAAATTCCTGACCCATAAATTTTCTTTTGAATTAGACAGAAAGTCACAATTGAATTTATGGCTTTTAGTTTGATATTTTGAAAGGAATTTTTTAAATAAATGTGGACCTTGATGGTTTTAAAACATATTGTATAATATATTTATAAATAGATTGATGGTTTGAAATAAGTTTTATTTGTTAAACTTCTATTAAATTTCTTAATACAAGTTGAAAAATTATTGGACTTACTGGAAAAATTTGGCTTAGTAAAGTGTTGATTTGTTGGTGTAAAACCCTTAAATCTGCTGGACACTGGTAGCTCATGCCTGTAATCCTAGCCACTCAAGAAGCTGGGATCTGATGATGGAGAGTCAAATCCAGCCCAAGAAGGCAAGTCTAGGAGACTCATAGCTCCAATTAGCCAACAAGTTGGTAGTGGAGGAGTGGCTCACGAGGTAGAGCACTAGTTTTTGGTTTTGTTTTTAATTTCTCCTTTGGGTACATTCTCTTTTTTAATTATCTTTGAATATGTGTTCAAGAAGTCATTTTACAAATGATCTGTGTCATCCATTTACCATTCTCAACCTTCCCCAAGCTGTCTCTTACTTTTCTTGATTTTGTAGGATATATGTTGAATTCTTGACTTCATTCTCCCCGTTTACTCTTCTTCATCGGTATACCCTTCACCCTTTACCCTTTTCCTTGCAAGTACTTATGTTCTCATGCTTAGTTTATTGGCCTTTGACTTTATCTTTCTAAAGAATTCCACTATTTGAGGTCTCCCTATAATTTATCATAGTCACTTAACACGTTCGCAAACATGTGCACAACTCCATCACTATTTACTTATAGTTTTATAGGCACATTCTAAACAATGCAATTTTTTGTCCTTCTGTGTCTTACTAGCAGACTTTATTTAATATTTATCTAATATAATTTTCTCCCAGAGTTAGCAATGTCTATCATTCCCTTTTATGGAGAAATAAAATTTTGTTGTGTATACATACATATACATTTACATATACATATGTACATAGATACATATACATATGTGTGTGTATATATGTGTGATTTATTTGTCCAATAATGGGCATCTGGTCTGCTTTCAAATCACCAATAGTGCTCAGAGCTCCAGGCTTGACCGAAAAAGCTCAAGGGCAGCATACCCAGATCTTGAGTTCAAGCCCTAGGACTATCATACATAAACATAAAAACCCTAAATATACCTTAGCAACTTTGTATCCATAGAGAATTATTATTAACTAATTAAACTTGATGTTCAATAGATATCTTTAACTTTTTCCTTTTTAACTCAAATTTTGTATCCTTTTACTATTATGTCCTAGAATACTATCTTCTTGGCCACTGGGGATCACTGTTATCCTCGGCTTTTATCAGTTGAACTGTCTTAAACTCTAAAAATAAATGAGATCATAGAGAATTTGCCTTTCTGTTCCTGGATGATTTTACTTAGTATGATATTTTCTGGTTTACTCATTTTATCAAAAATAAAGCATTTCCTTATTTTAGGGATTAAGAGCATTATTATTTGTTATGATATATGCATAAAATATATTAATATATTTTCTTCTTCATGATTTTACTAAAAATATTAGTTACCCATGACTAAAGAATAAAAAGTTGAAATTCTTCTTAGTCCTCAAATTATATCATTATTTTATAAATAATCATGTTTCCTTATTAGGTTCTTATATTGATTACTTTCATATAAAACTTCTTATATTATAACATACATCTAAAACACTATATTGTTAAAAGATGTCACCATGTGGTAGAATCCTAAATATTAGGAATATTGTTCTAATGAAACAAGGGTATTACTATGCACTTACATAATGAATAACTGTCATGTAGAAATCTGTGCAGATACAACAAGAGGGAGAATATGGTATTTTCCAAGTCTTATAGAATGAAAATTGCACATAATTTGAATGGTGTGTGTTCATTTTCAGCAGTGTAGAATTTATATTTTGCTACCATTAGCTTCATAGATATCCTTGATGTAGTGGAATCTTAACAGAAATCCAACAGAACACTTACTAGCATTCAGATATTTTTTTGGTCTCTCCAAGATCATCACCACAGTGGAGCTGAGACAAAAATAATTGGTCAGCATGGAAAAACAGTAGTGTTTATTCCATGTTGAGAGAACACGAAACAAAGACAGGATTATGCTTAGCAGAAACTATGCAAATGCATTCCAGAAAGGTATATTTTTCATTTTCTGTTTTATAAAGAGCAAATAACCATATAGTTACACAGGGGAAGGAGTAGAATGGAAAAAATCTGAATCTTCAGTTCTCTTAGCTACCATTCATCCGCAGACAGAAAACTTGGGTAAAAAGAAAATAGTATCTACATGGAGAATGTGGACAGAAATAAAAGATAATAAAATATTTGATGAAATCATTTCCACATTTCAACATATAATGGAATATGGGTCAGAGGCAGAGGATAAGCTGTTAGAATATAGGCACATTCATTGGATTTGAATTTAATTCTGTGCTATAAGCATAAATATTTCTTTCTGAGATATATCAATTGAAAAATGCCATGTCATGCCAGAAACATCAAGCAAACCTTTAGTTACTTAATAGATAGATGAACTGAATAGATGTAATGTGCAAAACTAAATGTGCAACTTAAAATTTTAAATTTTCTTTTAGTAAATGAAGAAAGGAAATGCATAAAAATTTATTTTCTAATGAAGGGAGAATCTTATCATATTTGTTTATCTATTTGCTCACAAAATCCTAAAGAGTTTCTTTTCTGGTTTACTCATTCTATCAAAAATAAAGTGTTTCCTTATTTTAGGGAATACTAGCATTATTATTTGTTATAATCAATATGTTTTATGCATATATCATATTGTCTTCTTAATGATTTTACTAATAGTATTAGTTACCCATGACTAAAGAATAAAAAGTTGAAATTCTTCTTAGTCCTCAAATTATATTATTATTTTATAAACAATCAAGTCTCCTTATTTTTTTGTCTAACAACTGTGTCATTGTTAACTCATGACATGTAATTATTTCAAATGGATAGGGAAGAACATAGAAAGTCACACACATTCTCATTTCTCTTCATGTTTCCCCTTAGATGTAACTTTAGCTGCAAGGGAGGCAGAAAATGTAGCATAACACTTGTTTTATTCATATTTATTTTAAATGCTTTGCATTGTGTGACCTATAGTATAAATTGCACTGTTAAATTCGGCTTTATTGTCACATATTTAGAAGTGAGAAAACTGGAATATATATGACTTATTTTTGTTATATTTATATAAAAGTAGAATTTAGTAACATAAAGGTTATTCTTGATTAACCTCTATTATAGTTGAAGTGTTGCTTCTTTTGTTACTAAGTTTTAATACCAAAGCCTTGAATTTTTCAATATAAAACAAACCATTTTCCAATGTCCAATTTTTATCACTGAAAAAGAAAAACCTTGAATATGTAGTGGTAATGGGATCAGGGGATTTAATCTAGGGCCTCACTCACACTAAACACACGCTCTAGTGCTGAGCTAAAATTCTAATTCTTCCACTGCTACTGAGCTTTTTGGCATTCCTTTCAGTGTACATTCCACAGAGATTACTAACACTAGGATGTAAGTTTTCTGGACCAGCAGAGTAGAACTCCTGTTCTCAGCATCATGGACTTTGCTATCTCTTCTATATTGTAGGTTTCAACTCCAACAGATATGTTTGTTCCACCCCTACCAGTTTAAAAGTCATTCACTTTGGGAGAAGATGGAAGTAAAAATATAAATGCATTCATATTCTGCTGATTAATCTTATATTTGCTATTCAAGTGAACTAATCCTTCCCTTTCTTCCTGCTCCAGAAGAAAATTCCTGTCATTGTTAATCTTATCAATGTCCTTAGAATTTCTGAAAGTCTATCTTCTGGATTATAATTTCTCTGATAAATTTTTATTTTATATGATTTTCTGTGAAAACATATTCTTTTACTACAAAATAAATTTCTAAATAGAAATTCCATTTGTAACTGAAATATCTGCAAGAAAAGTTGTTTGCTATGGTGCCATCTAGCTTTTTCTGCTTATGTGGTACTGAAGAATCAAACCAAGGGCTTCTTGCATAACAGGCAAGCACTCTACTATAAGCCATATTCCCTACTCTCTCTCTTTTCCTATTAAAACAATTATTTTGAAACGTAATTTGTTTTATTGTATTTTATTATCGGGGTATTTTATGGAGGGTTTACAGTTACATTCATCAGGTAGTGGGTGCATTAGTTCTCAAACATTGAGTTCCCTTCTTATGTTTTTGTCCCTCTTACCGTCCCCCCACCCCTCCCAATCATCTTGTTGAAAAATAAATTTTGAAAATGAGTCCTTCATAAGAACAAAGTTATAATTAGAAAATAGAGAAAATTTCCATTTGTTTAAAAGAATGGTATTTCTTCATATTAAATGAAGTAAGCCAGACCCAAAGAAATAGGCTCCCTCATTTGTAACAATTAGTATAAATTACGGATTCCCCTAACAGAGGACCACAATAGTAAAAAAAACTATGTACATATGGCCGTATAGATGAGGTTAAGTGAAATGAATTCCAGGATATGGAAACAAGAGGTCTATCTTTGTGACTGATGTTCTTAATGTAAAATGTGAAGCTATTTCCTTTCTCTTCTTTTCCCCTTAAGGTTTACCACATGTTGTTACTGTATCTTAATTTGGTACCGGTATATTGTATACATGTTTACTTAAAAAAGGGAAGGTAGGGAAAAACATAATGAGTGAGAAGGGCTGAGGAAGGGAAAGTGGGAGAAAGACCTGGGATGGGGTAACAATATTCAAGAAGTAATATACAGCCCTTGATAAGATGAAAGAAAAATGATAAAAGAGTCAGTAAAGATATCTAACAAATGAAAATTCAGTATTTAGCAGTACTTAGTGACTAACATTGAGAAACAATAAGATGGAAAATAAAAAGTAATGGTTATGTCCAAGTAGTTAAATATTTTTTTAAAAAGTAATATATCCACTACCTGATGTATGTAACTGTAATCCCTTTGTATATCACCCCAACAATAAAATAAAATTTAAAAATTACATTTCTCCAATACTGTGGTTACTGGTGCTTGTGGTTTTATAGTCAAAATTTCTCCCAATTAGAATTCTCCAGTATTATTGAATTATCTTCTTTTAGCAGACCCTGGTGTTGGACAAATTACCATAATTTTATTAGTATTGTGCATCTTGACTGAGTCCTTTCTTGAGTATTTTCATCTTTAGGAAAATATGGTAAAAGTCTCTTCATATTTTGATCATATATACATCTCTTAATTTCTTAAATAAATATTAAATATCAAAACTTTCTTAATAAGAACCAGGAATCACAGCAAATGAGAGAAAGACTGGATAAGTGGGACTCCATTAAACTGCAGAGCTTTTGTATGGCAAAGGACATAGCTAGTAAATTAATTAGGAAGCCTACAGAGTGGGAGAAGATCTTCACCAACCAAATAACGGACAGAGGCCTCATATCTAAAATATATCAACAGCTCAAAAAATTGAATCACTCCAAAACTAATCTCCAAAGTAACAGCCATCCCATTAAAAAATGGGCCAAAGACTTAAAGAGAGTCTTCTCTGAAGAAGAAACAAAAATGGCCTATAGACACATGAAGAAATGCTCAACATCTCTGGCCATAAAAGAAATGCAAATCAAAACAACTCTAAGATTCCACCTCACTCCAGTTAAAATGGCCAGATCAGGAAAACGAATGACAACAGATGCTGGAGGGGATGTGGCCAGGAGGGATCACTACTACACTGTTGGTGGGAGTGCAAACTCGTTCAACCACTATGGAAAGCAGTATGGCAGTGCCTCAAAAGGCTAAACATAGAACTCCCCTATGACCTAGCAATTCCACTACTTGGCATTTACCCAACCATCCAGAAACTAGGGCATACTAAATCCACTACCACAACAATGTTCATTGCAGCATTATTTACCATGGCAAAAATATGGAACCAACCTAGACGTCCCTTAGTTGATGAGTGGATCAACAAGTTGTGGTATTTTTACACAATGGAATTCTATGCTGCTGTCAGAAAGAACAACATTGCCCCATTTGTTAGGAAATGGAGAGACTTAGAAAAAATCATATTAAGTGAAGTAAGCCAGACTCAAAGGAACTTAGGCGCAATGGTTTCCCTCATTTGTTATAATCAGTAGAAACTTTGGGCTCTACTAGCAGAGATCTGCAATAGAGCAAAACCTTAATACATAAGGCCATATAGTATGAAGCTAAATGAAAAGACCTCCAGGATATTGAAACAAAAGCCATATAATGAATGATTGTTGTCCTTAATGTACTATGTTATCTCTCACCTCTTTTGCTGTCCCTTGGTTATCTCATATTGTTACAGTATCTCACTTTGTTATCTGATATATTGGATTTATTTGTATTTGGTTATTTGAAATTGGATAGGGAAGGGGGGAAAACCAAGATGAGGGGGTGGACGGGGAGGTAATGGGGACCAAGACATGTGAAAGGGTATGAATGTATGTGAATTAATGCACCTTCTATCTGGCAAATATCATGTAACCCTTTATTAATTACAATAAAAACTATTAAAAAAATCTCTTGATTTCTTAAATAACTATAGGCTACCCACATTGAACAATGAAGAGGTAAAACAAATTGAACAAACCAATCTCTTACAATGAAATTGTGGAAGGAATCAGAGAAATACCAACCAAAAAGAGCCCAGGTCCAGATGATTTCACTGCAGAATTCTACATGACATTTAAAGATGAAGAAACACCTATACTCTAGAAACTCTTCGGAGAAATAGAAGCAGAAGGAGAAATACCAAACTCCTTTTGTGAAGCTAATATTACACTCATCTCCAAACCAGTGATAGGCCCAACAAAAAAAAGAAACTTACAGAGCTATCTAATGAACACAGATGCAAAACTCCTCAATAAAATATTAGCCAACAGAATCCAGAAACAAACTTAAAAAGTTATACACTATGATCAAGTAAGCTTCATCTCACTGATGCAAGGCTGGTTTAACCTTCAAAAATCAATTAATGTAATACATCACATCAATAGAGCTAAAGGTAAGAATCGTATGATAATTTCTCTGGATGCCTAGAAGGCATTTGACAAAATACAACATCTATTCATGTTGGAAGCAGTAGAAAAAATAGGAATAATATGTACATTCCTTAAAATAATTAAAGCCATATATGTAAAACCTACAGCCAATATTATACTAAATGATGAAAGAATGGAACCATTTACCTTAAAAGCAATCAAGAACTAGACAGGGATGCCCACTCGCTCCAATTCAATATAGTGTTGGAACCCTTAGCCAGAGCAATAAGGCAAGAAAAGGACATCAAAGGGATCCAAATAACGTAAGAAGGAATTAAACTATCCCTATTCGCAGATGACATGATCCTCTACTTGAGTGACCCAACAAACTTCACTCCCAAATTCCTAGAATTAATAAACTACTTTAGCAAAATGACAGGATACAAAATTAACCTTCAGAAGTCAGTAGCCTTCTTGTACACTAACAACATACAAACAGAAGGCCAAATCAAGAAAATGATCCCATTTGCAATAGCCCTCAAAAGAATAAAATACTTAGGAACATACTTAACCAAAGATGTAAAGGAATTATTCAATGAAAACTATAAAAGCCTAATGAAAGAAATTAAAGAGGACACTAGGAAATGGAAAGACATCCCATGCTCATGGCTAGAGAGAACCACCATAACATAGCTATACTGCCAAAATTGATATACAAATTCAATTCAATCCCCATCAAAACCCCAAAAACATTCTTTCCTGAAATAGAAGATCCAATCCAAAGGTTCATGTGGAACAAGAAAAGACCTAGAATAGCCAAAACAATTTTAGGCAAAAAGAGCAATGCTGGTGGTATTACAACACCAGACTTCAAACTCTACTATAGAGCCATAATAACAAAACAGCATGTATTGGCACAGAAACAGACCAGAAGATCAGTGGAACAGAATAGAAGACCCAGAAATAGAACCACATACCTATAGGCAACTTGTATTTGACAAAGGAGCCAAAGATATACAGTGGAACAAACATAGTCTATTCAATTATTGTGCTGGCAAAACTGGGCAGCCACATGCAGAAAACTAAAATTTGACCCTAGCTTTTTGCCATGTACAAACCTTAACTCAAAGTGGATCCAAGAACTCAATGTCAGACAAGAAACCATGAAACTGCTACATGATAGAGTAGGAGAGATAGTGGAATTCATAGGCACAGGTAAAAGACTTCTGAACAGAATCCCTGGGTCACAACAGTTTGGAGAGAGACTTGATAAATGGGACTAGCTAAAAATAAAAAGTTTCTGCACAAATAAAAGCATAGCCACAAAAGTAGAGAGACAGCCAACCAACTGGGAAAATATATTTACCAATAGTACATCTGACAAATGCTTAATATCCAGTATCTACAGGGAACTCAAGAAACTAATCCCCCCAAACCCAACAAACCATTCACTAAATGGGCAAGGGAACTAAAGAGAGACTTACCAGAAGAAGAGATTAAAATGGCAGAAAAGCATATGAGAAAATGTTCATTATCCATGGTCATAAAGGAAATGCAAATAAAAACAACACCTTAACCCAACAAGAATGGCCAAGATTTTGAACTCAGACAATGACAGTTGCTGGCAGGGTTGTAGAGAAAAAGGAGCCCTACAGCACTGCTGGTGGGATTGTAAACTAGTTCAGCCACTCTGGAAAGCAGTGTGGAATTTTCTTAAAGAACTGAAAATTGACCTTCCCTATGATCCCGCCATACCACTTCTGGGCATCTATCCTGAACATCATAACCCAAGATTTGATAAGGATACCTGCTCAGCTATGTTCATCTCCGCACTATTCTCAATAGCCAGCTGATTGAAACAATCTAGATGCCCTACTGCAGATGAATGAATACAGAAAATATGATACACACACACACACACACACACACACACAAAATGGAATTCTGCATAGCCAACAGACAAAATAAAATAATGGCATTTGCAGGGAAGTGGATGAATCTAGAGCCAATTATGTTGAGTGAGACAAGTCAAGACCAAAGGAACAAAAGGCGCATGGTATTCTTAATATGTGACTATTAGATTCAAACAGTACAAGAGCAAGGACTCAATATTTGCATACCCAATGCTATATACATGATATTGGAAATATAAACACAAGTATATAGACATAAAAACCTATGACTCTATAGACATAATATTTTATTACATAAATTAATGTGTATCTGTGATATACAAACCCTTAGCCTAATTTTGATTATGTTCTAAAAACTAAGTGCCAGTGAATGTATATAGAGATTCCCTTCTTGAACACTCATTTGTTAAACATGACATTTGAAATATGATGTAAAAATCAATGTTAATAAATTCTTTAATAAATTTTTAAAAGATCTCATATTGGGTGAATATAAACATACACACACATATATACAAATCTCTCTCCCTGCAAACACACACACATGCATACACACACACACACACACACACGGACTTGTGGCTAAAATGACTAAAATTAGAGGAGAAAAATAAAACGGATAGATTAACGTTTGGCATGATATGGCTGGCTTTGCAGACCATATGCTGTCATGTAGATTTAGTCTCCCTTATCATGGCCTGTGTTCACTTCTCCATCTAGTTTCCATTTTCAGTCAGAGATTTTCCAGGTGAATTGGGCAAGATGACAGATGGCAGATGGATGACAGATAGATGATAGATAGATAGATAGATAGATAGATAGTCTAGTCAGAAAGATGAAAAGACAGAAAGAGAGAAGATAGACGAGCTTTCTTTCTTCTATCATGGAAGACACTGATCAGCCCTTTATATGTGATCTAATAATCAGAAGGTGTTAGTAAGGTATAGTAGCCAAATTAAATATTTAACCAATACTGGTGCTGGGAGTTTGGCCTAGTGGTAGAGTGCTTGCCTAGCATGCAAGAAGACCCATGTTTGATTCCTCTGTACCACATACATAGAATAAAGCCGGAAGTGGTGCTGAGGCTTAAGTGGTAGATTTTTTGTCTTTGAGAAAGTCAGAGCTCAAGCCCAAGACTGGCAAAATAAATACTGGCAATTGGGCAAATATAAGACTATATTCTTCTAAATGTAGTAGAAAGTTAATAAGAAGATTATTTATGCTATGTTTTCTGGGACCAAACATAGGTAGTCCTAATTTATTAAATAAATGGATAAATAACATTACACAGCACAACTGCAGCCCTTTACTAAATGCCATGATGTGCTGCCATATTTGAAAGACGGGATTATAGGAGCTATTGTATCAAGGAATTTCAGCTTCTGAAATCAGTTCTCTACTGCTGGTTTTTTTTTGGGGGGGAGAGGGGTCAGGTATGCTTGGTTTTGAACTTGGGCTTTTAATTTGCCCTAGCCTAACTCATTAATATATAAATGGCCATTTCTCTAATAACCTCATTTCTATTCTTATTTGCTAGGATTTAAAGATTAACTGCATTTCAAATGTTTTAAAGTAGCACTTATTTGAAAAATGAAAAATTAATAGCCTCAACTTCCATACTTTAAATGTTGTAACTCTGATTATAAAAACAAAAACAAAACCCCCACAATAACAAAAACAACAAAGAACAATGCTGTAGTGCAATGCTAGTAATTGAAGAGTTAGTGTCACTTATTCTGGTTTGAGAATAGAAAAATCTCTAATTCTTTTTTTGACATATAGAATATGTCAACCAGCATGTTTTATATTTGTTACTATATTTTGTTTTTGTAAAAGACATGCAGTTGTTTTTTTTGCCAAATATTAACTAGTAAATAAAACCATACTGATTCTAAGAAGCTTGCCTAAGTTATTTAGCTAGCAATAAAGCAACAGGATTACACCTG
The DNA here is from genome assembly GCF_031878675.1 of Megascapheus bottae. NCBI lineage: Eukaryota > Metazoa > Chordata > Mammalia > Rodentia > Geomyidae > Megascapheus > Megascapheus bottae. The sequence goes on from NC_143517.1 coordinate 43,653,383, forward strand.
TTTTGGTTGACACCAGGGCTTATGGTACTAGCATTAGCACATTGACACTCTTTGGTACCAAGTGTCATCCACCTTGGTTTTAATAGTTTGTAGTTGCATCAATTTGAATAATTGACTGAAATACCTACTGATGCATAGCTAGTTACTGAGGATTTTGAACTGAGGATATAAAATGATGTGATTCTTCTTCCTCTTGCTCATTGCCTTGTCCTAAATCTTTAATGAAATGTTAACAGATTCAAAACTTTCCAGCTATTATTTGTTATTAAAATATACTCCAAGTATGTTTTTATAAATTTCCAATCCAATTCAGATTTGTCATCAGAAGACAAGATTACCAATGAGCCAATTCTATATTACTCTTCTTCTTTCCAACTGGTCTACCACCACCTTTTCTTCCTGACTATGGAGAGGGTTGGAAGCTACATTACTAGTATGGAAACTTTCTTTTCTTTACCCTGGCTCTTTCAGACTCACTTACCATTTCATCACCAAAATGTCCTTTTTAAAGAGCCAGCCATCTTGTTTGTCCTTCTGGATCATGTCAGATGTTCCATTTGGCTGCCTTCTATGGGCATGAGAAAATAGCCCCTGTTGTACTTTCAGAATTTACTCCTCCAACTATAGTAAAAGACTTTTTCTATCTTTCCACTCTAAGCTTTAGTGTCTCTTTCCTATGGGTATCTCCTATCTTTGGAACTTTCCAGAAAAAGGGACATGCCCATTTTTCAGAAACTTCTATGTTCTTCTCTGTTCTAGTTGTGTGAATACCTAAGAATACAAATAACCAGACTTGGATCAAGGAAAGGGAGGAGAAAAAGCAAGCAAAAATGTTAGAATATTACCATTCATTATCTAACTAAATGAATTTCCTTTCTGAAAGGCTTATAGTGATTGTAGAGTGTACTGCTGGTTCATTTCTATTAACCAGGCCAAGATGGGAGGATCAAAGATTCTGGTCAGACCCTATCTGGTAAACAAAATCAACAAAAGTAGGCCCATTACTCAAGTGATAGTGATGCTTAGATTCAATCTTCAGTACATAGAGAAGAGATACACAAAGAGGACCTTTGGTAGGCATGTAGAAAATAGGACCAACTCATTTGAACATTAGAAGAGTCTTGAGGATACTAAACCCATCCTATTTTAAAAGGTAAAGCCTGAGGCAAATTATACCTTCTATTTACCTCAATGTTTTCTTTCTTTAAAAATTAGGCTGGCTGATCAAAAATATCCTGGCTAGTAATTTGGAGAATGGCGTATAATTTAAACAGCATTCTCACAGTACTTCAGAAACAAGGGATATTATTAATTGTTCAGAAATGAAACTAATGTGTTGTATGTTCATACTGCTGATGGAAGCATGACATTTTTATTAACATGAATTTTCCATGTTTGATGCTTCTATAGGAGATGCTACTAAAATCCAGATACATTCCCAAGGCCTCAATTTAATGGTTCTATAAAATAACTTATCTAGATAGAAATTTATAGATCAGCACTATCTCATCTGACAAATCTGCTTATTAAATACTTATGCTAAATAAAACACTTGATTATAGAGAAGATGATTTTAAATTATTTTTGAGATTATGTATTCATATATGCTATTGAGATTCTATGTTCTTTATGGAATGGTAAAAAATACATTTGTTGTGCCTCAGGTCTGTAATCAAGAGATCAGAGTTAATCAGAGGACTGAGGTCGGAAAATCTTGATTCCAAGCCAGCCTGGGCAGGTAAGCCCCAGACTCTTGTCTCCAATTAATCAGAAAAAATCTGGAAGTGGTAGTGTTGCTCAGTGGTGGCTGAAAGGGGAATTCAAGTACCACCATACACACACCTCTCTCTCTCTCTTTCTCTCTCTCTATGCTGGCCACTTAGAAGAGATACCTCCCAGCAGAAAGAATTTTTGAATATGATAGATTATATAGATCCTTGTTATCTTTAATCATTTAGATATCTTGAAATTGATATTGTTCTTAGAAATCAGATGGCATGGAATATATTTGTCATGTATCCATGCTACGCATTCTTTTCAGAAAAGAACATTTGGCCAACATTAAATTTATTAATTAAAAGCATATTAACAATAGTTTTACATATTTTGCAAATATACAATTGACATGTATATATATATATATACATAAACTATACATTATCTATTCAGAAGGTATAACAGTTCATTTTATACTGTGTGAATTTTCTCAAAGGGGAAATTCTATGATGCAAAAAATAGCAAAATATTAATTACTGGCACCATCTGTGCAAAACAATAAGAAAATCAATATTTTAATACAATGACTTCATGCATGTCAGTTATCTTCAACATTAAATGCTACAATTTCCTTGATGCCATTTACCTGCCTATTAATTTAAATAATAGATGTTCTTACAGAGGTTAGATCTATGAATAAATGAATTAAAATTAAATATTATGAAATATTTAAATAGGGTTAACATGAATCTAATGACTTCTCCAATAATATATCTTGTATGCATGTATGGATATACAAATTACTGTTCCACTGTAGGGTTTTACAGGTTGAAGGATTTTCTTTGCACATGAAAGGTGTACCCTAGATTCTTTACAGTGAAAAGATCATGCAGTTGAAAAGGTTCAGGCAATTGAGCTAACTAATACTGGGCAATGGTCAAACCTAAAGAGTACCTTCAAAAGACAGGGGGCAGGAGTCATCGTAAAAAGGAAAATTTCTCATTTACATTTAAGCTAACTTTTTCCCAATTATGACAATGAATGCTGCTCCAAGCACCACCAAAGAACCCACTCTTTCATCCATCATTATCAATTACTCTAACCTAACACCTGGTATATCCTTTTTATGTCCACTTTAAGCTCTGCCTTCAATAAATATTTATTTAAAAATTAATGAATCTATTCTAATGAGGGAGAAGGGGAGAAAAGGCAGGTTTGCCTTCACAGTTTTTGCACATCATCCTTTTGGTTGACTTAGCTTAACTAAATAGTAGGCTTTTGAGGGTATTGCCTCACTAACCAAAGCACAGACTTCTGTACTTTGTGTATATAAAGTATGAATGGAAATTAATTTGTCTAGAAAACCTACGGGCAATAATGAGATTTGCATACTTGTGGATCTTTGGTAACATCTCATTAAATAACAGAGTCATGCTTATTAATCCTTTTAGTGTTTAGGTTCAACTATACCAAGAAAGGAAGACATAGGTTGATGAATCCTACAAGCTTCTCATATAGTAATATTCTCTGTTTGAGAGAATATTCTATTTTAGTATTCTCTTAAAAATATCTAACCACCAGGTACAGGATAGATCATGAATGTAATCCTTTCTACTCAGGGGGCTGAGATCTGAGAATTGTAAGTTCAAAGCCCAGTCTCAGAGCAGAAAAGTCACTATATTCTTATCTCCAGGTAACCATAAAAAAAGAACAGAAAGTGTAGCTATGGTTCAAGTGGAAGGATACTTGTCTTGAGCACAAAGTTAAGGGACTGTGACAGAGACCTGAGTTCAAGCCCCAAGACCAGCATAAACAAGTTAAGCAAATAAAGTGTATAGCCCTTAATCAGAAGTTCTGCATAGTTTTACAAGGTCCCCCTTTCTTATTATTTTATAGGTATTTTACTATCAGCAATAAATATGGGCTCACTAGACAGAGCAATAATTTAAAATACAGACACTAACACACACTTTGGAGCTCAATTTGTGAATTTCATAGCTGAGTGATCTTAGACATGGTTTTCAAATCACTTAACTTCGATTTCTAAAACACAGTCGTCCTTATAAAATGGAAATGGTACTTGTTACCTTTCAGTAGCTGTATTCCTGCATACAGGTTCATTATATCACAGCTACTATTAATTAATATGCATTATTCAGTAAGGAAATGTAAACATAAGGGTTAAAAGGACTTTGATGCATGAGAAAGAATTACAAACATTGCTTAACAATTTTAGACATTAAATATTCTTTTAGTAGTTATTTTAAGTTCTTAGTACATTCACTTGACTTCACAGTCTATACTGAATTGAAATATTGATCAATTAAAATGAGGAAAAGTACAGGAGACACATAATTTTAAAAAAAATGAATGTAATTACTTGGAATAAAAGAACTTCTACTAAAAAAAATACTTAGATTTGATTTTTTAAGTCTATGAGTATACAACTCTGAGTAGTATATAATTTTAGGAAATATGGAATATGTTTTAAAAAGTGTAAGGTAAAAGAAATAAAGAAAAAGGGCGAAGGAAGGAAAGGGAAGGCAGGCAGGCAGGCAGGCAGGAAGGAAGGAAGGAAGGAAGGAAGGAAGGAAGAAAGGAAGAAAGGAAGGAAGGAAGCCTGGCTTACAACTTAGTAACAGTTATAAACAGTCCTTCCAGAACCTAAGCTGGCTGCCACTGGAAGGACATGAGCTCTTAGAAACAATAGGAGCAGGAAGAAGAGAATTTAAATACCAGCAAACGAGACAGCTCAGAATTTAAATACCAGCAAATGAGATAGCTCAGAAGGAAGCCAGGGGATAAACCAAAAGAAAAAAGGAATAAATAACTTCACATACTACATGAAAATAAACCAAAAAACCCTCTGTTTCCATATACATAAGTACAGAGGGTTTTAAAGCCTCTTCTTCTTCTTCTTCTTCTTCTTCTTCTTCTTCTTCTTCTTCTTCTTCTTCTTCTTCTTCTTCTTCTTCTTCTTCTTCTTCTCTTCCTCTCCTCCTTCTTCTTTCTTCTTTTTGGTAATGGGGCTTGAACATTGAACACTGGGCCTAGGCGCTGTCCCTGAGCTCTTCAACTCATGGTACAACACATTTTCTTAATCTATATCCACTGAGGGAAATTGGGGTTGGTTCCATATCTTCGCTATGGTAAAGAATGCTGCAACAAACATAGCTGTGCTGGTATATTTAGTCTGGCCTTGTTTGTGATCACTTGAGTAAGTACCCAGGAGTGGGGTTGCTGGTATCTCCTGTTGTCACTGTATTTGATTATAGTACACTGTGCATTGTATGTACATTTATCTGATTTGGGAAGGGATGGAAAATAACAAAATGGTGAGACAAAGGACAAAGGATGAAGCAATGCAACAGGGAGAAAATGAGGATGGGGTAACACTGTTCTGCAAGAAATTATTTATGTAACTTTAACTCCTCTGTATATAACCATTACAATAAGATTTCTTTTTTTAACAAAAAGGAAGTCGCGTATGAGAATGGTCTCAATACTGCAGGCAGAAACAGCCTGGTCACTGTGTCGTCACAGCTGTCACTTTTACTGCCACTGCTACCCTGAAGATTTTGGCCCTCAAATTTCTTTGTTTTCTTGTCTCACACACTCATAGTTCAGGATCCCAGGAGCATGCTTCTTGCTGGCTGCTCTAGTGTCTCATGCTGCTCCATACTCTATTGGGAAGGTCTGGATTCTTTATTGAAGCCAGGCTCTTGGAATCTGTTTCTGGCCATCATAAGCGATAGAGGAAAAGCAAATTCATCAAAAAGGAAATTGGAGAGATTTTTATAAAGAATAATATATGTGAATATAAAATATGTCTAGAAAGACACAAGCAATTAGAATTAACAATCTGGGAGAAATAGGATACACTAACTGGTGCTTTAAAACCCTCTGTACTTATGTATATTTTTGCATATTTTTGTGTTGAGTTGCATGCATGTATGTCTTATGAGTATTTTTAAGTAACTCTTGAAATTATATTAAAAAGAAGAACTTTTGCCTTTAAGAGTAAAAATTATATACCCTCAGCACTTTCATACTTTCATAGGAATAATTGACGAAAACCTTGCTTCAGCAAAATTCAAGGGAGGAGAAATCTTCCTGGGACTGTAGAGATTTCACTGTTTGCTAATCTACTTTTTTTCTTATTTTCCCTTGAAATGTGTTGGCTTCATCTACCTTTAGAAGTTCTTCTGTGGAAAACTCTGGATGATTTTTTTCTCTCTCTCTGAAGCCTGCAAGATATTTTATAGTCAAATAAATTGTCAGAAAAAAATTTATTACATCTAGAGATTTTACTGGAATATAAATATGACCAATGTTGTCTCGAAGTTGTTCATTATTTGGTATTATATTTAAAATCCATGAAAAACTAAAATCTGATTTCATTGTTTTATATTAATTATGAGGAAAATTTAGTTTTTTGTATGTGCAAAGTGTGTCTGTATGTGAGATAGAGACAGAGAAAATGAGAGATGGAGATACAGAGACAGCAAGAGAGAGGCAGAGAAATAAGTAGAGAAAGCCAACATATCCACAAAGCCAACATAATGATTTATATTCAAAAGAAAACAACCTGAATGTTAGAACAGACTGAAATTCACACCTTTACACATAACACTTATCTCCAGGCTACCATTGAAATTGTTCACAATATAACACAAGATGGACACATTTACGGAGGTCCCGTATGTGACAGTTAAATAATCACTTGCTATAATTTGGTTCATTCATTTTTTTGTCCCACAAAGTGACTCTCCTTTGGCAGCTCCCTTGAAACCAATGGGGATTCATGGGGTAGCAAACATAGAACAGGAAGGTGTCACAACCAAGAAACTTGTATAATACAGTGGAATAAGCTGGGCTAGAATATCAAAGAATCTTTGGAAGCTCAGAATAACATCATTTCTCTCCTAGTGCTTTTCTTCAGTTTTTCATTTGAGGAACTAAAACAAACACTTGAAGTGATTAAATTATAAAGAAAAATGGTCCATTTTGGCTCAGTTTTAGAGACTCTGGTCTGGGTTTGCTTGTTCTTCTGTGGCAAAGCAGGATATTGCTGTAGGAGAATGTGGCAGTGGAAAACTCACATTGTCAGGAAGAGGAAAGGGCTGGGGTACTACAGTTCCTTTCAAGGACATGCTCCCAGTGTCATACAGTTCTGCCTCTAGGGCTTACTTCTTTCCTTCTCTCTCTCACTTTCTCTCTCTTTCTTTCTTTCTTTCTTTCTTTCTTTCTTTCTTTCTTTCTTTCTTTCTTTCTTTCTTTCTTTCTTTCTTTCTTTCTTTCTTTCTTTCTCCCCTTCTTTCCCCCCCCCATTGGTTATGGGGCTTGAATTGAGGCCTGGGCAGTTTCCCTGAGCTCTTCTTGCTCGTGACTAGTGCTCTATCACTTTCAGCGCAGTTCAGCTCCTGGTTTTTTAGTGCTTAACTGGAGATAAACGTCTCAAGAACTTTCCTGCAAGGGCTGGCTTTGAACTACACTCCTCTGATCTCAGCCTTCTGAGCAGCTAGGTTTATAGGAGTGAGCCACTGGTTCCCAGCTATGGCTTGCTTCTTAAAGGTTCCACTCTCTCTTAATAATACCTCCTTGGCAACTAAACCTTGACCACAGACCTTTGGGGTGTGTTAAAAATTGAAACTTTACAAGTGTATCATCAAAGCAAATTTGACCTAAATCTAAAGGATGGAAGGAAAGGCTTTAAATAGTCATTGGCTTTAAATAGCTATTGAATTAACAAGGCCAGAACTCTTGAAGATTCTGTGGTAGCAGGGAAGATTATTTTGAGGATATCCTCATTGGTAATGCCAAGAAAAAAGTGTTTGCCCCTTGCCATGACTCTGGAATGAAAAGAAGGGATATCAGCTATGTGACGATCAGTGGCTCTTTATTCTCTTCCTGGTAACTATAGTCTGAAATACAGTCAATTTTTTCTTTACTTTGAAGAATTTGGCATCCCCTCCTCGCCCCATCCCAAGAACTCCTAAGTTGGAGCACATGACTCTGAGCCAACCAAGTGTCCATTGTCCCAGAAAATGGTCAAGGCTTGGGCATGTGATCCAATCTAAACCAAAGCAAAACTTTACTTGGTAATTTCCTGAAAAGAGATTGTTCACTTTTTTTGTTAGCCCTGAAACCTGAGAGGATGTTAGAGTTGGAGATCTAGGCAACCTCTCACTATCATGTGACATTAAATCTTCAAGCCAATATGACAGAAGGCAGAGTAAAGAGATGGAAAGAAACCAACTCCTAATTATATTTTCTGGGCCTCAAATCCAGTCTTGTCATTTTATGTGAGCCAATAACTTCCCTTTTTTTCCAAGTGAGTTTTGTTGTATTTTTTTCAATTGTGATCAAGAGTCCAACTGGTAGAGTTTCTAATAAGTAACCTTAAGATAGGGAAGGGATGAGAACAAGCTAATGTTTCTTCAGAAACTATTTTCTCCATACTGTGAAAAGCTCGTGACTGTTGTTTATTTTTTGCCTTTAAATAAAGTTGAAAATAACACACTAAGCTAAATGGAAAAAAAAATATTTCAGCCTAAAGGTCAGTGCTTTTCAAATGCTTCCAAGCTCATGTGTACTTAGTGGTAAGATTGAATCCTTCTTAAGCTGTTGGGTAGAGGGTCTCAGTTCCTCACTGGCTGTTGGCCCAAGGCTACCCTCAGTTCCTTACTGTGTGGGCATATCCATACAGAAGCTCACAACATAGTCACTGATGTACATCTGCTCAAAGTCTGAAAGAGATAAAGAAGAAAAGGCAGGGAGCTACACACATAAGCACATATTGAAACACCCACATACAGAGTAAGTAAACAGAAGCCAATCTTTTGTTTACTATAATTTTGTCAATAACACACCATCACTTTTGCCATATTATATTCATTAAAATCAGCTCAGTAAATCCAGATCATACTCAGGGAGGAGGAATTACAGAAAAATCAACGTGAATATCCAGAAGTCAGGCTCATAAGAAACTCATCACCCCAAATCATTGGAAAATTTCAGATCAGCACTACCACTAGAGAAAATGTTTAAAAGCTTTATAAGAATTTCAATAGAAATACAAATTTGAAACAACAAATTGATGTACTACAACTTTTTGTGGAATTTCGAAGCTATGGGTTCAGGTAGATTTATTGACTGATGGCTAAAGTCTTCTCTGAAACCACTACCCAAATGTTCCAAGAAACATTCTGGTAGAGTGGACAAAACCTGAATAGTGTGAAACAAAAAGGAATAAAAAAAAGACATTGAGGAAGAATGGTTTAACTGAAGCGTCATCATGAAGCATCCACTCAGCAGGTGAAGAAAGTAAGGAAATCTCTGCTGATTATAGGACTGAGAAAGTGAGCTTGAAAGGGCACACATGAAGT